>NC_137619.1:11359647-11959647 GCF_963280865.1 Gymnoscopelus braueri | reverse complement strand
ATTTTCACAAAATGTTCGCCCCCAGAATAGGGATCGTTTGGTTAATCATGTTAGTGGCACTGTACTTTTGTGTGCCAAAAAGAGTCAATATTCTGTCCTTAATTTACATGCTTGATGACAAATCAACAGCTTAGAGCTTCACAAGGCACAAAATTAGCTGCTGGTTTCTATTTTAGGCATGGTTGGACTCTAAGGAGAAGGCCGGAATCCTCAGAGAGAGCCTGTCTTCACATCATGCTGTTACAGCTTAAGTGTCTGTTAATAATAATATATTTTGTTTTAGGCTTCATGATGTGAAGCCTGTCTTCACATCATGCTGTTACAGCTTAAGTGTCTGTTAATAATAATATATTTTATTTATAATGCACTTTACATTTGAAAACAAATCCCAAAGTGCAACAGAGTAAAACATTTGCACATAAACATCACACAACTATAAAAACAAAATATCAACAAACTAGAAAAAGTGCTCCTCGGAGCACAGGTCTCTGCCAGGTCAGGTACGTTATTCTGGCCTCCTGGTGGCGCTATAATAGGCCAATGTGAAAAGGGTGCGATTTATTCTTAGGTCTTTCACAGCAATCAGACACTGCATTCATGATTTGAGGCATTTTGTTCCAAAAATGTGTTTTGCTAAATTAGACCTGCTGGTGGTGCTATAACAGGCCAATGTGAAAAGGGTGGCATTTCTTCCTCGGCCTAGTGGGAATGTGTGTGTGAAATTGCACGGAAATCGCAAGCTGCGTGCATAGTTTGAGGCTTTTTGTTCAAAACGGACCAATCGTGCAAACTTTGGAAGCCAGCCATAGGCAATGAAGATGGAATATGGGAAATCTGACAGATTTGTGTTGATCACATGACTATAGAGATACTGTGTACCGATTTGCATGACGTTTGGATAAAATCTGTAGGAGTAATGTAAAAAAAATGGGTTTTGCACAAATCGGCCTCCTGGTGGCGCTATAACAGGCCCATGTGAAAAAATTGGGGCAGAGGTTCTGAATTGGCATCCAGGGAGTGTGTGTGCACAGTTTCGGAGCGACCGGGCCAACGGTGCCGGAGATTAGCTGCTAACACACAGACAGGACGGACACACGGACACACACGGACGGACACACACACGGACGGACGGACGGACGGACGGAGGGTAAAACATACTCTCTCGCCATGCCTTCGGCCTGGCGGAGACAAAAATCACATGAAGGCATATGGCCTTAGTAAAACCAGTGTACTGTAGCTATAAACAACAGACTGCGGTGCTCTCAGGTGGTCAGGGAGGGCATTTCAGGTCAGTGTTTTCAGAGCGGAGGTTGTGAGTGGAGGTTTGTGGGGTGAGCAGTCCTTTGAGGTACAGTAGGAGCGAGCGTTGCCTGCCGTGGATGCACTGATGGGCTTACAGGGAGATCTTATATTCTGTCCAGGAGGAGACGGTAAGCCAGGGCAGTGAACAGAGGACGGGTGTGTGATGTGCTCGTATTTACGCATTCTCATCACAATCCTAGCAGCGTGGTTCTGGATGTATTTGAAGGCTCTTGCTAGGGATCGCGATGAGAAGTGCATTGCATTAATCCAGCCAGGAGGAGACAAAGGAGTGGGAGTTTTTTTTCTTAAGACTGTGATTCTCAACCCTTTTCATTTCAAGGACCCTCAGTTTGTTAATGCGTTAGGCCACAGAGCAATATTTGATACAGTTAAAAACAAATCTCTGGGAAACATTCTACACTGTAAAATCCTTACCGTTCATTTAACAACTCTACAGCTGTCTTGTGTATACTGCTATATATACTACATTGACCAGTGTTGGTTTTAGAACTTCAAACTGAAATTGTTTGATAAAATTGAAAACCTCAAACTTGTCCAAAATGGTGACATCAGGATTAATTCCTAGAACATTTTAGGATAACAGGAGGCCCCTTAATGACCTACATATCTGTCCCAATGGGCCAGTTTGTAATTTGCCAGAGTTATTAATATCTGCACATATCGGGGAAAATGTGGTGAAGAATCCAAGTCTCTTGAAAGAGGAGTTTTAGAGGTCAATAAGCTTCTTCTCTCTCTTATTTATTTCTCTCTGTAGACAGTTGTCTACAAATCCTGTTATTATAACCTTATTATAAGCTTTATGACTCAAGTTTACTCAAGTCTGCTGCTTGTCTCACAAAGGCACTACCAGTACTACAAATTCTCTTAAAGGGGGTTTTAATACCCAGGCTTTTGTGGGCACCCCAGACAGTTTTTAAGTTGCTTGATTCAATATTTAGATATTTATTTATATTTGTTCATTTTTTATTAGACACTGCTGGAGGGTAAACCCGTCTTTAAATATAGATATGCTATTTGTTCAGAATAGGAATGCCAGGGCTAGTGGTTAGAGAGGGATAGAGCACTAGTTCTCAAACATTTTCATGTCAAGGACCCCCAAATTAATATGCATTTGGCCACGGACCCCCATCTGAAAATAGTTTGTGCCATGGACCCCCATTCAAGATTTGTGTATGTAATGTTTCAGAAATATTCCAAATTGTTAACATTTATATTTTCAAATAGCCGATGTACCGTACAGTATAAGAGTATATACTGTAGGGCTAAAGTAGTCAAACTGATATTCATGTTATATCAACTAATTTAGCTTGGAACGCCTTGGAACCCCCTCAAGGAACCCTGGGGGTCCCCGGACCCCACTTTAAGAACCGTTGGGTTAGAATGTGTTTTAACCTGTCCTAACCTTCTTTTTTTTTGTCTTGGTTTTATTTTATTGCATTTCATTACAGTCCGATACTATTCATATTATAGTATATTGTATTGATGATCTTGCACAGTCTTATGGACCATGTCACACCAACATTTCGCTGCTTGTAGGCTGTACATGTATGAGTGAGTGACAAATAAAACACCTTGTGATTCTTGATGCTATATATTGTGACATATAGGTTCAGTAAGAGACTGAGGTGCCACCACTATGGGACGCCCAGGAACAACACTCTTATGTATTTTAGGAAGTGATTAAAAAAACTGGACGTACAGGATGTTCTGGAAACATAAAACCATATTCATTTTTAGACATCAGCCGGTCATCTAATGCCTTCTTAAGAAAAGACTGCACTTCTTCGTAAAACTTCAGAGTAGGCTCACAGTCACAAGATGTATGAAAATCAATTTCCTCAATTGCTTCAGTATTTCTGTTCTGTAAGCGTCTTTGCTTTGCACCACTACCCCCTTTTGACAAAAATGCATATACATGAACTACATGTATGTACTTACTATACCAAAGTAAAAGTACAAAACATTTTCAAGATTTGTCAAACTTTTTAAAGATTTGCTGATCTACAAGCTCTTTCATGTTGCGATGTGATGTGACGTGTTGTGAGCTTGTAAGTTGTAATCAGCCATTTTTGAATAGACTAAATATAAAATAGTGCTTAATTGGTTAGTGTGTGTTTTGTAATAATAATCTAAATCTACAAAGCAACTTGTAACTAGTAATTAAGCTTTCAAATAATTGTAGTGGAGTAAAAAGTACAATATTTGTATAAAGTATACAGTATTGCAACATTGACATACTCAAGTAAAGTAAAAGTGCCTCAAAATTGGACTTAAGTACATTACTTGAGTAAATGTAGGCCTACTTAGTTGCTTTCCACGACAGTGGAATTATTTTTTAATTAATTAAATTAACTATCCATTTCTTTGCAGTTTTCTCTGAAATTCAAATGCAAAGTTAATGCTTGGGGCAGCGCTGCGTGTCGTATGGGAGATGGATAGCACACTGAAAAAAACATCCCTATACCCACAGGACTCAAAGCAGTATGAAACGGTTAATATTTGATGTAAGTGGGTAGATTTGACAGGGGTAATACATTTGTAAGGTCTAGTATGCACTGAAACCATACAGTGTTCATGCCAGCATATGACATGTTGCCTTAGTGATTATTCATGAATGTTTTAATCCCAAATGTTTTAATCTCGAGACCCAAAAGAGAAATTTGGTGTCTCTCTGGCACCCAAACGTACAAAAGGATAGCTTAAAGCTACCATCTGTAACGTGTATTTTACCCCAGACTTGTGAGGTCTAGTATGCACTGAAACCATACCATGTGGATTTGAACCTGGGTTTCCTGCGCAAGTGCTGAATAATAGAGCCTGCCTGCTTGCTCAGGGGAGAAATTGACTTGTCAACCAGTCGTGTCAAACCAGACACGGGAGGACTACTGTAGCTTGTAGATCTGCTATTTTCAATACTTTTGTGTGAGACTTTAAGGCATTAGTTTACGAAAAAACATAACAATTTAAAACATGATGACACAGTACAAGGTTTATGCCCGACAGCAATGATATGATATTTTATAATTAGACATAGATCTGCTCCTGGACTCCTGGGTATGCAGTACCCAGAACAAAGTCAATTGTATCTCCTTGACAACTAATCTCTTTTTAATGACCAGCAGCCCTTCCTGCCAGAGTGGTGTCAGCATGTCACCATATAGGTGAGAGGGTTGCTATAGAGGTGCAAAGGGAACAAACAAACAGTGTCACTGAAAAGGATTGCATGATAACACTCCAGACATCAACGTTTCATAGAAATCCTCTGGGAGACACTCTGCTCACTGGAAAACTAATTGGATACAAATCCTCTAATAATGTGTTTCTTTTCGTTGCTGTCGAGCAGAAACCGTAATATCTTTTACTTACTTTACTTTTTGTAAATTAATTCCCTTCTGTACTTCGTTGCCACAAGAGTGTCTTGCAAAAGTATTGCAAATTGCCGATATACAAGCTCACGTTGGGGCGCTTCGGGGACAATTATTTAGTAGTAATAGTTTTACTATTTAGTGAAATAGTTTGAAAGGGATAGTGGTTACGTGTGTCTGCATGTTTCCGCCCTACAACTATCGTCTTTTTCTTTCGGCTAATGGCCATCGGGGTCTCCACAGCTCATCTGTTGTTTCCATCTGTTTCTGTTTTCTGCGTCTTCCTCTGTGACTCCACTGCCACCTGCATGTCCTCTCTCACTGCATCCATAAACCTCCTCTTTGGCCTTCCTCTTCTCCTCTTACCTGGCAGTTCCATTTTCAGCATCCTTCTCCCAATGTACCCCTCATCTCTCCTTTTCACATGTCCAAACCATCTCAACCGAGCCTCTCTTGTTTTATCGCCAAACCTTCTAAACTGTGGGCTGATCCTCTAATGCAGTGGTTCCCAAACTGGGGGTCATATATACATATGATTAGCTTAATGTGCAACATTGTTGTCGCTCAACAGGGGGGTCCCCAGATGATTAGCTTAATGTGCAACATTGTTTTCTCGCTCAACAGTAAACAAACCAACATACGGGACAGGGTATCTGCACATTTCTAAAGTGACAATTTAAGGACTTTTAAGACCTTTTTAATATCAAATTGAACAAATTGACAAATATTACGTAAGAAAGAGGCAAACATTGTTAAAATAGCCGATCTACAAGCTCAATCGCTGTGAGCTTGTAGATCTGCTATTTTCACAATATTTATCTGTGGAACCGAGTCAAACTAAATGTAATGCCTACAATTCCAAGTGCTTGTCAGGGTGGGGGGCCCCAGTTCAAATATGATTATTTTGGGGGGTCGTGGCCTGAAAAGAACCCTTGTCCTAATGTAGTAATTTCTGATCATAACCTTCCTTGTCACTCCTAATGAGAATCGTAGCATCCTCAATTCTGCCACCTCCAGCTCCACCCGACAGTGACATTTTGCATTCTCTGAATGCCATGTGTCTTAATGTCTCAATGGTTAATGTTTTATATGAAGCACTTTGAATTGCACTGTTGTTTAAATGTGCTGCTATACAAATACATATGCCTTGCCTTGGAAAGTAGGGCTGCACAAACATATTCCATAAAAAGAATTTCATTAATGAATTTATTTTGTACTTAGTATGTGCTAAGAGGAAGAGTGTACATTTATTTAATTTAATCTGGTTTGTGAGTGTGTTAAAAGAGTTAATGGAAGAATCTTAAATTGTAAGAGAATCACATCAGTCACACTACTTGTTGCGCATGCACACTCAAAACTGTCCACTCAAAACGCAAGCACGCGCGCGCACACACACACACACACACACACACACACACACACACACACACACACACACACACACACACACACACACACACACACACACCCCCACACACACACCCCCACACACACACCCCCACACACACACCCCCACACACACACACACACACACACACACACACACACACACACACACACACACACACACACACACACGCAATGTCATTATCTCTTGTGCGCCTAAGTCACTGGTCCTCAACGTTGGCTTCGGGGACCACCAGGGGTCCAAATGGACCCTCACGGGTCTGTAACTATGAGAGTGTACAAAAGGAACCTTGTACAATCTCAGACTTATTTTACAGTGTAGATTGGGGTTCCTGTGTGTTACCACACACCCTATAGTCTAGAGGCCAGTAAGGGAGCAACATTATCTACCATAAACACAGATAAAGAAAAGAAGTGTACATTTATTATCAATACTGAAGATAAGGCTGCAGAAACTGAATAGGAAACTGAAGAATGGACCATTAAATCTTCGGGAAGGCCAAGGTCAAAGTAACAAAACAAAAAAAAATACATACAGTACATATCATATATACATACATATATACATCTATTAATACATGTGGCTAATTCAGCGCTTCCTTTCGTGTCCTGTTATCACTGTCCTCTTTTCATTGTAGCTATGTTCTACCACAAGAACATGTCAAAATTTGTTCAGACAAAGTTTGCGTCCATCACACATATAGGCTTTGCTTTGTCTACTTTTAATTGTTCACTATACATTTGGTTATATTTATTTATTTATACTTATTTTCTTTCAGCAATATTTCGCCTCAGTACGAACCACATCGGAAGGGTGCCGTTAGCGAGAGTAAGCCAAAATAGCTAATAGTAATGAAACATTTGCCACTTACTATGTCTTTGCAGTCATTCGCGGTAGTGTACGTATTCCATATACTTAGCCACCCCAGTGACGTAAATATTTCCCTAATTGTCGTGCCATGTACATCCCAAAGACAACATTATTAACCACATTATCGTCTTTACCGTCCCCACCTCTCTCTCCTTCTCACTCCTTCTCTTCTGCAGTTAATTAGAATGAATTAGAGTTAGTTAGTGTGACGAATGACGATGGAGGTCTCCCACCTCTGTAATGAATCTGTGGTCTAGCTGTGGCCATTCTAACCTCACTCACTGCCTTCCCACTGTCCATATATTCACCACTGGAGTAGCAGAGGAACAAATGTAATGGTGACACAGTGGAACTAATTGGAGGCGTAAGCCATTAGATTGATTATGATAGCTTTTGATTGGTGCTATTGATTACTTGCTGACGAAGAAGGTTGGTTTATCTTTGAGTTACATATTCATTTAGCATTGGATCAAAAGTGGCCATCGGTATTCTCGTCTCCTTATATACAGTATACTATATACAAGCACACACACGCAGAAGCCGTCACTAATAATGGCTTTAGATGGCTTGCATGAAGCTGTCTGCAAATAATTCTTCAAAATACAGTATGATGCTGATCTTGCAAACCACTGGACCGATCAGTGCCACATTTCTTGTTTTACAAACATTGGATGGTTTTGTGTACAACATACCTTCTGCTCAGCGATTGATCTTCAACTTGAATGCGTTTCCGGTGAGTCACACTCTCAGAGGGAAAGAAGGGACATTCGATCTGATTCCTTCTGTACCCAGACACCACCTTGATCTGTCTCACCCACTTATCACTGCTCACACCAACCTTCACACCCTCAGAGAACCCATCCTATTGTAGTCTGGCGAGCCAGACTGTTGCCTTCCACAATCAAATGCTGCCGTCATACAGTCTGGAGCACGGAAGCTCTGAAAATGATCAAGCGATCTATTAGTGCAAATTTGCCCTAAATCAAAATCATCTAAGCATGTATAGCTTGCTGCTTAGCAGAAATGGAAATTAAAAAATAAAATGGAAAGATATATTAAAATATATTTCCGTGAACTGAAATGACGAACGGATGGCAACAATGACTAGGGAATTCACTTGGACTTGAACCCGCATACTTGAAAATACTCCCCATAGGTCCAAATATTAAAAAAGGATGTTATTTAAAAAGTCTGACACAAATCATTTAATTCATTTGGGACTTGTCTTGGGATTTGAGTGCAAAGACATGTTTGTGACTTGGAAAATATTGACTTTGTCCCAGCTCTGAGTTGAAGTTGCAGTGCGTTGTACATCAGCTATTTTTGGCGAAGAGATTTGGTGTAGAGAGGGAAGGCAAGGAAAGACCCCTGGGTTGCCCCGTTCAACAAAGTATATAGCAGCTGGTAGCTACAGCAGCAGTAGAGAGAGGTAGTGGTGAGAGAGAGTGGCATGAGGACGGCTGTCGTACAGATAAAGTATATATAAAGTTAAACATGTTTGTCCTTATCAGGACTTCCTTATGCTTTCCATCCCACAAGCCCGGATGGAACGTGGAAAAAGTTTTTTTGCGTTTTTAGTCCCCTCGGCATGGAATGATCTTGAAAGTACCTTGAAATGAGATCAGCTGATCCCGTTGAATGTTTTAAAATCCAGATTGAAAGAGCTGGAGGCAGATTCTATGAACTGTGTTTAGTTGCTAGGTTATTGAAATATAGTTTTGCGTGGCTTGCTTGTTAAAAGCTTGTCTGTTGTGTCCCAGGGCTCCCTTGGAAAAGTGATTTATAATCTCAATGGCATGTTTTACTCTTGGTTAAATAAAGGTAATGAAAATAAATTGCAACTGTAAAATAAATGTCCATAGATTCAAACGGCTGAGTGAAAACTGCTGGACAAACACTAGGCTACATTCTTATGTTTCATCTATGGCCAACAATAGACTCATGCCACCTAATATAGCGTACTATATAGCATCTATTTTCCATTGGTAAGCCAATACACTCTGCTGCTGGGTAGTGCAGCCCTGCTTTCTCACATGGATAGGATGGGATTACACTTCATTGATACCACAGGGGGAAAATTAAGGTTGTCAAAGCATCAGTAAAGAGTAAAAATTAAAGTGCACAATAAACAATAAATACAGCAATAGATACAGCACTAAACCATACACAATGCATTAGATACAGTAATAGACTAACACTCCCACACAGGCATGCACACACAAACTTTCTTCGTGGAAAATCTGACATTAGTATATTATTACTATTACTATTATATTCAACTGAATGTAATGTAATGAATGAATGAATGAATGAATGAATGAATGAATGAATGTCTGAATGAATGAATGAATTCTTTATTTAATTAATTAATTATATGCCATACTGTATGAATGTGTTTCTTCACTTTACTATAGAACATTTGATTACTTTTTTCAAATTTCTGTGTCTATCCTGTTTTGTTTGGTTTCCTTGGTCTTCCTTCTATCTCTATATATAGGCTATGCAGGGCATAGCAGTGGCGGTCATTTTGTGGTTCCGCAGATAGAAAACCCATTCATTTTCTCCCATAGAGATTTCCGAAAATATTTATATAAATCATTTTGAGCCTGGAGCCGTGAATCATGACCATTTGATTCTGTGTCAAAAACATATTTGAAAACCGAAAAAAAAAGTATTTACTAAATATAATATATAATCAAATATTCAAATATTTTTGATACAGAATCACATTTTATTTCACCCAATTATTTTCACCAAGTATTATCAACTAAGTAGGAGCCCCTCTCTCTCTCTCTCTCTCTCTCTCTCTCTCTCTCTCTCTCTCTCTCTCTCTCTCTCTTTCGCTCTCTCTCTCTCTCTCTCTCTCTCTCTCTCTCTCTCTCTCTCTCTCTCTCTCTCTCTCTGATGTGCTGTGATACTCTCTGATGTGCTGTGATACTTAAACCAATAGCACTACACCCCTGGCCTGCATAAGATGACAATGTTTTGGGGTGGTGCACATGTGTGAAAAGGCATGGGTGGCAGGGATATACTGTAATATAGAGGACTATCATTACATCTTTATGGTGCATTAACTGTCAGTTACGAGTAGCAATACCTTGATGTAGAAATACTCTGTTACTTACAGTATCGTATGTTAAGTAAAGTCCTGTATTTACATTTTTACTTTACAAAATAATTGGCATCAAAAAATATTGATTATATATTGTACCAAAATGAAAGTACTCAGAACGTTTTTTTTCTTAACATTTTGACAATCTTTCCAAAATAGCCGATCTACAAGCTGAATTTGTAGATCGGCTATTTTCGAATAGCCGGAGTATAAAATGGGGCTTAATTGTTTAATGTGTGTTTTGCAATTATAATCTACTTTTGCAAAGTAACTAAAGCTGACAGATAATTGCAGTGGAATTTACAATATTTGCCTCTGAGATGTAGTGGAGTAGAAATATAAAGCATTGAAAAATAGGCATGCCAAAGTAAAGTATAGTACTGATGAAAAGGCATGGGGGCAATGGAGGGCAGGGATATAATAGAAGACTGTCATTACATAATTACAGTGCAGTGACAGGCATGATGCAGACAAATCGTTGGACAGAGAACACATCGAAAAGTACTGTGAAAAATGATGAAAGCAACAACTTTAAAGAAGAAAGACTATCATTATACCTTCAGCACTTCTCCGAGGCTCATTTTGCATTATAGACATTGCTGAATACGGTAGATTAATTAGATGATATGCTTACATAACAGTATTTATTCGTGTAGGCCTAGTGTGGGAGCTTCCAGTGAGACATCGTCTGTCAGAATCAGAACACTGCAGCAAAACAAACAACATCACAAAGACTCAAAGTGAAGCAATCAACAAAACGACTGCGCATAACCTATCAACAGTTTTCTGAAAAACTTATTGCTACTGTATATCAGTGGTGCTCAAACTTTTTCATGTCAAGGACCCCCAAAATTGTATGTATTTTGCCACGGACCCTCATCTAAAAATATTTTGTTCCAGGGACCCCCAGAAACAAAGATTTGAGTAAAAGAAATTGCTTTAATAATATATATTTTCACGATAATAAAACAAATGGCAGATCTACAAGCTCATAGCACGGCATGAAGTGACGCACTATGAGCTTGTATATCTGCATTTTTTTTATTATCCAAAGTATAAAATATGGTTAAAGTGGTTCAAATCTTAAATGACTTGCTTTCCCGGTTTTAATGGGTTAACACAGCTGGGTTCTCAAACCTTTTAACTTTGATTAAACGGATTTGGATACTAATGATAACTCTGCTGAGAGCCACTGGTTTAACCCATTTAAAAACGCATCTGTGTCATTTTAGAGTCTGGCTATAGCATCATGCGTTTCAATTTCGGGGTCCTTGGCATGAAAACTTAGATCTACTGATTTAGAAGGCATTTGTAGAATCGGCCCCAGGTCTTAATGGGTTAACACACCCATAATCAGATAGCTGAGTTGTTAAGAAACTGGATGTAAAGCGGTAGTGACAACCACTTCATGCGTGAATTTGTGTTCTCTGAACTGCTCTGCTGAAAACTATAAATAATGAAGTAATAACTCAATCAAACGCTCACTGTTACGTGACTCCCAAGATTGCACCGTCCAGTGAGGAGAGCATCAAATGCTGTCAATGGGGGAAAAGTAACAAAGAACATTTACTCAAGTACTGTACTTAAGAACAATTTTTAGGTACCTGTACTTGAGTATTTCCATTTTGCAGTACTTTATACTTCTACTCCACTACATGTCAGAGGCCAATATTGAACCTTTTACGCCACATTTGTAAACTTTTGTTTCAAGTTATGTTGTATATTTACAGTAGATTATTATTACATACTGTATATACAGTAACTACTTAAGCCCTATTTTATACGTTGTCTATTCTGGTTATGTTTGTCCTGATGAAGCTCTAAGGACCGAAACATAATTTTTTTGCAAGTCCTAGACAGTGTGAGGGGACCTGTTTCATTATTTGCATTTGGACCTTCCTTCTGTCCTATGCACTAACCTCTTTGGTGTGCATGCCATCGACCCTTTTTTCAGTACTTTGTCTTTTTGGAAATAGCAGATCTACAAGCACACAACGAGTTGTGAGCTTGAAGATCTGATATTGTTGAAAAATGTTGGATTTGGATACATTTTAGAACTTTTACTTTAGCACTGTAAGCATATTTTGATGCCTGTGCTTTGGTTGTTATTTTTACTGAAGTAACATTTTGAATACAGGGCTTTTACTTGTAATAGGGTATGTCTACATTGTGGTATTGCTACTTAAGTAAAACATCTGAGTACTTCTTCCACCACTGCTTGGTGTCCACATCACTGAGAACGGTAACCGGAACGCTCGAACCCAAAACACACTCACCCCCATTTTTTTCTGAGGAACGCTCGTCCCCAGTGGTTCTTGTATTCTCGTATTCTTTTTTCTGAGGTTTAAGGTTAGGAACAAGTTTAGGTTTAGGCATAGTTTTACTGTATTTTCATAGACAGTAACTATAGAGCACTAACGAGCACAGAACAAGTTTGAGTCCCTCTGCCCTGATGAACATCAACATAAACAATGGAACAAAAACAAAATACAGCCAGAGGGGCGTGTCTGTCTACAGGGAAACACATCAGCACAATAATATAGTGGTTAATAGAGGGACATGATGGCTAAAATATTTTTATATATCCTATATTCAAATTGGCTAGTGTGTGGGCGGGCGAACTCCAGTTACCAGCATGCTAAAGGCCCCAAACTTGGTGGGTGCTCTTAGACGGCCAATAGGGAAAGGCTGTAATTGCTTAAGTCCCTCTGTGTTCCTATTGGCTGTGATATAAACAGCCATAACTCCAGTTCTCAGAATGCTACAGGCCCCAAACTTGGTGGGTGGTCCGAATGATTTCCAATGTAATCATAAATGACCACTTCTGCTTTATGACTTTTTGATGTACTCTGACATTAGCGATCTCCATATATGGGCATAAAGGGACAAGGACTGGCTGACAGATACAGGGATCCGGCCGCTATGCCCATAGATGGTCATGTGCATACCGACTTAAAACACGGCGCGCAGCGGAAAGGACTCGAGGGAGTGCATGCCCACCGTCGAGTAGTTCGGCTATCCAGTTGTCCAGAATCTCTGATCCAACCAATATGCCCATATGGGCATCCAATATATGGCCATATACTGATGACTTCAGGGATCTCCATATATATGGGCATAAAAAAGGGACAAGGGCTGACCATATCTCCATTTATGGGCAAAAAAGGGGCACAGCTAGGTAGACAGACAGAAACACACATCTTCATATATGGGCACAAAGGGACACAGAGTCAGCCAGACGAGTACAACGGGTACTCTGACAAAGCTCCCAACACTATGACTCAGATATATTGGTTGGATCGGCAGTGCAACGTATAGGTGTGAAGGCCGCGTAGCGGCCCAAACCTCTAGTAATAAAGAAGTGCTGTTGTAGAAAACTATATGGGACATGGTTATTATTCTAAATCAACGTGTATTGCGATACATATCATGTTGTGACCTCTATATCGTGATACTGTACGTATTGTATTATGAGGTTGCAATGTAGGCAATACCCAACCCTAAGAGGAACCACTTTTTTTTTTCAAAACACACTTTTTGCAGCTGCTACCGATCTTGTCCAAACTCACACAAATCGTTACACATATTATCTGCCGTCATTTATTTAGCTTTTTACCAATTCTTCACAATTTATCGTTTGTCGTTATTCCAATTGATTCCTCCCCACAGACATGTCTGTGTTGTCACTGCTGTTGTATCCTACTGACTCACCTGCCACCAGTAAGGAGCCCCCACCGGGAGGACGTACTACGTGCTACTACTACGTTCGTCCTACTCCACCCCGCCTAACACTCCCTGCTGACAGGTGCCACCCCAGCCCATAGGAGTATGTGCATTGACAAATATCACCCTCTTTACCCGGCTTCTCTCCCCCAACACAGGCCAATTGTGTTCATATATAGACGCTCGACAAAGTCGGATGCACCACGGTGGATTTGAACCCACAACCGCGGTGGTGTGCAGAGACTTTACCACTGTGCCACCCGAGCGCCTATCTGGGGTCATTTGATCAAGATGTATCACTCAGATTTTCCAGATTCCATTCTAATTGGCCATGACTCTGCCTTCCAAAGTTTTCACGCCCTTGGTAGGCAACCGGGCCTGGCTGAGACTTGCGCTCCGAGAAATACACTTTTCTAGTTTATCTTTTCCATTTCTTTTTAGAACTTAATTTCATACTGGAAGACAATTGAGGTTTGACTGGGCTGAAACTTTTTCTCAGTAAATGACATGGAACTCCATATTTGGGCATGGCTGACATCATAGTGACAACACAATGATGACGTGAACTTTGAATCAGCTCATCTTAAAACCAGACTGCACAGTGTGAATGACACACATGGAGAGAGACATCGAGGAAGACTTCATCACCAAAGGAGGAACTATTCCAACAGAGATCCATACATTTGATTTTCAGCTGGTAATTTCCCTGTAACCAATCCTGGATCGTAAGGTCATACATCTTTAATTACATTCTTGGACCATTGCAGCCCATGCATATAACAGCAGCTTTGACGATGAACCAACTGTTACCGACAACGAGCCAGCAGCAAGGAAACTCAGAAGAATCAAGTCCTTACAGCAGTCAACAGTCTACCAGGACTTTAACTCAATCGGAAGTAAAGAGACATCGTCTGACTGACACAGGAAAGAAAACTCACATCTGTAAACAATGTGACAAGAGTTTCAGTTGCAATTCTCACTTGAAGACACACCAGCGTGTCCACACTGGAGAAAAACCTTTCCTCTGTAAACAGTGTGGCCAGAGTTTCAGTTGGTTAAGTAACCTGAAGAAACACCAGATCCACACTGGAGAAAAACCTTTCCACTGTAAAGACTGTGGCAAGAGTTTCAGTCTGATACACACCCTGAAACGTCACCAGAGTGTCCACACGGGACAAAAACCTTTCTGTTGTAAACGGTGTGACAAGAGTTTCAGTCGGTTAGGTAACCTGAAGACGCACCAGCTTGTCCACACTGGAGAAAAACCTTTCCTCTGTAAACAGTGTGGCAAGAGTTTTAGTCTGATACACCACCTGAAAAGTCACCAGCGTGTCCACACGGGAGAAAAACCTTTCTACTGTAAACAGTGTAATAAGAGTTTCAGTCAGTTAACTAACCTGAAGAGACACCAGCATATCCACACTGGAGAAAAACCTTTCTACTGTAAACAGTGTGGCAAGAGTTTCAGTCAGTTAGGTAACCTGAAGACACACCAGCATATCCACACTGGAGAAAAACCTTTCCACCTGTGAGTTTCACCGAGTTAGGTAGTTTGAACAAACACCAGCGTATTCACACTGGAGAAAAACCTTTCCACTCTAAACAGCGTGACAAGAGTTTCAGTCGCTTAGATCACCTGAAAATACACCGGTGTGTCCACACAGAGGACCTGGGTGCTGCAAGTGCATCGTTGCTCCAGTTAGCACCAAATTTGGCACAAACACTGCTCCAGGGGTCTGCCACGACAATAGTTACACCAGGGCGCAGGTCAGGGTCCCCTGGGGGCCACTGGCACACCGTTGCTCCACCAAACATGGCACAAATGCTGTTCAGGGATCTGCCATGATACAGTAATAGTCAGACCCCAAATACTTAATTGCACACATGTACTACAGCAGTGTAACAGTCATAACTCAGTGACCATTGCTCGGATCAGCGCAATATAGGACTCTAGTAAATCTAGTAAATCAACATTTGGCTAAATGTTGACCTTTAAAGTGGTTAATGTTATGACCCATGTGTGTGTCACCCAAACGCACAGCAAGGAGGAGGCAATAAAGGGTTAAAGCCCACCCGGCGAGTTTATTAACAGCAGGTTAATGAACAAGGTGGGGGAAAGAGGGGTGTGAGCTCCGCAGGTTGGTACAACTAAGCTAGGAATCCCGGACACTGGAGAAGAGAGGAGAAGCAGGGTCAGTGATAGATTTACCAGGAAGGAAAGTGCACAGTAAGTGCGTAAAGTTAAACTGGCTAGCTCTACAACACTGGAATCTAAGTCTGGCTGGCTAAACTTTACCAACCATAGACTGTGAAGATCTGGTGCCGAGGCGGCCGAGCTACATGCAAGTCAGGCTTTTTTTTGTAGCCTCTGGAGGTGATTGCAGATGACGACCAGGTGGGGAGATTGGGAAGGGGAGACAGGTGTGCTGAGGTGTGCTGTGGTGTGCTGTGGAGCCCTCGGTGGTGCTGACGAGAGGCCACAGCACCAGGATGTGGAGGCGAGGGGGAGCGAGACGCAACAGTTAAACTGATTTTGATGCTATATTAACACATTTTCCCGGGGACCCCATTGAAACCGCCTCAAGGACCCCTGGGGGTCTGTGGTCTGTGGTCTTGAACTTTGTTCAAACATGTACCAAAAATGTGTAGTTCTTTCAAAAAATATATATATATATATTGAAATTTTTTTGAACCTTGACACTAAAATATTGAACGGAACCAAACCGTGAATTTTGTGAACCGTTGCAACTTACTTCCCAGTGGGAGAGACAAAGGCATGGCTGCAAGACATAGAGCTGGACATTTGATGACGATACACGAAAGAAGAAGAACTGGAGAGCCCCCCTCCTTCACAGCCGACTCACCTGGTGCTGGCAACACAAGAACGGTCCTCTCCCCCCAATCCAACCACAACAAGAGCTTTAAGCTCACGTTCACCTGCCTACTTCTTTTTTAGTAAATCGCTTTTATGCAAATCCTCCATACGACAACTGTCAATTTGTGCCCATGTTGGGTTTTTCAAAAAAATGCTCAAAATTAAAGGGGAACTTCGCCGATTTCGCTCCTCATTGCGTCAAATGACGTTTTCCGCGGGTTCTCACCTATGTCCGCACTACATGGTGTCTCAGTGAGACCAACCCCACACACACCCCAAGGGGTGTCTCCCAAAGAGTGGGATCAGCCTTCTTTCTCCCTGCTCAGTTGTACAATGGCGTCGGTAAACACTCCGTGAGAGGAATACTAACACAACAGATATTTATTTGAACCATAAAACACAGAAGAGCAGCTCCACCGCAGAGGAATTCAACAGGCTGTATGCTGAAATCATGCTGGACACAGCTTGGATTAATTACTTTATAGAGTAAGTAATGATTGATTGCTGTAAACGTTATGCCAATTTGACATAATAATCCAACGTGTAATTGTACTTGATTGCTTTAATGTTAGAGATTAATAAAGTTAGGGTAGTACTAGCATTGTTGTTTACATTGTCGTTCCATAGCTAGCCAAATGCAAAGCTAAACCACTTGTGTGACAAGCCAAATCTATGCTTTGTCTCTTGTCAGATTTCAAATATAAAGTGCTTATGCCATGGCCACGGATGTTACAATTTGAATCGGCTGGGTGCAAGTACCCGTATCTTCCGTATTGTTTAAATAAAAGCATTTTAATCCGATCGGTGGCCATTTTCTCATAAACCTCCCAACCGATCGCATAAGGGTCGCATAATAAATGGCCACTGATCGGATTAAAATGCTTTTTTATTAAACAATACGGAAGATACTGTTACTTAGACCCACCCGATTCAAATTGTAACATCCGTGGTCATGGGATAAGCACTTTTTATTTGAAGTCCGAACGTTTATGTAGATGTACGGATTGTACATGTAGAAAGTGCAAACACCAGGTTGAAGTTCCCCCATGACAGTCATGTTTCAGGGCTACGTCGCTGGGTCCCGAAAATAGCAGATCTACAAGCTCACAACGCGTCAGACTCGACACTTTGTGAGCTTGTAGGTCTGCTATTTGCGGCTTGCATGCAATATTAGTATAGATTAGGCTTCACGTGGGATGATATCTATTTAATCTACAAGTGTAATCTAATGTGTTCTTTTCAACAGGACAGAATGTTGTTTCGCCTGCCTGCGGAAATGGAGTAACGTTCGGCTGATGAAGACCCTTGGGACTCGCCTTATGAGATACAACCATATTCTTTTTCTAAATAAAACGATTACATTTACACCCTGCTTGCTCTACTCATTGATCACGGTACATTCTACATTGTATAAGCATTCATAATGACAAAATGTGAACCCCAATTCTATAAGGGTTGTTTATGTTGATACTGTTTCATGATATAGGAGATGGTCTTTCATTTGGCAGAATGGTACATAATTACATGACTGTAAGCATTACAGATATAATAGTGAAAAAGTCTTGTTCATTCTGTTAGTAGCCTATTTACTTCTTTACTTCTACATGTAATCATTATTTTTCTGGGGACCCCAGCACATTGGATTCAACTTTACTGGTCTTCGATACAATAGGCTATAGTAAAACCTAATATTATCCATATACACCAATTGAAAGCATGAAACGGTCTCAGTTGAAAAACAAAAACAAAAAACGATTAGGCTGTGTATGACAAGAGTATTTGAACATTAGCATGTCATTCTAAAGTAATGCCCATGTTTTCTATAAGTTTAGTCCAAAGAATATAACTGGAAATGACAGTGAAACATATGCTCTCAGAAATAAGGAGTCACACATGACATGAGTATGAAACGTTTTGTTTTATTATTATTATATTGTTGACTATGCTGCATATTCTCCATGGATGTCCCGACTCCCAAGTAGAAGATGGACGTCACGTCACCAGCACCGGACTGTCTACATGGTGGGATGGAATGTGCGCGCACACACACAGACACACACGTTTAGTGTTACTATGCTAATTTATACATGATATATTTAGTTTACTATAAGATACAATCAAATCAATACAGAACACAATACAACAGCAGCCAAGACTAGTTTCACCTTGCTGGCGCAACAAAGACACGGTGATGATGGGACTGACATCCTGGTATAGCAAACTTGCAATGGGTAGGCTACTGGTCCAACTGTACTGGTTCAACAGAGGCAGATTTCACGTGGTCCAAGAAAGAACATGGCTTCGATGTCGTGTTTTGTGATCCAAAGGTAGACAAAAAAGTCGGAAAAGTTGGAACGAAACATTCATCATTCAGTGTTGCCAGATCTTGTGAGAGAAATAAGCAACCAGGTATATGAAAACAAGCCCAAAAGAAAATACCTGTGCCAAGAGCACTTTAAACCTAGACATGGGCTATTTGAAAATTGCCGATCTACAAGCTCACAACGCGTAACGATGTGACGCAGTGTCAGCTTGTAGATCTGCTATTTTCCCAAAAATCTTGAGGGGAAAAAAGTGCAAAATGTGGAATATTTTTTAAACATTTTAACAACACATTTTTGGTAGGGTCTCCCTGGCAAATATGTTGCCGCGCAGTGCACAGATGAGGGTCTGTGGAAAAGTACATGAACATGTTTGAGAACCACTGGTTTAAACAACAATCAAAACATTTGGAAACGAGCCCAAATATCAACTACATTTTAGAAACCAGCCGCTTATAATAAGCAGACATGGCAACACTGGCCAATGTGCCGTATGTGTTTGTTGATGTTGTTGTAGTGAGAACTGGGAGGGGAAAGTTACAATGTAGACCACGCCCCCACGCAGCCTCCTCCCCTCAAGGAAGGGCAGTGCCCCAAAGCATTGTGGTCATTGTAGTAATGCAGCCAAACCCCAGTCATCCAGTCAAAGTCAAGACTTCTATATTTTTCTGGCCATAGGGTGAAAATTTGAAATTTTGCTACTGTTATCTACTATATTATAATAGATCATTAATATATATATGATTAACATTGAGTGACTGCAAGTTCTTCCAGGGGTGTAATGCTCCTTTAAATGGAGCCATCCATCTGTTAGCCCTACAAAATCACTGACCTTGGCTTGCACAAACGTCTGCAAAGCGATTCACCCAAAATCCACTTAAAAACAGAAGTGTCATGTCTAAAGGAAAAACAAAAGAGACGTCAGAAGAATATATTAATAGAACTGAGTGGGGAAAAAACAAGGGTGGCTAACATGGTATGTGAATTAAGCATGATTTTGATTTTGAAACCTTACTTAGGGCTATGCAAATATGACTACTGGGTAACCAGAAGAGTGGGCACATGAGAAGGTAACAGGATAGGTGGGCACTAGGGACATCTGGGCACCTCGATGTAAAATTGGAAAAAAAAATTTAAGTAAGGTATACATGATTAGAACATGTTTAAACATTAAACAATTACGGTCTAATATTTCTGCAATTGATACAAATTGCTACAAAGCCTGTATATCCAAAAAATGGGGCGGCAGTGGCTCAGGGGTTCCCAGTTCGATCCCGGGCTGGGGCGCTCCCCCAGAGTTAGTGTCGAAGTGTCCTTGAGCAAGACGCTGAACCCCTAATTGCTCCCGATGAGCGGGTTGGTGCCTTGCATGGTTTCCTCCGCCATCGGTGTGTGAATGTGTGTGTGAATGGGTGAATGGCACAATTAATGTAAAGCGCTTTGGATAAAAGCGCTATATAAATGCACCATTTATCCAGTCATTTTGGGGCATAAACAAGAAGTTGAAGGATACAATTAAGTCTGATAATGATGTACCACATCATTTATACATTACATTATTTAAGACCATTTTCCAAAACATTAACTTAACAAAACCAAACGACACTTCTCTAGCAAAGACAACCCCCCTAATCTATCTACTTAACTAATAACCAGAGTGATACAGCATGGTGGAGAGTCTCTCTCTTGCGATGTCTCACTAAAACTGTCCAATACCTCTCCTTACTGAGTGCTTCCCAGGGGGTTGTCTGGCCGAAGAAGACCCAGCACATCATCACTGTGTGAGGCCAAAGCTCACACGTATTCACATGCCCTTTAATAATAGCATTTCTATCTGCAAGCTCACAATGTGTCACATAGCTAATTTGAGCAATTTTTCTGAGCATGTTGAATCCCGTCCCCTGACTACCCCAGATTACAATGAGAGACTTCCACTAAATAAATTAAAACGAAACTAAAACGAAGCCTAAACTAAACTAGCAAACCTGCTTTGAAAAACAAAACTGAACTGGAATTAAATTAAAAATAAAAACGAATGAAAAGGGCAAAATTATGATATAAAAGATTGACTTTTATTATGGTGAATCACTCAATCAGCTGGAGCATAAATTGAATGCAAAACGGGTGAATGAATGCTATGTACAAGAGGTGCTAACACAACAGTGCAATGGTGAACAGGCCCGAGCCGGGGCCAAAACATAAACTTAACTAAACCAAATGACACTTCTCTAGCAACGACAACCCCCCTAATCTATCTACTTAACTAATGACCAGATTTTGTTTTACCTACCCTATCTAACTGGCTATTCCTATACCTACCTGTAGTGCCCCAGACAACACCGGGCCACAACAACTCTGCCAATCGGGCTCAGCTCGATTGGCACGGTAGGTTGTGTGTCGGTTTGCTGAGTGGGAGACTGCAGTTTGATCCCAACTCAGCGCAAATCACTACATACTCAAACATAGATAAAGACTGTAACTTGTGCTAAATAACAAACAAATGCCCATGTAATAATACCAAATGCAGATTCTTAACAGTTTTCACACTGTCAAGTTTAAATCGGCACTCAGGATGTTTCTGTGAGTCAGAATAGTCTCCTTCACGGCTGGAGTACTTGTGAAATTATCAGTGGTGGAAAGTAACTAAGTACGTTTAATCAAGTACTGTACTTAAGTACAATTTTGGTTTTCTTTTTTACTTTACTGGAGTATTTCCAATTTTCAATAATTTAACTTCTACTCCACTTCATCTCAGAGGTAAATGTTGTACTTTTTTACTCCACTACAACTATTAGAAATGAGTTATTTGCAGATTTGGAAATATGCATTAACCAAGTACGCCCTATTTTGTACTTCATCTATTTGAAAATAGCTGATCTACAAGCTCACAAAGTGTCGTTCTGCTTGTAGATCTGCTATTTTCAAAAAATGTTTATACATTTTGAAATCTGAAATGGGACTTTCCGCATAATGAGTACTTCTACTTTTGGTAGCGTACTTTAAGTACAATTTGACGCCAATACTTTTGTAGTTTTCTCAAGTAAAATGTGAATACAAAACTCTCACTTGTAACAGAGTATTTCTAGAGTGTGCTTATTGGTACTTTTACTTGTACAGCTACAAGTAAAAGCTACAGTACAGCTACACAGGCGACATGCCACATAGCCTCGCGTAGCCAGACTATATCACTGCGTGGATATGAGTCTGGTGCCTCTATGAGGACGTTTTTTTTCCAAGGGGGCGGGATCAAAACAATGGCTCTGGACGCAATTGGTTAGACCTACAGCTAACTACCAATCACAGTCTCCCATATTTGAATACTGGGCCCTGATTGGTCACCCCAGACTTCTGGAGCAGGAAATGGATTCACAATGGAGCGGTGCCAGACCCAAATCGCTGAGGGCAATTTTTTTTTTGCACTGGCAGATTCGTCTGGTCCCAGGCTACATGCCAGAGGCCTGTGGCATGCATGGGCTCGATTTGAATAAGCAGGGCAATTGCTGTAAGTTGTTCTCGTGGACCAGTACTTTCAAGATAAAAAAAGAAAATAGCAGATGTACAAGTTCGCAGCACAGCACACACAGCAGCTGCTGTGTTAAGTGGTCAGATGGCTGGGCACTCAGAGTGCATTTTCAGAGCATGTTATGATGAATCAATCGGTTGCGTTCCGGCTTGGATCAATGTAACTAGCATAGTAGGCTATAGGCTAAGTTCCTATTTAGCGGTATCACAATGAAAACTCACTTTTCAAGGTTGTAGGCCTACATAAAAAAATACCATGACATTTGTTTTACATACATTTTTATGTTATGTTATTATTTAAAACTTAGTGTTTTGCCAATTATTTTGGGGCCCACTTGCAATATCCCCACGGCTCACCAGTTGGCCCCGGCCCACAGGCTGAGAACCAGTGACTTACAGTGACACAGCATGGTGGAGAGTCTCTCTCTTGGGTTGTGACGTCTCACAAAAACTGTCCAATACTGTACCTCTCCTTACTGAGTGCTTCCCAGGGGGTTGTCTGGGCGAAGAAGACCCAGCACATCATCACTGTGTGAGGCCAAAGCTCACACGTATTCACATGTCCTTTAATAATAGCATTTCTATCTACAAGCTCACAACGCGTCGCATCATAGCTTTTTGAGACGTTTTTCTGAGCATGTTGAATCTCGGCCCCTGACTACCCTATATTACAATGAAAGACTTCACACTAAATAATAAATAAAATAAAATAAAAATAACCCTAACCCTAACCCTAACCCTTCAAAAGATACGTACTAAACTACCAAACCTGCTTAAGAAACTAAAACCGAACTGGAATTAAATTAAAAAATAAAAAATAATGAAAAAGGCAACTTTTTAATAACCTTGGATGAGATCCCAGAAAGATGGTCCATTCTCGGTGGATGTGAAAGGCAATTAACTGCTCACACCGTAACTGTCACAGATGACTGTCAAACGAGCATGGGCGTCGGGGTCCCAGGGGATGGCAGTTGCCCTAATGTTCACATTTAACCTCAAATTCAGTTATTTTATGCATGCACATTTTCTCCAGCTCTGAACAATTTATTTTTTATTTTTTGGCACATCTGATTAGATTAGATGATTAGATCATCGCTGAAGAACCCTACATTCATTAGGCACTTTTTAGCCAGACAGACCTTTTTGGGAAACGACGCCTTTGCTGATGAGCGCTTTCTAGAACTGAGAGTGAGACAGTTGGAGCAAGAGAAAATAATGATGTGCTACAATTTGGTTGTGTTGCAGTCGTAATTGAAAAGTCATATATGCTTCCGTAGATCCCTCGTAATCTCTGCTTTATGAGAATGGTTGATATTCGAGAAATACAATTTGGTTGTGTTGCAGTCGTAATTGAAAAGTTATATATGCTTCCGTAGATCCCTCGTAATCTCTGCTTTATGAGAATGGTTGATATTCGAGAAATTTTAATGCATGTAATTTCTTCTTTGCACAGAGCATCCCTTTGAAGATGATGATGAGGCTGTGGATAGTAAAATAGCTTTTAATCAAACTTCATCAAGCTTCAAAATCATTTGCCCTTCAATCTTCAACTGATATCCACTAGTTCTGCCCTGAAGGTTGATTCATGTCAGTGAAAAATAACTTCAGGCTTATGAAATAAAAATGTAACTGCAGAAACTCGATAAGGAGGGATGGCAGGACTGCAGACTCACTCCCCAGTTTCATCCACAGCCTGAAAACTCCCTCACCCCCTCGCACTCCTCATCCCTTGTATCACTTCTTGTTGCCCATTTTTGATCAAATTATAGATATACTATGCAGATGTATGTTGGTTACCGGTTCATTTATCGTCGCTGTCGGGCAGAAACCTCTTACCTCCATATTTTTACTTTTATTGTGTTTCTTCGTAAATTAACGCCCTACTTGATCATACTACAGCGTCACACAAAAGCATCAAAAGTAGCAGATCCACAAGCTCGAAACGCGGTGCAAAGTTTTGAGTTTGTAGATCTGCTACTTTTGCTATTTTGTGTATGAGGTTTCCTAGCGCCGATATACTATGCATATATATGTTGGTTACCGGTTCACATGTTATGTTATTTAAATACTGTCTGCTTGTCCTTAAAGGGCAAGACCACTTTGGTAGAGGTTTGGGTTGTGTAGTTACCTTGCCATGATGTAACTCCAAAAGTGGGAAAGAAATTAAGAATAATTGCTCCATTGATTAGAAATTGATAATTCAAAATATGCTCCCCATTGACTTACATTGTATGGTAAAACAGCTCTCAAAGTCACTATTTTAGCACGTAAACGAACGCAAACAAAGTTGATTCAGACAATATAGAACATCACCAAACCCAGTACTGTTTTTTTTTAAAATAAAAATGTCAACTTCCTGTTGATTTTGCCATTTTTAATAAGTAGAAAACCTGGACTGGATCCGCGGATCCGGATCCAGATCTTCAAATAGTAAAATCAACAGGAAGTTGACATTTTTATTAAAAAAACAAACAGTACTGGGTTTGGTGATGCTCTATATTGTCTGAATCAGCTTTGTTTGGGTTCATTTATGTGCTAAAAGAGTGACTTTGAGAGCTGTTTTACCATACAATGTAAGTCAATGAGGAGCATATTTTTGAATTATCAATTTCTAATCAATGGAGCAATTCTTTTTTATTTCTTGCCCACCTTTGGAGTTACATCATGGCAAGGTAACTACACAACCCAAACCTCTACCAAAGTGGTCTTACCCTTTAAATGTCATTTATAGCATGTTTTATTTCAGACAGATGCTATTGGCAGGTTTGATGTTACCTACTGTAGTTTAGTTACTTTGTAGAAGTTGATTGATTTATTTGCACTCTATTTAAGTGACGATTTATTCTGTCATTTGTTGAATAGGTTTCATGGCATGCCATTTACTTTCAATTTGTAACTCGCTCTGGATAAAAGCATCTGCTAAATTCCTAAAATGTCAATTGTAAATTGTGGACGGGCAGAGCATTGAGCAGCAATTTTGTCGCACAAAAGGGAGCTGGCAAGTATTAATCAAGAGACATCAATAAGCTTTTAACAGACCATAAAACATACACAAGCTGTCTTTCACACCAAGATTATAAATAGAATCAAAGTCTTGCACTTTTCCCAACAATGTCACAAAGTGCTTCAGAGTACAGGGTGAAATTTAACCACAAACGCACAAGCAGCAAAACCCAGGTACCAAAAGAAGCAGGTAGCAGACATTGAATGTGCATAACTATTAAGAAACAGTTAGTAGACAACATTGAAGGTGCATAAATAACTATTAAGAAGAAGCAGGTGGCAGACCTTGAAGATGTGTAGCAATTAAGACCAAGAAGAGGAAACCAGCTGTGAGAACTGCATGACAAGAACAGGATTGCTGTTATATTGTTAAAACATATTGTTATACTGAATGGAGTCAGTGTTTTATTGCTATGGAACAGACTGGAGTCAGTTATGTTAGAGTCAGTGTATTGTAGGCTAAACTGCACTGTTTTCCCCTGCTGACTTGCTTAAGGCTGCAAAGTCAGCCACACACACACTAGCCTCGGAAACCCAGGCTTTTTTTTTTGTTACAAAAGAAAAAAAGCCTGGGGGAGCGATGCAAGAACGATGGTCTTGGACCTTGTTATCTCCTAACCAATCAGAGTGCAGAGGGGCGTCGCTCTAAATTTGGTGACGTCAGCGTGCTCCGTGCACAGGCCGAGGGGGGGAGGGGAGGGGAGGCGGGGACATAGATTGGTGAAGCAATAGGAAGCCACGCACAAATCCAGGCGGCTGTGTTTGGGTCCGCCCTTCAAGACCATGGATTGAGCTCGTAGCCTCAGGCTACACACACACACACACACACACACACACACACACACACACACACACACACACACACACACACACACACACACACACACACATGCAAAACACTGGTAATCTGCTTGGGGCTAATTGGCATCTCTTGGTATCACACATGCACACAGAGAGAGAGAGAGAGAGAGAGAGAGAGAGAGAGAGACATAGAGAAATAGAGAGGAGCGAGAGAGAAGAGAGAGACAGAGACAGAGGGATAGAGAGAGAGGAGCGAGAGAGAAGATACAGAGAGAGAGAGGGGAGCGAGCGAGAGAGGAGAGAGCGACAGAATAATAGTACTGATAATATTGCACAACCCTGCAGCCAGCAACCAGTAGGACCATGCAAGGGCGAGTTGTTGAAAACCTTGAATCCAGTCCAATCCAGTCAGCAGATAATACAGTACACATGTACGCACACGTACGCTGTATTCCTTTGGGATGTAAAGTTTTCCAGTGTTTTTCTACCACAGTTCTATTTACTCCACAGATTTCTACCATCGATGTCAGTGGTTCTCAACCTTTTCAGGCTGCGACCCCCCCCCCCCCCCCAAAATAAATAATAATAATAATAATAATCATCATATTTGAACAGGGTGGGGACCCGACCCCCCACCCTGACAAGCTCATGAATTGTAGGAGTTGAGGTATTAAACACGTTTTCCACAGATAAACATTTTGAAAAACGCCCGAGGCGGCTATTTTCAAAATGTTTGCCTCTTTCTTTGGTAATAATTGACAATTTGACCAATGTTTGAATTTTTTTAATTGTATAAATCTAGTTTGTTCATTACATTTCACGCAGTAATGGTCTTATTTTTTATTAGGTATTTTTATTTAGGTATTAAAAAGGTCTTAAAGGTCCTTAAATTGTAACTTTAGAAATGTGCATATACACTATTACAGTATATTGGTTTGTTAAGTCCCCCCTGTGTCAGTGGTTCTAAAAAAAAATCATATCAAGGACCCCAAAATTAATATGTACTTTGCCCACGGACCACCATACAAGGTTTGGGAATTGTTTTCCAAGATATATACTACTAGATACAAGCTACAAACGCTTCGCATCGTCAGATAATAACTGCTGTCAAATAATTATAGGTGTATATTTGCCTCTGAGATTTAGTGGGATAGAAGTAACAGAATTTGTTTTACTATACAGTACAACTACAGTACTTGAGTATTTGTACTTAGTTACTTTCCACCACTGGCTTTGTGTTGTAGATGGCGATGCCACATAGAGTACGTGTTTCTACACTCACAGCCCCTGCCTCATGCATAGAAGAACAAAGGACTGTTACTACATGATCTAGTAGTACATCATCGCTGTCGGGTGGAAACCTTGTATGTCAAAAAGCGTTACTTTGCAGGAATTGAAAAAAATAAACCTGTGATCCAATGTAGTTATTATTTAATCACAAGCTCTTGTTAATACTTTTTCATTGGTTAAATATTCATGTAAACCCACAGACACACTTTCAACCTACAGTAGCAACCCTATTTTGGACCTGTCATAATAGGCAAATATTTTCTAAATATAGATATATTTATGAAAAGAAAAAAATCATAAAAAGATGAAACCAACAGCGAGGACATGTTGAGATGAAGACAAGGTAGACAGAACGGGGGCAATGAGCCATGGTCCAAGAAAGAGATGCAAGGAAGAGGAACACAGAAAGAAAAATAAATAAACAGGTGATAGAAACAGAGAGAAAAAGACAGAGAGATTTTCTTTTACATAAGGTCTTTGATGTTCTTCCTTAAGAGAGACAGCTGCTTATTTATAGCAGTGGTTCTTACACTTTTTCAAGTCAAGGACCCCCAAATTGATGGCCGCGGACCCCCCCCATCTGAAAAGGTTTTGTGCCAGAGACCACTATAAGAGAAGATTTATGTAAAAAAAAAAAATGTTTCAAAAATAGCAATGTTCAAGCTCGTAGCTTGTAGATCTGCTATTTTTGAATAGCCAAAATAAAAATGGATAAAGTGGTTACAATTATTGTGATGCTATATTAACTACTTTTGCTGGAAACCCCCATGGAACCACCCCAAGGACCCCAGGGGGTCCGCGTACCCCACTTTGAGAACCACTGTTAAATATTATACCTGCATTGCTGTGTCCTGTCAATTTGACAGAATCCATGGATGAAAGTTCCCAGTCAGACTGATTTCAATCATTTCCATAAGATTATAGGATATTAGAATGGATCAAGCTAGCAATAGAATACATTTTCAGAAGCATTTTCCATAAAACCATGGTCCTAATTTCTTCAATTGGTTGGCTGTATGTATAACAGCAGGAATGCATGTTTAGAATGATAATACCTAAAACATCATACTTCTTGGAGGGGGAGGGGGGGGGGTGCTCCTTTCACACTGTTTCACAAATCACAAATTGGGTCCGGCCTAACAAAACATCTTCAGTCATGAGATTTGTTTTTGCTTTAATCCCTGAGAATTGTCGGATATAGAACTGAATTGCATTATTTTTCAGTGGCATGCCATTATAATGTCTTCTTGTGAAGTCTTTGAAGAACTCAATTCAGTGAACTCTAACGAGTTCACAGTTGGAACCAAATGGAACCTGTGAGAGCGCACGCACGCACGCACGCATGCACGCACGCACGCACGCACGCACACAGCTGGCGCTCCAGCCAACCTGGTGCAGTAAAGGGTGATGTGATGGGTTCACATCACGTGATCAGAACCAGTTTGATCCGTGTTGAAAGCCCTCACCTTGAGCCTCCAATCCACTCTGAGCACTTCAAAGACAAAACAGATGAAGAGAGACAGTGAGAGACAGTGGTGGAACGAGTACATTTACTCAACTACTTTAAATAAGTATCCTTGGGAACTGAGCCATGTGGCCCATAGGTGAGGTGCCTTGATCTCCTGTTTCTGTAGCGCGAGGCGGCCTGAAGTAGCCTACTACAGCCCCCACTCAAGTGAGGGCTATTTCTAGATACTTTATGCTTCTACTCCACTACCTCCCACGGGCAAATATTGTACATTTTACTCCACTATAATTATTTTAAAACTGTAGTTACGCGTTACTTTCCAGATTTGTATCCTTAGTACAAAACCCCTATTCTCTACTTCCAGCAGGGTGCAACTCAAGGAGACGTACGACTCAAATGCAGAACAGATGATCAGAGGCAGAGCAGGTCAAAAGACTCCAGGAATACGAGGATAATAAACAGGAGCATACTGAGAACAAGGACTGGCACAGAACACTGCAGCAACAACAACAACAGCAACATTTACAAACTGGCAGTGAGTCAACAGAGGACACAGAGGGGTTTAAATAGGGCAGATGAGACAAGACAGACAACAGCTATGAAGAAAACAGGAAACACCTAGGAACATTACTTAAAAATAAAAAGGAACACAGCAGTATATAAAACCTAAGAACACCAGAGAAAACAGGAAACAATATCACTACAGAAATAACACACATAGGGACAGATCCTGACAGAAACATGTTTGCATTTTAATAAAGGTTGCTTCCTCGATCCTCTTAACTTTTGAGTGCCCTGATCATCTGTTCTTTCTTGTGATTGCATCTCGCTTGATCCAGGAGAATATTTCGTACCACTTTCTTCTCCGTGAGCACCGTGTCATTTAGTTTTCTCTATATTTCAACAAGCTCATAGTTGCGAACTTGTAGGTCTGCTATTTTCGAAACATTTAGACACATTTTGAAATATATTCAATTCAAACGTCTATTAGTTCTTTTACTTTTAGTACTTTAAGTATATTTTGATACTTTTGTACTTTTACTGAAGTAATCTTTACTTTAGCAACAATACCAAGAAAGTACTCCTTCCACCACTGGCTGTGTTTTATAAACTGCTGTTTATGTAATGTTTTGGTTGAAGCTATTCTCTGGCAGTGAATAATTTACCACGGAAAGGTAGAGAGAACTATTCCCAGTGTCTGTCTGGCCGGCCTCTAGTACTGTATGTTCAAGTAAAATATCTCATCATTTTAACTGAATAATTGATATTCTGCTCCGTAGTTTTGGGGCAGTCATTTTGCTGTTATTCTCTGGAGTCTGATGTTTGCTTGTCATTTTTCAACACTGTCGTCTGCATGCAGTTCAGATGAATTAGGTGCTTGAATTGATGAAACGTGAGTGGCTGATTGCTATACGTAGCAATTTGTTTTATTAACCACATTAAAACCGGGAAGCATCTGTGTCATTTTCGATTTTAGCGTTGGATAGCAGATTTATAAGCTCACATCATGTTACTTTGTGCCGCGCTGCAAGCTTGTACATCTGCTATTTTTTAACATTTGTGAAAAATCTTGATAATTTGTATTATTTTAAAACTCAAATCCTCTCTTCTGGATGGTCCCTGGTACAAAGCCTTTTTCAGATGGCGGTCCACGGCCATATATATCAATTTGGGGGTCCTTGGTACGACAACTACTGATTTAGAAGGCATTAGAATCAGCCTCCGGTTTTAAAGGGTTAACCACATGAGCCAGTAGCGGCGGCAGGATTGACATTTTGACCGGGCACGCAAAATTGATGGGTTGGGCGACCACACCTATTGTCCCATAATGAAACCAACACCCTGCATCCCGTATACCAGTGTGGGGTCCGGGGACCCCCAGGGGTCCTTGAGTGGGTTAGGAGGTCCTCAGCAACATTTGTTAATATAGCATCAAAAGCAGTTCAGCCACTTTAACCCTACAGTATACATTGGCTATTTTCAAAAAAACGTGAAAAAGTTACAATTCTTTCACAGTCCAAGCCTCAAGTTTGATGTCTCTCAAACGTGAGGCAACATCCTTTTATCCTACTGGATTTACAGTCTACAATCCACTGTATACATTATATTTGCGAGTACTTGTCAGCTCTGCTTGTCAGATGGCTATATACCTGCAGTAGGAGCCAGGAGGGGACTTGAACTTATAAGCTGAGGGGCCCACATATTTGATATTTAATGTTAATATACAGTATATGTTCCCCAGGGACCTCTGGGTAGTCAAGGGCCCGTCCATGAGTAAAGCTCTCCCAATATATCGAAATGGCTGCAGATTGATGGCCTACGACTATAGTTGAGAGTAGCATGAGACATGGATCAAAACAACTCATAAAGCGCTACTAGACAGTGAAGGCTGTCTCTTCATCTATTATTAAGCATGCAGAGATCTGCCCCTACACCGCTGAGTTAAGCCCAATTTGTACTTTGTTGTGAAACGGTGACGCTCGCCGAAAACAGCACATCTACAAGCTACGAGCTTGTAGCTCTGCTATTGTCTGCCATTGTGCGATGGATTATGAAGCACAGCAGATCAAAAAGATCATAAATTTGGAGTTTCAACTTGACCCAAACTTAAATAATACATTATTGAATTACAGATTGAATTAAGTACAGCTTGTAGATCTGTAATTTTCATTATTTCTTAAGTTTAAATGTTTTTATTTTATTTTATTACTGAAATTCATATGGAAAAGAATCTTTCAAAATAATAAAAACCATTGTTTTTATTATTACTACAAATCTAGGCAACGTAAACAAGGGGGATATTTACTTGTGACCCATAAAAATGGGTCCAGAGCCATTGTTTGGGAACCATTGAATGAACCATCACAGTACATGGCCGCTAATGGAAGCTGTCAGTCCCCGATCAGCTCTGCCTGCACTCAGCCACAGCTTTGGATCTCTGGCAGCAATCAGCCTGGCTTTGTTTTTTGTCACACGGGTAAAGAGGCCAGTGGTGGAAGAAGTACTCTGATTTTATTTGCTTAAGTAAACAACAGAAATACTCTGTGACTTCAACACAGCCGTGGAAGGCATAGACAGAACATCTAGGACTAATGTTAATTCGCCAAGCACCCGTGCGGTAAAACATTTGATGCATCACTATGCCCTCGTAGATATATGGCGCAAATATAATCCTCACAAAAAGGACTATACTTACTACTCCAGAAGACACCGTTATTCCTCTAGAATTGACTTTGTGCTTGTTTCTTCTCAAATAACACATGACTTCCAAGGCGGAAATAATATACATGTCATTGTCTGACCACCATGCAAACTTATGCTTGATAAAAAAAAACAATAGTGCATCTCGATGGAGGTTTAACACCACTCTTTTGCAGAACTCCTCATTTTGCGATCAGTTTAGAAATTCCCTGAAAGAATTCCTACGTTTTAATAAAGACTGCCCGGATTTTGTGGGATGCCACTATTAAAGGGATTTATATGGAATAATTCAATATCGTTTGCATCAGCACAAAATAGAGCACGACTAAAATAAATCACCAACCTGGAACAAACCTATGCATTATTAATTCATCAGCAACATGCTAGATTCTCAGTCGAAAGAGATGAGGAAAATATCAATGGTTAAAGTCCAGTTAAATGGAATCATTGCAAAAAGGTCAGAGTTTTTCATTCACAGTTCAAGACAATCTCGCTATCTCGATGGGAGTAAACCGAGTTTTTTATTAGCTACAGCTAGTAAATTGCGTAATAATGACCGTTTGGCAGATATACCTTAAATCCAGGCAGAAGACGGCTCCCTTTTACATGACCCCTTATTAATTAATAAACAATTACAAAAATATTACCAAAATGTATATCGGAGTGAAATTAATGACTCTTCAGAAAGTATGAGCTCTTTTTTTGGGGGGGATTTAGAGCTGCCAAGTCTTTCAACTGAGGAGATAAACAATCTTGACACTCAAATAACAATCATTAAATCAAATGAAAAAGGGCCAATCACCTGGATCCCGGTATCCCGCCAGAATTCAAACTAAAAATGTGGGAAGACCTTGGTCCTTTAATACTTGATACTGTGTATATTCCACAAAGTTCTTCTACTTTTACTTTTGGTACGTACATTTTGATGCCAATACTTTTGTACTTTTAGGCCTACTCAAGTAACATTTTGATCACAGGCCCTTTACTTGTAACAGAGTATTTTTATATTGTGGTATTGCTACTTTTACTCAAGTAAAACATGTTAGTAGTTTTTACACCACTGCACACGGGTTAAGAGGGTGTCCCTGGGACATAGAGCCAGAGACAGATGTCTCTCAGAGAGAGTGTGACAAATCCGCTCTTAACAACGTCCCTCGGAGGGAGAGGCCGACACAAAACGTTGCTTTGATGGGCAGAAACCTCGTATCTCCATATTTCAAGCTTTTTATGTTTATTCCGTATAATTGTCCATGTCCTATAATTTGTTGTGCAAGTGTGTCACGCAAAGCTTGCGAAAAAAAGCAGATTGTGTTATATGATTGAACCATTGAAAAGCATTAACAAGAGTTTGTGACTAAATAATAACTACATTAGATCTATTGGAACTGGTTTCCACCCGACGGCGAGGAAATGAAGCTCACACTAAACGGACTGGCATCCTGTGTCTGTCGATAGGAACGATCTGCTCCATGACTCTCATTTTCACCCCGTGTGTGTGTCAGTGGTGTAAAGTAACTAAGTATATGTACTCAAGTACTGTATTTAAGTCCAATTTCGAGGTACTTTTACTTTACTGGAGTATTTCCAATTTTCAGTACTTAGCCGAGAAAATAGCCGAGCTTGTAGATCTGCTATTTTCAAAAGATTTTTTATACATTTTATACATTTGAAAACTTTTTAAATGGGACATTCTGCATAAGGAGTACTTTTTACTTTTGGTACTTTACGTACATTTTGATGCCGACATTTTTGTACTTTACTCAAGTACATTTTGAATTCTGGACTTTTACTTGTAACAGAGTATTTCTACATTGCAGTATTGATAAAAAAATTGATAAAAAATGTGAGTACTTTTTCCTCCACGTACGTGTGTGTGTGTGTGTGTGTGTGTGTGTGTGTGTGTGTGTGTGTGTGTGTGTGTGTGTGTGTGTGTGTGTGTGTGTGTGTGTGTGTGTGTGTGTGTGTGTGTGTGTGTGTGTGTGTGTGTTTTAAATCCTTGCTGCTTAACAGTGGTGTAAAGTAACTAAGTACATTTACTCAAGTAGTGTACATATGTAACATTTTCAGGTACTTTTACTTGACTGGAGTACTTCCAATTTTCAATACTTTTACTTCTACTCCACCACCACATCTCAGATGCAAATATTATAGCCTACTTTTACTCCATTACAATTATTAGAAAACTTTAGTTACTAGTTACTTTGTAGATTTTGATTATTATTACAAAACATACATTAACCACTTCAGCCCTCTATATGCCTATAAATACAATCTCACAATGCGTCGCCGCGCAACACATTGTGAGCTTGTAGATCTGCTATTTTCAAAAGATTTTAATACATTTCATACATTTGGAAACTTGCGAATTTGGACATTCTGCATAATGAGTTCTTTTTGTACTGTACATTTTGATACCAACCAATACTTTTGTCCTTTTCAAGTAATTTTTTTTATTCTGGACTTTTACTTGTAACAGAGTATTTCTACATTGCAGTATTGATACTTTTACTTAAGTAAAGAATTTGAGTACCTTTACCACCACTGCTGCCTAACCATGCAAGAACCCAGATAGTCCATGAGCCAGACAAGATTGATTGAAGAAGAGTGGGCAAAACCATACCTATATTAAATTGTTTATAGGGTCAATATAAGTAAATAAATATATGATAACCTTTCCACAGGAGCAGCTTTTTCACATGTATCACACATTTTGTTATTTTCCCCATACGTACATGACAGGTGAAAGAATTACAAAATAAAAAAAATATATATCATAATGAAACTTCCCCAGTTGATTACTTACATGAAGACAATGATTTATCGTATTACAAGTTTTCTGAAATTGTATATTTAAATATGCAAATTAGGCATTAGGAAAATATGCCCGAATTTGCATAACTTTCCAGAATCAACATTGGAACATTGGACAAAGCCAGAGTCAACATTCTTATTTCATTTTGTTAAGATGTTGGAGTCAAAGGTTTTTGACGAGGGAATATTCAATATCTGGCTCAATTTTGGGGCTCTGGCTCATGGACTAAATGCCTAATTTGCATATTTTAATATACAATTTCAGAAAACTTGTAATACGATAAATCATTGTCTTCACGTAAGTAATCAACTGGGGAAGTTTCATTATGATAACTATTTTTTAAATGTACGTATGGGGAAAATAACAAAATGTGTGATAAATATGAAAAAGCTGCTCCTGTGGAAAGGTTATCATATATTTATTTACTTATATTGACCCTATAAACAATTTAATATAGGTATGGTTTTGCCCACTCTTTCGATAATCATTGCTCAATTTTGGGGCTCTGGCTCATGGACTAAGAGAGAACGAAAGCCTGCAAGGACCTCAGCTGAGCTGCTGGTTATCCCCCCCCCCCCTTTTCTATAGGATTCTAGAGGGTCACAGTGACCCCTGCAGGCAGATTGGTGGTACAGCAGGGGAACTGTCCATGGTACAAACGTTCCAGATTCAAGTGGTTTTATTTCTTTGTAGTATGTAGTTTATGCCAGTGGTTCTCAATCTTTCCTGGCCGCGACCCCCCAAAATAATCATATGTGAACTGGGGACCCCCCACCCTGACAAGCACTTGGAATGTCGGAGTTGAGGCATTACATTTATTTTGACTCGGTTACTCAGATATTGTGAAAATAGCAGATCTACAAGAGTGGTGTGCACCGCAGACTCCATTTACACATAGAATAGTCTGTGCATACATGCGGCAGCAACATGCTGTACATATAAAGTAGGCTACAATTATGTGCATGAGGTTTGACCCAAACAATGAAAATAAGAATTCAAAAAGCGTATGTGCTCTGTTGTGAGCAAAGAGTTATTTATTTACTGGTTGAGTACATTTGACCTGGCAGTTAGGTCCGGGCTTTCACAGCCTGAGGGTAAGAGATCTGTCTCTCTGTTGCGGACAACTGCATGACGCAACACATCCTAGACTTCCAACAAACTCCCCATTGCAGTCAGAACCAACCAGGCACGCTTGAAGGCACAGGCTCATGGGGCTTTAGCCTGGGGCACGAAGCTCCGCTGGGGCATAAAACCAGTGGTGTAAAGTATACTAAGTACATTTACTTTTTGGTGCTAGGCTTGGACTTTTTACACGGGCCAGTTCCGAATTGCAGTCACCTGTAAGTGCTCTTTTAGAGCGGTTTTGAAGGAGAGTAAGGATTCACTCTTTGTATGACTGTTGGTAGAGCATTCCACATTTTGGTGGCATAGCAGTAGAACAAATGTAACCCCTTGTTTTAGCCAAATCTGGGTTGAACGTGATTTGTGGAGCTCCCTCTGGTGTTGTGTTTGTGGACATTTTTTAAGTAGTTTGACAGGTAGCCTACATGGGTGCATTTGTGTTTGAGGTGTAGTGTATCTTGTTTGCTGTCAGGGTGGGTCGGGGGGGGGGGGGGGGGGGGGGTGGGTTGCTGGTGGGGGGGGTTGCTGGTGGGGGGTCCGTGGTTCAGACTCTAGTCCTAGCCCTCCTCAATATTTCCCATCCTTGATCGATATGTTAGTTTACTATACAGATATATCTTGATTACTCATGTTTTTGTCACTTAAATTAGTTTTTTCTTGACCACAAATTACGAATGTTTTTTAGATGCTAATTACAATCTTTACCTGGTATTTATTTCCAGTTTTCATTGTTCTCTCTGCACTCTACTTACAGTATAGACTATTTGTATTCACCTTGTTGTTTATAGACAAAAGGTCAAGCTTACTCTGCTTAATCCAATTTCACACTTCGTCTGTGTTAAATGCTTAATTTGTAGATTGTAGTGGCTTTGTGACAACACAGGCATTTTGTATGAGCGGCACAACTGGCACAAACAATCAATTGCTTGGCCGAGTGCACCAGCCTCTGCAGAGCTGGCTGGTTCTGGGAAGAGATGTTCCCGTGTCACCACACAGGGATGGCCAGAGGTGTTAGTTCAGTTGCCAGAGTGGCAAAAATGTACCACTTGCAGTGTGTCCTATTTCAAAAACATCTACAAGCTCAGGTCTAAGCTGCTGTGAGCTTGTAGATTTGCTATTTTAGCCCTTTTTTGGGGGGCATTTCTGTAAATGCCTATAATGCCATGCCCTATATAGGGAAGCTTAGGTTAAAAGTGGTCAATGAATGTATGGATATACAGACAAGACAACAAACGTGTGACATGGACGGGCGTGGATTGAGATGCACTCAACCCAATCTAAAATTAGATTAATCTGCAAAAAGCGTTCAGAGGTGGACACAATATGCATCAAAGAACTGAATTTGAGGTTAAAGGTATCATGACATTCATTTTCACTTTTTTTATTTTCAATGTTTTATTTGGGGTTTTATGACCTCAATTACACCCAAAAAACCTGAACTTAGAACATTCAGTGGATTTTCTGTGGTCTGGGGTTTTCTGAATAATTAGGCTGAAAAGTAATCTGAGCGTGGCCCTTCGACAGTGAGGTCACAGTCGATTAATCCCGCCCACTCTCCTCCTCGCCCCTCCCCTCCCCTATCCTTTCCTTTGGGGGGGGGCGGAGCAGAGGCGATGATTGACAGGCAAAATCCCTCACCAGCGACACCCGCAGGCAAAGATTTATTTTTTCATTGCAGTTGAAAAGGCTTTAGAAATGTGAGAGAAAAACACCTGCCATGGATCACTGGAATGGAATTTTCACTTAATACTTTTTGTACACTTTTGAAGGACCAGGACAAAGACTTTGAATGTGGTGTAAAAGTGAATGCATTAAACCTTTAAAGGCGAAGCTATGGGGGTGGCAATAGATCTATGTCCCCCTGGGACCCCAAATGATGCCCCTGAGTAGAAGGACTGAAGCATGGTGTCATTGTACCAGTGGTGTAAAGTAACTAAGTACATTTACTCAAGTACTTTACTTAAGTAGTTTTGAGGTATTTTTTACTTTATTGGAGTATTTCCAATTTTCAGTATTTTCCAACTTTTACTTCTACTCCACTACATCTCAGAGGCAAATATTGTACTTTTACTCCACTACAATTATTTGAAAACTTGAGTTACTTTTGATTATTATTACAAACATACATAAAACCACTTCAGCCTATATATATTTTGGCCATTTGAAAATAGCCGATCTACAAGCTCACAATGCGCCGCGATGCAACGCATTGTGAGCTTGTAGATCTGCTATTTTCAAATGTTTTTCTTTTTGAAAACTTGTGAAATGGGACATTCTGCATAATGAGTTATTTTACTTTTGGTAAGTAAAACATTTTTTTACTCGGGTAAATGTTTAAATCCGGACTTTTACTTGTAATGGAGTATCTCTACATTGCAGTATTGATACTTTTACTTAAGTAAAAGATTTATTTGAGTACTTTTTCCACCACTGCATTCGTCACATTGTCCATGAGCCTGCAGTGAGGTTCTTATCCTCCTTATAGCCCTTATAGTGACGTGCACAGTCTGCACACCGAGGTACTTGGAACTGCTCACCCTCTCCACTGTTTGTGGGTAGATTACTGTAACATACTGTATCACATATCACTTGTCTTGTTATGATGAATCCCTCTCACTGCTGCAGCTGTGCGGCTTTTTAACCCCCAGCCCCTTCATTACTCTGAAGCATTGGTTCTCAAAGTGGGGTCCGGGGACCCCCAGGGGTCTTTGGGGGGGGTACCAGGCGGTCCCCAGCTAAATGTGTTACTATGGCGTCACAATCATTCTAACCACTTAATCCATATTTTATACTTTGGCTATTCAAAAATAGCAGATCTACAAGCTCATAGCGCAGCACCGAGTGCTTGAAGTGAGCTTCAAGATTTGAGCTTGAAGATCTGCTATTTTTGAAAAATCGTGAAAATGTGTGCAAACCTTTTGAATATAATATTTTTTAAAGCCAACAATTGTAACTCAAATCTTTGCTTCTGGGGGTCCCTGGAACAAAATATTTTGAGATGGGGGTCCGCGGCCACATACATATAATTTTGGGGGTCCTTGACATTGACGTCCTTGACGTTTGAGAACCACTGCTCTGAATCACTTTCACTTTCATCTGTGCTAATACTCTCAGGTCAAACGTCAACAAAAATAAGTCAGGTTCTAGATGTTGTAAGGTTTCAGACAGTCATAAATAACTTCATAAGTGATCCACAACAGAAGGAACTTATGTTGTATTAAGCACTGTGGACAGGGCCAAAAACTGCCAAATCATTTAACATGCAGCCAAATGCTGGTCTAAAGGATGCATATTAAATACTCATGTATTAAAAACTTTTTTTCAGAATGTGAATTATCTTAAACCTGAGCATATTCAAACCTCATATTTATAGACCATACGTATCTGGTGAGAAATAAATGGTTATACCATTGCTGGACAACAGAGGGTGCCAGTGTATGGTAAACTGAATATTAACATTCCTTATCAATAATGTTTGGAACAATTCTATAAATATATATATAAAGAAAAGAAAATGTATTTGATGTAAGCTATCAAAGGTATCGTGCAGAAGCATGCAGTATGATCTTAATATTAGATATTAGATATGAAAAGATTGTGCGCAAGTGGTCAGAGACAGTATTATAGTTGATCAATGGCCTGCGATCAATGATCATCATTATGTCATTCACTCCTATCTCCTTTCACCTGAGCCACTCGCAGTCTTCCCGCTGTCATTTAAGTCCATTTAATAATAGAATAGTAATGTATATTTAAGATGGAGTCAATGAGGAATTATACCAAAATGTGATCATATTTTACACTAATTATGGATCATGCTATATTGTCAACTGCATTCAATAGAATATCTGTAGGGCTGAAGGCGCAGAGTTAATGTGGACAGATAACGTTATACAGTAAAAGCAATAGAGGCCATTACTCTTCTTTTGCAAGATGGTTTTCGGTTACATTGCTGCTGGCAGGATCAATTTGTAGGATCAAATTAATATGTGAATTGATGAATAGGTCTTCAAACTAGGAGCCGCTCTGCGTTCTTCAAATTTTGCCTACATTTCCTGTAGCATACAGTATACTGTGGCTCTATCTGGGCTATCATGCCCTGTACTACACATTTTACAATCCTAAATTTAATTTGAGCAGATATGTTTAATTTGGAATATTTTAACCATTTACAGTACTGCATTGACCAGGGGTTGAGTCACCCAGGAGTCCATACTTGGTTCGCTCCTATTTTTGTGCCAAAAATAGCAGCTCTACAAGCTCACAACGCATCACAAAGTGACTTGCAGATGTGCTATTTTCTTTTAGCTCAGAGCAGTCCCTGGGCAGGTGTACAACTATAAAACACTCAGGACAATCACACTCTATACAAAATAAAATAATACCAATAACTAAATGAAATAAACATTAAATGATATGTTACAGTTGCAGTCATGACGTTACAATAGTAAAACCATGAGTTTAGCATCACTTAAGCCCTATACTTTGTCATAGTGTGATGCGTTGTGAGCTTGTACATCAGCTATGATATATCCAGTGTTCAATGTCAAAAACACAATTAAATCGTTAGCGCAAATTATACGTAGGACAATTTATCGTAAATGAAAATGCCATGATCGTGACAGCCCTGCACACACCTGCCACACATGTGGAAAAGTGTGTGGATCACAAATAGGTCTACACAACCACGAGGTGGCATGAGCGCACCAAGCACTGAAAACCCCAATTCCCCTGGGAGATATGAAGTCACCATCGATAATGATGGACTGCCATAAGCAAGCAAGTAAGGCCTAGAATAAGAACTTTCCCCTATGATGACATTCCCAAAACAGGGACGTCAGGGTTTATGTGGTCAGGCCAGCTTAATTTGAACAGGGACATGAGCTGTCAGATGCTGTGATGTCCTCTGTGAGATGTAAATTAAATAGACTTTCTCCTCCTGATTAAGCGTGGGCCACAGGGACGGCATGTGATTATAGGGCCTATCTCAACGCCATCGCCTGTAATTGATCGTGCCGTTAGGATTTTATTGGCTGTAAATGGTAATTCATTGGAGGATGCTGCTGTACTGTAACTCAACTCTGACAAAACTGGTAGTGATTCTAGCTTCTCTCAAGCAGCTCAGACAGAGGTAAGAAGAGGGTGTTAGATGTCCAACAAACACAGATCCTTTGCTGTGTGTGTGTGTGTGTGTGTGTGTGTGTGTGTGTGTGTGTGTGTGTGTGTGTGTGTGTGTGTGTGTGTGTGTGTGTGTGTGTGTGTGTGTGTGTGTGTAATAGAATAGAAATAGCTTTTATTTGTCATCTTTTTAAGAGATTTGGTGTAGAAGGAAAAAAGGAGGGGGGCTTAAATAGGTTTTAAGTGGTGAAACTGTTCCCTTCTGAAGCATCAGGGCAGCACAGAGAGAAGGCCTTGCGTGAGTGTGTGCGTCCGTGCGTCCGTGTGTCCGTGCGTGCATACGTACGCGTGTGCGCGCACACGTGCGTGCGTGCGTGCGTGTGGTGTGTGTGTGTGTGTGTGTGTGTGTGTGTGTGTGTGTGTGTGTGTGTGTGTGTGTGTGTGTGTGTGTGTGTGTGTGTGTGTGTGTGTGTGTGTGTGTGTGTGTGTGTGTGTGTGTGTGTGTGTGAGAGAGAGTATGTATGTGTGTGTGTGTGTGTGTGTGTGTGTGTGTGTGTGTGTGTGTGTGTGTGCGCGCGTGTGCGTGTGTGTGTGTGTGTGTGTGTGCATTGATCTGAGTGTACACCAGCAGATCCAGTGATGTATTTTCAGAGTGAGTACTCTGAAAAGCACTTTTGATCATCTGCCAGTAGTTTAGTGCAGTAATGGTTGGAACTGCTCCCTGTGTTCAGAGGACGGCACAAGGTAACAGCATCAGGGACTGTTTTAAACAAGTCCCATGGTGTGGAATTATAGTCAACACAGCACACGTACAAACCATCTAATTAAGGGTGAGTCTGTAAATAATGCTGCGTTCACACTGGCAGGCCGCTTCCAAAGATTAAAAGCTACTTAAAGCAATGCAGCGTACTGCACGTACAGTAATGCACACTCATTGATGTCAAGCACGCGTCTGATGGCGACGAGCGAGAAAAATCTAAAGGAAAACATAAAGCCACGGGGCTAAAAAGAACTGGGAACTGGCTGACGGAAATAATTAGTTTGCTCCGCCTTAAAAGCAGGAATTGTGTGAAGATAGAAGGTGAGTGAAAATGGTTAAACAACCCCACGTAGTTCTGTGGTTGAAGCCAGCTCAACTTGGACTGTAGATTTGTAGATTTTGTATCTTCATGTCGCTGGTTTCCATTGTAAATAAATGGCAGCCTATAGCTTTGTATAGCTGCCAGTGTGAACGCAGCATAAGTCATATTTTTTGTTAAAGGACAACTTAGTTTTTTTTTTTACAACTAGGGTTCTTTTATTAGTTTGTAATGATAATAATTAAAAGATGAGTGTTAAAAAAAAATTGTTATTGCTTTCTATCGTTACCCTTGTTGTAAAAAAAAACTAAGTTGTCCTTTTGGCTAAAAGATTAAAGCTCTATATTCCTACAGTATAATAATCAGTGCTAAATAGCTTTTTCAGTAACAGGGTTTCTCCTAGCTCTTTAGTACAGTAAATACAAAGTATACATTAACATTTCGGACTTCGCAATTACAGTTTCCCTTTTCCAGATAACAATGGATTAATTTGCTGTCTAAAAGTCCTAAGTAAAGATAATTCTAATGAGTACATTGGAAGTTTGGAAATATGGGTACATTGCTCATAATGTTTTGCATACATGTGCGATATTGTGAAATTATGAGTGTGCCACCATGTACAGTACTGTAAGTGCAAACATATTGTGGTTATCTGTGTTCCTCAGGGGATCTTTAGCAAGAGAATGAATCTAATAAAGTGCTGTTTTACTGCGTACCTGTTGACACTCTGCTGCCACCAGGGATGTGACATATTTTTCATATCGTTCTACAGTCTGTGGCCACCAGGGATGTGACATATCTTTCATATCTGTGGTGTTGAAGACTGCACTGACTGTACTGTATATTTAGATCTGTTATTTTTGAAATGTAGTAGATTTGCTGTTTTACCATTTATTATGAAATTATGAAATGTCAAAACCGAGATGCCAGGGTTAAATGTGATTAAAATTGAATGTGCCATGATTTAGGATTCTGTGATCTTCCTGTCATCTCTCCTCTCTCTGAAAACAGAGCGTTATTAACCACTTGACCGGGGTCCCCCAGGGCTCTGTACTGGATCTTCTAGTATTTCCATTATTTTTGCTGAATGTTTGCCCCAGAATAGGAACACAAGGGTTCATGGTGCGGTTAATTAACTGTAGGGCCTGTGATGTAGCCTGCTTTTCTCCAGCTGTGTAATGAGCTTCCCTTTTTAAATTAAATAAATAAATATTATGGTAAACTGTGCATTTATATAGCGCCTTTATCCTAAGCGCTTTATAATGTACATTTTCATCCATTCACCGACGGTGGAGGGAAACTACAGGGGTTGGAAAAAGTACTCAAATGTTGTACTTAAGTAAAAGTATCAATACTGCGATGTAAAAAAAACGATGTAAAAAAGTCCGGAATTAAAAATGTACTTGAGTAAAAGTACAAAAGTATTGGTATCAAAATGAACTTAAAGTACCAAAAGTAGAAAGTACTTATACAGACTGTCCCATTTCACAAGTTTTCAAATGTATAAAAAATCTTTTGAAAATAGCAGATCTAGGCCTACACAAGCTCACAATGGGTCGCAACGCATTGTGAGCTTGTAGATTGGCTATTTTCAAATGGCCAAAATGTATATAGGGCTAAAGTGGTTAATGTATGTTTTGTAATAATAATCGAAATCTACAAAGTAACTAGTAACTAAAGTTTCAAATAATTGTAGTGGAGTAAAAGTACAATATTTGCCTCTGAGATGTAGTGGAGTAGAAGTAAAAGTACAGAAAATTGGAAATATGAGTAAAGTAAAAAATACCTAAACATTTTACTTAAGTACAGTACTTGAGTAAATGTACTTAGTTACTTTACACCACTGGGAAACTATATGCAAGGCTCATGGGTGTCAGTGTGTTGCTCAAGGACACTTCCGACGGTGACACAAGGGGCAGCCGTGGACTGAACCCGGAACTTTCCGATTCCCAAGCAGCCGCTCTACCTCCTGACTGAGTCACTGACACCCTTTTTACCCAAGAGGTTAACTGCCTTACTGTTACTGTACATCTACAGTCCTAACTGTTGTCCGTGAAGCTCAGTGGGCTGCAGCAGTGGGCAGATAGCTCATATAAATAATTAATATCACTATTCTAATATTAAATTCTTTACATAAGCCATTTCTTGTGTGCCAAGTATAATCCACTGTATTGTTTGTGTTTGCTTGTCACATGAAGAGCAAACACACGTGCAGTGCCAAGTATTGATCGATTGAATTATGTTTTTATTGACAAAATGGCATAATACTGTACATGAACATTATTTGTACATAGTATCTGTCAAAATGGTAAAACACAATAAAGCTCAAGGGCATATTTCCATTGAGTGCAACTTGCACTGATGTGTTTTCCATGTGAGTAAATCGATGCATATTGTACTACTGTATTAGATACACATGTACTGTACTGTCCCTATACAACAGCTGACAAGCACTGCCTGCCAACTCGTGTATGCAAATCAAGCACCTTTACTGACACTATAGGTTAATCGGGCTAAGATATTTAGAAATATTTAGAAAGTACCCAAACACACCCTTCTCCATTCCTAATCACCACTTTTCTGTTCCGATAAAAATTATGTACAATCTGTATTCGGTGATCTGATCTGTTTTGAATTCTGGAGACCTGAGTTCAAGATTCAAGAATAAATATTCTTACGGACAGGCAACAGGCGGTTAGTGTCCATTTTTCATATGCCTGGTTGCCTGGTGTAAAAAGCTGTCCCAGAGCCTGCTGGTCTGGGCCTGCTGGCTGCACAGTACCGCTTGCCAGATGGTAGATGCTAAAACAGTCCATGGTTTGGGTGGCTGGGGTCTTTGCTAACCCCAGTTTGAGAACCACTGGTGTTACATGGACATTTCACACCCCCTTCCTACAAACCCATCGTAACTTCAAACTAATATTAACCATGTTAGATTCATCAAAAACATTAGTCCTTGGTTCTGGTGACTGATACTGTCCTTCTAATACATGAGGGGCTGTGTTTTTTTCAGTAACTTTTTTCATTTACAATGGTTTATATAGGCTACTGTAGGAAGGGGGCGTGTCTGATAAAATGAATATCAAATGTCTAAATACTGAGGGTGTGAGTATACGTTAAAATGAACCCAAACATGTTTGAAAGTGAAATATCCCTGTAATAACCTCGTAACAGGCTTAAAAGACTATTCAGCTCATCTGTGAGGAAGGCAGCGATGTTAGCTGCGCAGCTGGGTTTTAAAGTTTGATATTAGGTGCTCCCACATAATGAGTCATTACCACTTAGCTGTGTCTCAATCTTCTAGCTGATTTTAAAGCAATTGCCAATAACATGCCTGAGCTACTGCAAGCGGTATTTTAACACAACTCAATAACTGAAGAAATGAACTGGTTTATCATGGCGTAGTCAGAACAAGTAAATCCTACTTTCCCTACTTTTCACCTGACACAAAGCGAAGTGGCTTCTTATCTCTGCTATATGGTGGCAAGATGTCCATTGTAAAGCTCAGACATACTGTAGACATGCACGCATGCACACACACACACACACACACACACACACACACACACACACACACACACACACACACACACACACACACACACACACACACACACACACACACACACACACACACACACACACACACACACTGAGAATTGTGTTTCCCATCCATAATAAACAATACACAAACCAATTAACTGATAATAAGGCTATATACAGTACACACACGCACACACACACACACACGCATAGACACACACACACACATAACCCTATCTAATTTAATGTACTGTAAGAAAGACTGTCAGATGCAAAAGTGCACGCGCGTGCATGCGTGTGTGCGTGTCTGCATGTAGGCCTGTGTGAGTGTGTGTACTATGTATCATGGACAATGAACACTGTGTAATGCGATCACAGGCGGAACATGCGTGTGTGTGTGCGTGTGTGTGTGCGTGGATGGGGACTGGGAAAGAGAGAGAGAGTGACAGAGCTAGAGTGTTGCCATGAGGCAGCTCAGAGCCCCTGATCTCCCTCTGTGATTTTATTATTTCATGTCCTGTGCTTATTTCCACCTCCCTCTCTCCTCATTAATCATCGCAAAGACACTCCGACGTGTTCTTAATTATTACTCCGAGACAACGGTTCTCAAACTTTTTCATGTCAACGACCCCCAATGAAATTAATATGTATTTGGCCACGGACCTGCATCTGAAAATTAATTGTGCCGTGGACCCACATAAAAGATTTGTGTTGTTAAAGTGTTTCAAAACATTTTCAAACAATTTCATTTTTGTTTTTCAAGATTTTTTTAAAATTACATAAGCTCACATGTATATGTCACAATGCCTTCCGCATTGATAGACATATACACAACGCAATAGATAGATAGATATCATCAATCGATATCATCTCTCTTCCATCAATAATCCGATGGAAGAGAAATGCCAAGAAGACGTGTGGAATGCAGAAGTAATCTGACTTTTGTACTTGTACTCAAGTACATTTTGAACACGGGACTTCTACCTGTAACGGAGTATATCTACATTGCGGTATCGATACTTTTCACTTAAGTAAAACATATGAGTACACTTCTTACATCACTGTCTAATAGCATAGGCTTAGAATGGAGCTCATTCCCCCGGGGAAGAGGCACAGCTTTGGCGGTGTGACGTGTAGCCGGTCTGATCTATTCCAGTTGTTAATCCACTGGTGTGTGTGGAGTTTTATGATGATGATGTTGGGGCGGGCAGTTGTATGGAGTTAAGTTCAGTGACGGCTCCGGGGATAAAAACTGTTTTTGAAGCTGGAAGTGTGGGTCTTTTAAGGCCCTGTAGCGCCTTCCAGATGGCAGCAGAGAACAGAGATGATACAGTACTTCTGGCTCTGATGTGAAGGTGTCTTCTTTCCCAGTAAGGGCAGGAGGGAGAGTCCAATTATTTTTCTGGGTTGTGTTTATATGACTCTGGAGAGCTCTCAACGAGTTGCCCTTTTTTCTTCTTTTTTTTTGGCTTGCAAATCAGTTGCTTTGGGCGAGAGACACAGACGTGTGACAAAGCATGAATTAGGCTTCCAGTTCTCAACGAGAACTGGGACACTGTTCTGCCATACATAATGACACAAGCACGTGCATGCGTGCGTGTGTGTGTGAGTCACACACACACACAAACACACACACACACACACACACAAACACACACACAGTGGTGTAAAGTAACTACTAAGTACATTTACTCAAGTACTGTACTTAAGTACAATTTTGAGGTATTTTTACTTAACTGGAGTATTTCCAATTTTCGATACTTTTACTTTTGCTCCATTACATCTCAGAAGCAAGTATTGTACTTTTACTCCACTACAATTATTTCATTACTTTAGTTACTAGTTACTTTGTAGATTTTGATTATTATTACAAAACATACAGTAACCTATATATACATTTCGGCCATTTGAAAATAGCCGATCTACAATGTGAACTTGTAGATCTGCTATTTTCAAAATATTTTTATACATTTGAAAAATTGTGAAATGGGACATTCTGCATAATGAGTACTTTTACTTTTGGTACTTTAATTACATTTTGATACCAATACTTTTGTACTTTTACTCAAGTACATTTTTAATCCTGGACTTTTACTGGAGTATTTCTACATTGCAGTATTGATACTTTTACTTAAGTAATACATTATTAGTACTTCTTCCATCACTGGTGTGTGACACACACACACACACACGTGTGCACGCACGCACACACACACACACACACACACACACACACACACACGTCCGTCCGTCTTTGGTGACCAGTTTCTACTGTTTATCCATCAAACATCCTGTGCAGTGCTTGCAGTTCATCCACTATGTGTTCAGTCACTTCATCTATTACCTCCCATCCGCTGGCTCTGACATCTCCTATTTTCAAACCCAAACACACCAGACCGGGGAACAGTGGATGGATTATGAATACAAAATATGCATCAACCACTTAATCCGAAAATGTTATTTATTATACTTTTTTATATACATATATATATACTTCAGCTACTTGAAAATATCTTCAAGTTTTGATACTGTATATTCTGGTGCCAATATGTTTGCACTTTTACTGGAGTCTAATTTTGAATACAGGATTTTACTTGCAATTCCTAAATTGAGGTATTACTGAAGTAAAACATCAGAGTAGGTCTTCCACCGCTCCGGATTGGGATTAGAACACTGGGGGGCATCACGTCTGAGTGGTGAGCGTTTTTACGTGTCCTGCCCTAGTTTGATGGGCCAGGCAGGGGGATACTACCTTCAGCGTTTTAGAATCTAACTGAATCTATCTGAATTATTCACAGTAGCTCCCTTTGGGCATAAGTGGGACGCCCACAGCTTTTACATGCACGGCTGCATGCACACGCATGCACGCACGCACACACGCACGCACGCACGCATGTTTGTATTACCATACTTGTGTGAGGACATAAACATTTTAGGACTGTGATTTTATGAATGCCATTTTTCCTTATTTTTTTTGCAACCCATTACTCTAAAGCCGAAAATAGCCTTCAGCTCAGCTATATCCGGTTCACGAAACCGGCGCGCAACTACTAAGTATAAATCGGTTATAACTCCAACCCCAACTCTTAAACATAACCTCTAAATATCTAACCCTAACCCCAACCTGAATCTTTTACTAATTGTAAGCATATATCTACCAATCTTTGTTTTTAAGCATAAAACAACCATTTCTCTTCTCGTTTAATGTCCTGACAATTTCTCGAATTCTACTACATTTGGGCAAAAACAAGAACAGTAATACAAGTACACACACACACACACACACACTCGCACTCGCACACGCACACGCACACGCACACGCACGCACACGCACACGCACACGCACACGTCAGATGTAGGGTTGTAGGGAAAACGGTCACCTTATTTTAGGAAAGTAGAGCATGCTCATCCACTCCTGTTATGGTAATCAGGTGCAAGACAAACAAGATCAGCATTAAAAAGTAGAGTACACAATACTGTTAGACTTGCTCCCAGCCTCCCACTCTGTTGCTAGATCAACATTTCAATTAGCATACGTTGATCTAGCAATAAACACAGTGGCAGCAAGACTAACTGTACTGTGGACTATAGGGCTGCAATTGTTGATTATTTTCTTAGCCATTATTCTATCAATTATATTTTCAATTCATTGTGAAATGTTTTTCAACATGTATATTTTTACTATATCACTGAATCGATTAACCACATAAGCGTTATTTTACAATGCTGTCGTGCAAAAATAGTGTGTGCTTGCATGTGAGCTTGTTGATTCGCTATAGCTATTTGTCTCTCTGTCTGTCTGTTTCTTGTTTTCTGTGTCTGTGTGTCAAGATTGGTGTCTAGATTGGTACAAGGTGACAGGTTCTGCAAAATGCAGAGTCAGTTTAACTGGAGAGTGTAAGAATTGACCCATAAGGACAGGTGACAGTGGGAGGCTTGACACATTGTTAAAAAATAATGATGTCAAACATTACTTCTGATAGTCACAGCTACCAGCAACAAAAGTGTTTCACATAAGATTTTGGTGGCTAGCTAAAACCTGAAATTCTGATTGTCATCTAAGACAGGGGTTCTCAAAGTGGCATCCGGGGACCCCCAGTAGTCCTTGAGGGGCTTCTAGGGGGTCCCCAGCGAAATGAGTTAACATATAGCATCAAAATCCGTTCAACCACTTTACCCCCTAACAGCTTTTTGAAAGTTGGTCGCTTCGCTCTGTTTCGAGCTTGTAGATCTGCTACTTTTGATGCTTTTGTGTGACACTGCATGAGCAAGGGCGTTACGAAAAAATACAAAAAGAATACGTAAGAGGTATTCTGCCCGACAACAACGATATCATAATCGAGTGCTTCTCAACGTCGGGTCTGGGGACCACCAGGGGGTCCAAATGGACCCTTACCGGTCTGAGTTACCAGCCGGAGTTACAGACCATTTTTGTAAACTCTCACAGTTAAATTAACACAGGATTTTACAGTGTGAGGTCCCAGAGAGATTAAATAAAAGAACAAAAACTTCCAAATGGAAGTCCATGGCCTATAAAAAGCATATTCATATGGGGGTCCCTGAAAAAAAAAGAAAAAAGTTTTAGAACCGCTGCTATAATCCACTTACAGACCACAGGGTTTGCTTCACCATTCCGACCAATCAATTCAATTCAATTCAATTCAATTCAAATGGGACCTTATTGGCATCAAAGCAAAAATGAAACAAACCAAACACAAATCAAGACTAAAAGGAACGTAGCCTACAATAGAACCATTGCATTAGAAATGCATACAAAACCAGAAGAATTGTGTGTTTGCTTAGAAGCAGTTATATGTATAAGCTGGGGGTATAAGTTGGTATAAAGCTTCTGGAACATTTAGCAGTATTTCTAGATTTAGCTGTCACATATCTCTCTCTCTCTCTCTCTCTCTCTCTCTCTCTCTCTCTCTCTCTCTCTCTCTCTCTCTCTCTCTCTCCAAACCTGAGCCAAGCTCCCTGGCTCCCTTCCACCCCTCCCTGGATGAGGGAGGGGATGATAGGGGGAGGGGGGGGGGCATACCACACTGTGGTGGGCTCGCTCGGTTTGGGACGTGAGGAGGAGGAGGGTGCAGGGGAGGGTGGTGACTGGTGATGGAGCTGTCAGTGACGTGGCAAATTGCAGCAATCGGAGGAGTGTGTGTGGTGCCTAGACGTGGGAGGAGGAGGAGGAGGAGGAGGAGGAGGAGAAGGGGATATTATTCTAAAACAAAACAACACGGGAGGGAGTAGTTGTTGTTGTTGGACGCGAGGCGGGCAGCAGAGCAAACAGGAGAGACGGTGGGTCTGGAAGCATCGAGGGGGTCCCTGGAAGCTGAGATCGCACCAGAACAGCCTGCAGGGATGTAGCCTCATCGGGGATAGAGCTCTGTGACCTTCCGAGGGGCTCAGCAGCTAATATGAAGAAACACTCCGCCAGGGTGGCCCCGCTCTCCGCTTGCAACAGTCCGGTGCTCACCCTCACCAAAGTAGAAGGTAGGGGGACAGATGATCACTGGTCATATTATAGTAGAAGGTAGGGGGACAGATGATCACTGGTCATATTTATATAGGGGAGACTATAGAGTCATTTTGTCAGGACATAATTTCATTCATCCCTTATGTCCTGACAAATGACTGCATTTTGGACTGTGTATGTGTTTGTATTCAAATCCCATCTGTATAAAAGCCCTGTAGTTACACTTAGTTGAATATAGATTGGCGGGTGCTCGTGTCGTGCATGAGGCTGGCGGCGTTTCCCCCCACCTCCCCCCGACGTGGATCAAGTTTTTCATCCGACACCGTGAGAAGAATCAAGTTATCCAATCAATCGATCCGAACCTCCAGAACGCACTGGGGGAATTACGCACCACACACACACACGCACACACGCGCACACACACACACATGCAGCCCTTTGATCGGACGCTGGTCCCTAAACATTTTAGCTCGAGACTCCCCGGGACCCGCACTAGTGTAAATAGCAGATCTACAGAAGCTTGTAGGCCTACAACATCTGCTATTTTCATTACTTGTTAAACTTCTTTTTTTCTTTAAAAAAATAATAATCTTGTCATTTCTTATTCATAAAAACATCTACGTTTATGATTTTATTTTTATTTTATTTTTTTAATGTTTTGAAATAATAGTTGAGTAAACAAAATGTCGGAAACGAAAAATAAAGGGATATTTACTCGCGACCCAAAACAAAGTGTCCCCGACCCACTGTTTGGGAACCACTGCCACAGCTGCGTAATCAGATGCGTGCCGTGCGGCGCGCTGTGAACGGCATGCCAGATTTAATGTAATGTTTAATGAATTCATTTACCCCGTTCGTTCCCAGAATTTGTTAAAAGTCATAAAAGACAGCTCATAAAACATGCGAAACTGGGAAATGGTGTGTAGTAGAATACTGTGCGCTATCCTATAAATAAAGGCTAATATATCATATCAGCCTGTAGGCTAGTAGAACATTATTGTCGCAGTTTAATCGCGACGCGCATTGCCCTGGCTGTGTGTGTAGATGATGATTAATGTCCTCTTCTCCACCTTTTACTTGGAGGAATGTGTGTGTGTGTGTGTGTGTGTGTGTGTGTGTGTGTGTGTGTGTGTGTGTGTGCGTGTGCGTGTGCGTGTGTGTGTGTGTGTGTGTGTGTGTGTGTGTGTGTGTGTGTGTGTGTGTGTGTGTGAGAGAGAGAGAGAGAGAGAGAGAGGGCGTGCGCGCGTGTGTGTGTGTGTGAGAGAGAGAGTGGTTGTTATTGCAGTGGACCCGGGATTCCCTCACTGAAAGCTACAGTCATGATCGCGCAAAGACACGTGCATGGCATCCATTCTATATAGTTATGATTGCATCTAACAGGGTGCATCCTTCTGGTACAAATGAGCTATAAAATATAGACCCCTGACATGATGTCTGTAATATCATAATTATGAGATCATCATCCCTCTAAACACAAGCTGCCATTGTGTCTTTTTCATTCACTCTTGTCCTGTAAGACCTACTAAGAGAAGCTACTGTCTGTAAGATGAGACTTTTTTTGCCAGACCCAAGGGTCGGCCTACATGAGGCTCTGCCCCCTTTCGTCCATGCATGGGCGAAAAAGACCGGCTGTATAAAAGGGACCCTTTCTTCTCCATACATGGGCATAAAAGGGACACAGGCTGACACGTAATACGAAGTCCGTCATACGAAGTCCTTATAAAGTACTAGGAATTTATTCTGGGTCTGGCAGAACCAGGTCTCCTGGTCTTTTTTTTAAATGTAAATCTGTCACATGCCACTTTCTCTTTTTCTGTGAATGTTTGCCAGGTGTTTTTTTTAAATAGATCATTGCCCTATAATACCGCCACCAGGAGGCCGATTATTGCAAACATTACTAACATTTTGTCCAAACATCATGCAAATCGGTACACATTATCTCTGGTCAAGTGATGAAGACTCCGAGGAGCACTTTCTCTAGTACTGTATATGTTTTCCAAAAATAACATTGAAAATGTAAAATCGCAAGTTTTCTGCCTATGATTTCCAAAACTATGTCAGGCGACAGTCAGTCGGAGTAACGTGGCTATTCTACGTAATGACATCATCGCTCAATGACATCACAATGTCATCATCACAACCATGTCCTTTAAAATGAAATGTTAACTGAACATGTCATTCAGCAACTTTTACCAACGTATCCAGATGAATTTATGAAGCCAGTAGTTCACCTGAAGATTAATATTTAACACTGCTGAATACAGAGTCTGCTGGGTAGGCCAGGGGATTCAATTTGCCATATTAGGAGATCAACAGTCGCCCTTAATTGACAAACCCAACTGATCAGCTTTTGTGGATTGGCTACTGAACGAAGAGAAGCGATAACTCGCACATTAGGACTCCAGTGTTGTTCAGACGAGACTTTAAAGATCCAACCCGATCTACGGTGTGAGATTATGTTCTGCTGGACGGTACATCTGTATGGAGGACCTGAAGGATCCTATGCCGCTGTTGCAGTGGAGCACAAGGTGTACTGCTTCGGAGGGCTCTTTGACTACAACACTCGGTTGTCGATTGACGCGCGTGTTTTCAACACAGTGTCTTTGCGCTGGAGGACGTTACCTCCAGTGACAACTGAAAGAGGAGAACGTCTCCTTGAGGTTCCCTCCTTGTGCCGCAACCACACAGCTGTGCTGATAGATTATATAATCTACATCTGGGGAGGGCTTCTTTTCTCCAACGTGCTGTATGCTTTTGATGTCAACACCCACAGATGGTTCAAACCCAGGGTTTCAGGGAGTGTTCCAGAGGGGAGGTACAACCACTCAGCCTGTGTCTTGAGGAAGGTCATGTATATACATGAAGGATGGACCAATCATTATTTGTGCACCAATGATATGCACAAGTTGGACACCACCACAATGGTCTGGTCTTTAATTAACACTGGAGGCGCTCCACAACCTAATGTCTTCAACCTAACAACAGAATGTCACTCTGCCACCATCATTGGGACGAAGATGTTTGTTTTTTGGGGTGTAGGGAAGGGGTGGGACCCCTACTGCAACAAAATGAGAGTGTTTGACACAGAGACCGACTGCTGGCTGTACACAGTTTCTGCACAGCTTCTCCCAGAAAGGCGCCGGCATGAAAGGCGCCGGCATCATTCAGCCTTTACCTACAATGGAGATCTGTACATATTGGGTGGTAACAACCAGGAGACTTTCAGTGATCTGACGCAATTCAACCCAGAGACCTTCTCCCGGAGGAAGGTTGAGCCCAAGGGAGTCAGACCGGGTCCAACGTTAAGTAGACTGTGCAACCAAGGACGTATCGACCCAGCGTCTGTGTGCTGTTGCATGGTGGGAGATCTTATCATTCTCTTTGGTGATGGCCTGCACATCTTAGACTTACGTCCTAGTCTTAAGACGTTATGCAAGCTGGCCGTTATTCAGGCTGATCTGGAGCAGTCAGAACTCCCACACAACATCAGGTGGGAACTGGCAGCCATGACTCCATGGCTCCATGGCTACCAACAGCAACTGAAAGAAATGTGTCCAGGAAAAAATATATAAAATATTGTCTTTCACTGGCACAGATTCATAAGCCACAGATGACTTGAGTACAGTCCATAATGTTCTTCTGTATCTTGCAGTGGAACCATTAATAATAGGCTAATACTTATTATTGTCTCTGCCAGGCCGAAAGGCATGGCCAAGACTATGTTTTGCACCCTGTCCGTCCGTCCGTCCGTCCTTCCATCTGTGAACAGCTAATCTCCTGCATAGGCCCCATCGCAGCAAAAATGTGCACACACACTCCCTGGATGCCAGAGCAGGACTTCTGGCCCAACATTTTCACATGGCCTGTTATAGCGCCACCAGGAGAACACATTTTTTGACAGTGCTCCTACAGATTGTGTCCAAACATCACGCAAATCGGAACACAGTATATCTATATAGTCATTAAACGAAAAGCCTCTTTCCGATTTTTCATATTCCATCCTGATTGGCTAAGATTGGCTTTCAAAGTTTGCAGGAGTGCCCCGTTTTGAACAAAATGCCTCAAATCATGGACACAGCGTGCAATTTCCGTGAAATGTTGCACGCACATTCCCACCAGGCATGAGGAAGAAATGCCACTTGAAAATGTTCAAATCAGCCTCATGGTGGCGCTATAACAGCCCGATTTGTCTTTTTACCTATAACTGATATAACTGTGTAAAACTTTGTATGCACACTCCCTAGAGGCCAAGGAAAAACCTTTGCCCTGCATTTTTCACATCTGCCTTTTATAGCACCACCAGGAGGCCGACTTATGTAAAACATATTTTTGCCAGACCCAGGGGGTCGGCCTACAGGAGGCTTTGTCGGTCGGTCGGTCTGTCCCTCTTTTCCTACCCAGCCATTCAGATTTCAACCACTAGGGGTCTGGCAGAACCAGGTCTCCTGGTCTAGTTTTGCGGGGGGGGGGGGCATATGCCCATATGGGCACCCAATTTTTGGCCATATACTGATGACATCAGGGATCTCCATATATGGGCATAAAACGGACATGGACTGACAGATACAGATATCTCCATATATGGGCATGAAAGGGACACAGGTAGACAGACAGAAACACACATCTCCATATATGGACATACAAGGGACACAGCAGGTAGACAGACAGAAACACACATCTCCTTATATGGGCATAAAAGTGACACAGGTAGACAGACAGAAACACATATCTCCATATATGGGCACAAAAGGGACACAGAGTCAGACAGACTGGTACAACCATAGAGTTAAACAAGACCAGGAGACCTGGTTCTGCCAGACCCAGAATGAGCTGATGAGCTTTACTTAATTACATACTTGTGACATAATAATGATGTCATGAATAGTTCGTGACGAAAGGGGACGAAAGGGGGAAAGACTTTTTTTTGGCTGGGGCCGGAGGACAAAGTGACAGACTTTTTTTTGGCTGGGGCCGGAGGACAAAGTGACCATGCCCATGTATGGACGAAACAGGTACAAAGCCTCATGTAAGCCCGACCCCTTGGGTCTGGCAAAAATAATAGAGAGGGCACCGGATATCCCCTCCCATCCACTTGCATTGAGTTGCTCACCCAGCGCATGGGCCGAAATCACCCCTTCTTCCGGGTTGGGAAATGTGATGGGCGGGCCTTATTTGGGGCTTCTGTGACGCGTTTTGCGTCACCTCTGTGACACGTTTTGCGTCACCTCGGTGCACAGCCCCGTGCGCAAGATCGAAACCGTTTTCGCTCGTTCATGTACAATGGCCCCAGACGTTGACAGAATGAGACAGACAACAACTCAGATTTCAAAGTACGAGAGATTTCAAAGTATTCAATTACAGTGGAGCCAAAACGTGTCTCAATGGGACAACACAAACCTGACTCAACTAAATTAAGCAAAACACGGTTCACAGGCTCAAAAAGAAGACATGAGGGTCAGAAAGTCTTCATTCAGAATTGTCCAGTCTTCCACTTTCTCGTGTCCCATGGGTCCATTTGGTCAATACTGCACTCCAAGCTGTACAAGCTAAGCCGGCGGTTGTTCCCAGCAATGTCGTAAAACATATCTAAAAAGAGAGGAGTCATATATTACTCATTCAATTAAACACAACATGAAATAGCATCACTTACTGAAAATCTTTGAAAATCTAAGCACAAACAGAAATATGTTCACATAAAATAATATAACATATTTTCCTTATTTTCAATTAACAAAAGCATTAGGTTATTGCACAACTTACGTTGTATGTTGTTACACCTACAACATACTTTCAGATGGGGGTTTGCGGCCAAATACATATCAATTTTGTTCTCCTTTAAAAATGTTGAAAATGTTTGAGAACCACATTTTTTTTTTAAAACAGATCCAAAGTTCTAAAGTGGGACATAGATCAAATGTGTCATTATCTTTTGGGATTGTTAGTTAAGGGGCAACACATGTATGTGTTTGTATGACTCGGGAGAGAGAGTGTCCGTGTGGGTGGATATTATTTATGTTTCTCAAAGCTCTATTTATATTGCTGAATCACTCTCAACACAATTGGCTTTGATGTGATCAAACGCTTGCCTCTGAAGAATTGTGTCATTGCTGTAGAGAAGACTCCGCCTCGCCGCATGCCATTCTGTTTGGCTGATGCTTTCATGCAGCGGAGGCGGTGATATGCTGTCGGGGGAACTGATTTGCATATTTAAATCTTATAGCGCAGAGGATTATCGTATGCCCCGGTGGATGATCATTTGTTTTGTGAAACCGCCAAGTAAATATTGAGCTGCTCTGGAATTTGTCATTGATGTCACAGCATTCTAACTGAAACACTGAGTGAATGACAAGCACAGTTACCGGCCATCCCGGGAAACAATCAAATACTGTAAACCCAAGATCATCCACCTCTTTCAGAAGCTTATCGTAAGATAAAATCAGATTAGATAAACCTTTATTGATCTCCGGGGGCGGGGGGGGGGGGGGTGGTAATTCAGATGTCATAGCAGTGACAGCAGTAAGAGTGAAATACAAGAGAAGTACCGGTAAGAGTACGAGTCAAGAAACAAACCAAGATAAATAAGAATAAAGATAAATCCATATACAACTAAAAAAGTGTGAGCCCAGGTCTCCACCATGCCGGGTTGCCTCCCCAGGAATCGCAAAGTTTGGGAGTCAGTCATCATAGCCAACCGGAATGGAATATGAAAACTCCAGAGATATCGTGTACTGATTTGTGTGAGTTTTGGACAAAGCCTGTAGGAGGGGGGGGGGGGTGAAGCGAAGGACGTGCTTCTGTTGTTGTTGTTGTGGCGATGCAGAGAGATTGAACCTTTTGGTTTTATGCTTTATCCAACATGACAGGCATGTAAACAAACAACCAATGTCATTTACAACTAAACGTTGCTCTCAAGAATGTTTTGGAAAACATTTGAAGTGAGAAATAGACGATGCAATCACCTCGGAAAACAAATGAGGAAATGAAAAAAAAAGTCGCCCCAAAACACAGTCGCCCCCCAGTGTATATACTGGCGATTTGCCTGTAATACCGCCAGATTTGGCCCGGGGCGACTGTGTTTTGGGGCGATTTTTTTTTCATTGTGTCATTTGTTTTCCGAGGCAAACGTGTCCGCCCAGCCCAATAGTTATGGAATACTTTCATTGTATTTATTAAGTAGCCGTGTAATAAGCGGGATAATGGTGGTTAATCGCCCTGAACGGCTTTAAATGTGAATAATGACTATGTCCCCATGCATTATCCCTTACATACTTTTGCGAGCGAAGACGGCTGATTTCAATGGCCGCTGCTTCGTGTTGTTTCGGCTGTGGCCGTTGGCGTTCGGTGGTGCGCACGGTAAACGGTGCGAAACTGTTTCCCCTTCCGTTGTGGTCGTAATATGGTGAGTGGAATTAATTATGTTGCGAGGTGGAAAATATGTAGTGAGCAATGAGAGGTGCCCTACGCCACCCGTAAATTCAGCGTGCACGTTGTGGCTGGTTTTGTGTTGAGAGGTCCGATGTAGTTGTTGTGTTTAGTCGAAATCAATGCTGTGGGTATGGCGTCAGCAGGCGAGAGGTGCAATTGCTATGGAATTGCTGTGGGCGTCAGCCGCGGAAGTAGCAATCTCCCCTTTATAAGAGTAGATATATATATATGTGTGTGTGCGTGTGTGCGTGCGTGTTTTGTGCATTCATTTGTGCATTACTATATTACTATTACTAAGTGATCCTGTAGCAGCTACTCAGCATTTGGCAGTGGGCATACCCATACCCTTGTCCCCAGATGGCGTGACGTTCCTCTCAGGGCTCAGCCCTCTGCCTTTAGCAGCGAGCGAGGGTAGAATCACGATGGGCCAGCAGCTTAACCTCCTGGCGGGACGCCCAACACATTCCCCCCTACAAATCAATATGGAAGAGCTTGGCCACAAATTACAATACCCCTGTTGAATTAATGGACCGGCGTCTGAGCAGCACAAATGGCTACTTATAGGAGACAGAATTGGTGGTGGAGGACTTTTTTAACCACACAAGCCCTATTCCAAAACTTTCAAAAATAGACGATCTATGTCCAAGCTCACAAGGCGTCAATCTTGAAGATCTGCTATTTTTCTTTTAGATTTTTGAATGTTTTATGTTTTTTTTATATAATTAGTGACAGTGTAAAATATGGATGCCAGGCTTAAGCCAAATCTATTCTCCATCACACGACGGTGTCACGTGCCAAAAATAGCAGACCTGCTCAGAACACGTCACGGATGCGACGTGTTGTGAGCTTGTAGGTCGGCTATTCTTGGCGCTACGAAGACGTCGTGCAGAGAAGTACGAATCAGGCTGTAATGTGGTTACTGGTTTCTTACAGTCAAAATAAAATGCAAACGCATGAAGCTGCCAGTGTAGTCATTTCATAAATGAAATGCATTTAGGCCAGTGGTTCTCAAACCTTTTTGTGTCAAGGACCCCCAAATTGATATGTATTTGGCCGCGTCCCCCATCTGGAAATATATTTTATGCCAGGGACCCCCCAGAAGAGAAGATTTGTGTTTAAAAATGTCAACATTTTCCAAACACTTTCAAGATTTTTCTATTAATAAATAAATAAATAGCGGATCTACAAGTTCCCAGCTTGTACATCTGTGCCAGGCAGGAACCCTAAATGTTCTGAATAGCCAACATAAATGGATAAATGGATTCTGATGCTATATTAACTACTTTTGCTGTGGACCTCCTGAAAGACTCCAAGGACCCCTGGGGGTCCCCGGACTCCACTTTGAGAACCGCTGATTTAGGCACATACTGTACAGAACTACACCTTTTGCTTGAGCCCATTGATACCGCATTGTCCCAATGACTGCTAGGCTTAGTAAACATTATTTTCATTTATCGCCAAGCTAACAGTCGCCCAGATAGCCAATAGCGGCTCCATCTAGTCCTCTGGATGGAACAGACATTTTGAGAGGACATTATGCCAGACTCATTGCCTGTGGCGGATCAACTCTCCCAAGTTATGATTAGCCTAGAGCGTTGACTTAACACATTTAAGATTAAAAGGCTCCTGTAACATGTTGAGTGTTTTTGAAATGAAAGACAAAAATTAGATAAGCAGTAAACTGGTAACTAACCTCTGCTGGATGTTGTTTTTGGGGGGGATTTACATCACTGGCACCAAATCCACTCTTCTCTCATTATATGTCGTAGTGCAGAGAGACGCCTGCTGTTTACACATTGCATTTTAAATGAACTAATTTGAGGGAGAAGTTTTGGACTTCAGAGTGACAGCCCTCAAAGTCACAGTGGTGTAAAGTAACTATGTACATTTACTGAAGTACTGTACTTAAGTACAATTTTTAGGTACTTTTACTTTACTGGAGTATTTACAATTGTCTATACTTTTACTTCTACTCCACTACATCTCGGAGGCAAATATTGTACTTTTACTCCACTACAATTAATTGAAAACGTTAGTTACTAGTTACTTTGCAATTATCAATTATTATATTATAAAACATACATTAACCACTTTAGCCCTATTTTATACATAGGCTATTTGAAAATAGCCGATCTACAAGCTCACAACGCTCACAAAGCGACGCGTTGTGAGCTTTTAGATCTGCTAATTTCAAACATTTTAGTACTTTTACTTTTGGTACTTTAAGTACATTTTGATACCAATACTTTTGTACTTTTACTGAAGTAACATTTTGAATTACGTACTTTTACTTGTAACGGAGTACTTCTATATTGCTTGATTGCAGTACTGATACTCTTACTTAAGTAAAGAATTTGAGTACTTTTTCCACCACTGCAAAGTCAACCTATAGTACGATGACACGGGCAATGTTGGACGCTTACACTTTAAAATACTTCGTAAGAGACCAGCTTATATATACTTAAAGGAGAATTTTGGACTAAGTTTTTCTTACCTTTTCTATGACGTTATGATATCTTAGGATGAATGGTACAGTAGAAACATTTCATAACTCCATCCCGGGTCCGCCACAGCTTAAAACGTGCGCGGATAGGCCTTGCGTTAGATCACATATTTTAATAGCTTTTTTTTTTCTTTTTTTTTTTTGATCTGACGTTCATAGTGACAAAACACTGTCAAAAAAAAAAAAAAACCTAAGTCTCGCTAGACGAGATTTCAATCTCGAGATTTCAATCTCGTCTAGCGAGACTTAGGTTTTTATTTTATTTATGTTTTGGTTGCATAGTGTTCTGTCACTATGAACGTAAGATCTAAAAAAAAAAAGCTAAAAAAAGGCAATTAAAATATGCGATCTAACTCAAGGCCTATCCGCGCACGTTTTAAGCTGTGGCGGATTCTCCTTTAACAGTATATGGCTGAAAACCATCCTTTTATCCAGTAGTCTGACTCACATCACAGACCAAGGTCAAACAGGACAGACATAATAACCACAAGAGACGAGAGTTCGCATGCAGCACAACATGCAAATGTGCTACCAAGTCTGTTATGACAATGTATCAAGTATTCAAAAGAGAGCACGCACACCCAATCTAAAAATAAATAACAACCTTGTGACAATATGCCATGAATAATTGGCAGATTAGTTTGCTTGACAATAGCCAATATACAAGCTCAGAACACTGCATCTCAATGCGATGCATCGCAATGCGTTGTGAACTTGTAGATCTGCTGTTTTTATTGAATGTTGGCCTTCACATGTAATAATGATTACATGTGAGGTAGGGCCCCTAGAGTTCATGTGGTTAATAATAAGTGTTCTTAAATGTTTTAATTTTTCTGAGCTTTGCTAGCTTTTTGATATCGTTTTAACACATTCAATGTCCATGTTATATTATGAAAGAATATCACACGGATGCATCAAGTGAAGGGTAGACAGTCCCTTAACATCGCTCAGCCATTAATCACTCATTAACCAAACCTGTAAAAAGACCCTCAAGTCTAAGCAACTTTTTACTGGGAATGGATATAATCTATGGTGATGTTAAATTATGAACTGGGGACAGGCACAGTTATCAGTCTACTAGTGTAAGCCAGGCAAATATGATCAGCTTATAGGAGGAACAAAACAAAAACATGATCTTTCAAAGGCAATCTTTTTTTCCAAAGCCTGTAAACGAGATTAAAGTGACTTTAATGGACTCCTTACACCATGTCTGTGACAATAGATGAATAGCGCACATATTCCCCGTAGCCACAGGCAATGGCAATACATCTGAAGAGAAATCAATAATTCATATTATGTGGACTTGTTAGTGGGCCAATGAGCAGTACAAGAGGAAGTTAAAATCCAGAGTATTTAATCTTCTGGATAGAGACAGCGGAGTGGCCTCCTGTCAGGCAGGAGATAGACCAGTTGGATTTACATCTCTGTACCAGCGTTGCCAGGTCTGCTAATTATAAGCGATTTTGGGCTTGTTTTTCTGTAGCTTTTCTGTCTTTTGTAAATTTTGGTGGTTGCGTTTTTTTAGGCTTGCTTCCTAATGTTGTTTAAATCAGTGGTTCTCAAACCATTTTCATGTCAAGGACGGGAAATGAATATGTATTTGACCCCCCCCCCCCCCCCACCCGCCCCCATCTAAAAGTATTTTGTGACCCCTGTACCAGATTTGTGTTGTTAAAATGTTTCAAAAACATATTCAAAATGTTTAACTTTTTTTCAAGATTGTTTTGAAAATAGCAGATCGACGCGATTTGAGCTTGTAGATCTGCTATTTTCAAATGTCCGATGCTCATGTGGCCTACTTGTTTGTTTTCATAGACCCAGTTGCTTATTTCTCTCGCATAATCTGGCAAAACTGCTCTGTACCAGAAGACGAGGCTTTAGGCCACAGACTTTAGGCCATGGACCCCCATTTGATGAGAATTATTTTAATCTCTGGGACTCTAATCTACACTAGCCCTGGTTCCAAACTATCAATCATTTACCTTCAGTTGACGGTTTTATACAAGAGCATGTTGTGTGAAATCATTTGTTCAGTAAGCATTTTGTCTTATGTAGTTTTTACGTGACTCACTTGTGTTTTATTGCTCCTACTGTATGTGCCTTGTTTTGACTTGTTTTAACTTGATTGTTTATATTGTGGTTCATTGTACAACATTGTTTTTGAAGGTGCTTTATAAATAAAATGACTTACTTACATACTTACATTTCTAAACAATGGAACAAGTTGATTACTGATATATTATTGTAAAGGGACAGTGAGTGAAGCTGTAGTTTTCCTTTGCTTTACTTTGTGTTGATACCAGTGCCTTGTGTTTTAACAAGCTCACCTGTTGATAGAATACAGAGTCCTGAACAGAGCCCACCAGATTTATTAGAGGGACGATATTATACGATATGGGACGATATGGGAATATAGCAGTTATAGCTGTATTGACGTATATTTATTTTATTTACGCTGTGAGCTTGTAGATCAGGGTCTTTTTCGGCGAGCGACAGCGTCATACTGTAGATCAGTGGTTCTCAAAGTGGGGTCCGGGGACCCCCAGGGGTCCTTGGTTTGGGTCACAGGGGGTCCCCTGCAAAATGTGTTACACTTTGGCTTTTCAAATATAGCAGATGTACAAGCTCACAGCGAGCTTGTGCATCTGCTACTTTTGAAATTATTTGAAAAATCTTGAAAATGTTTGGCAGATTTTGAATTATTATTATTTTATTTGTATTTTTTTCTCTTCTGGATGGTCCCTGGCACAAATCATTTTCAGATGGGGGTCCGCGGCCAAATACATATCATTTTGCTGGGGTCCTTGACACGAAAAAGTTTGAGAAGTACTGTCATAGATGACAGGACGAAGTATGGGCTTTGCATAAATCAGCAGAGAATCAGTATTCTAAAGCAGTGTGAGTGGGTTCACATTGTGTCCCCCGGTGATTCTGTCCACGTTTCAAAGCAGGTGTTGAGATGGCGGAGCCACCTGCTCCCTTCCTCCAGTGACTTGCAGGGTTGTGTGTTGACGCTTCCTTTCTCTGTCCCACTTCCTGTCATCATTCTGCCCTTCACTGCCATGTCCAAATACCTACCTGTCATTTACTTACTTCACTGTAGTGTCCAAATACCTACCTGTCATTTACTTACTTCACTGTAGTGTCCAAGTACCTACGTGACATTCACTTACTTCACTGTAGTGTCCAAGTATACGTGACATTCACTTACTTCACTACATATAGTGTCCAAGTACCTTCCTGTCATTCACTTACTTGACTACAAATAGTGTCCAAATACCAACCTGTCATTCACTTACTTCACTACATATAGTGTGTACCTTATTTCACAACATATAGTGCAGGGTTCCCCAATTACTTTTCCCCAAGGGGGAAAGACAGGAGTCGTCACAGGCCGGACAGTTGCCTCTCGCGGGCCGCAAATGGCCCGCGGGGCCTATTGGGGGAACCCTGATATAGTGTGTACCTTATTTTAACTTGTTATTATTATTATTACATTTTTACACTCTCAGAGTTTAACTAATATTCATGATATGGCCGTGTACTCCATGCACGCACGCACACACAGGCGCGTACACACACACACGCACACGCACACGCACACACACACACACACACACACACACACACACACACACGCACACGCACACGCACACGCACACACGCACTTGCTTGCATGCAGTGTTTTGCCATGTCACTGAACACTGTGTCTGAGTGACGCCATGCGGCGCTGACCTGTACCATCAACATCTGCTCATCACATCTGTAGCGTGACAGACAGGACACACGCGTGCGCCTGGACCGTGACAGACAAGTTATAAGTCATCAAACAATGAGTTGCTTGGCCATCCCGACCCCCAGGGGTCCTTGAGTGGGTACCAGGGGCTCCCCAGCAAAAAAAAAAACATTATATAGCATCAAAATCAGCAGACAGTTATATAAACCTTGCTGGTGTCGGTTACGCTCTGACATCGCTCTGTGATGTCACACGTTCACGTAGAACCCTTGAATTAGGGGAAAAGATGGTTAATATAAGTAACAGTCAGGACAACTTCTTGCTGTAGCTCTCACACACTGTATTAATGACAGTACGTAGCATTAGCGCCCTCTCTGTATTCGACTGCAGCCATGAGTAATCGATCTCTCATTCAGGCCATATAAGGCACCAGGGTGATAAAACATGGTAACAATAAAGATTGTGTTTTATTTTATTTTATATTCAGTCTGTCACATTCACGGCCTCAAACACTCGCGTGCATATCGCAGAGGTCCAGAGGGAGTGCGGTGCCCGGTGTGTGAAGCCGAAGTTGGGGTCCCCCCAAGATCTGCGCCCACCATGCCCCGCACCTCACTCCATCTGTCTCTCTGGTTTGTTCTGGAGTGGGACAGGCGAGGCCAGTCAGATGAATCATATCAGGCCCATGTGCGCTGAAGGGCCGTCCAGGCCTGGCTGACAGCGTAGCACCGGGCCTGCTGTCACACGCAGCTGCGTGTCACTGAGCCACGCTGTGTGTCTGTCGGGCCTACAGGGTCGGGTGACAAGAGTGACTCCTGTCTGTCTGTCTGTCTGTCTGTGTGTGGTGCCACCACAGCCCCATCCAATGAAAGCTGTCTGTGGGACTCTTAAAGAGCTGGTGCCATATTTTTGCACTTTTTCTGTTTTTCATGTGTCTATGAGGTTGATAGAACTTCATTAAGCCCCCCGGTTGTGTTTTTATGGTGTTTTATGTCTTCTCTGACTATTTGGAGTTTCTTCCTGGAGGCTGAAACCTTGAGGGTCAAACGTGCCAATAGAGAAACAGCGCTTTAGTGACATCACAAAGCCATACCCTCCCCCTCATTATCATAACACAACAGGTGTGGGCATGAGGAGGAGGAGGGACTAGGACAGGTGGGTGGTGCTAAGGTGGTGGAGGAGGTGCTAAGGTGAGAACCAGGTATACTTAATGAACTGGAGGTGTGTCTACATAAAAACAACATTTTAACACTTACTGTACACTTTTTCTTTTTTTGAAAAAAATCCTTACATAATAATAATACCTTATGATCAGGTTTTAGGGTTGAAAAATATCATGGCACCCCATCTTTAACACCAGAAGCACACCATCCATCCATCAATGGAAGAAGAAGCACTCATATTTTTTTTTACTTAAGTAAAAGTAGCAATATACCACAATATCAAAATAGTCTGTTACAAAGTAATAGGCCTGCATTTAAACTTTTTCTGGAGTAAAAGTACAAAAGTATTGGCAATTTGGCATCAATTTATACTTGTACCAAATTAGCCAAAGTATAGTGGTTAATGAATGTTTTGGTTTAATAATCTAAATCACAAATAACTAGTAGCTAAAGTTTCGAAATAATTGTAGCAGAGTTAAAAAGTACAATATTTGCCTCTGAGATGTAGTGGTAGTTTAATGAGTATGTAACTTTTTTTAATTAATAAAGTGTAATTTTGTCCAATATGTATGGTAGAGTATATGTTAATACAATATAACTTATACAGTTGGGGTGGTTGTATTTTCTCTCCCTGCTCTTCTATTGAGACATTTAGATTGTGTCAAAGGTCATGTCTCACCTAAGACACATAACACAGGATCTGACAAGGTCAAGATTCAATTTATCCCCTGAGCAGCAAGCAGGCAGGCTCTATTAGCTCAATGGTAAAAGAAGAAATCTGCACACAGAGGAAGCCGGGTTCAAATCCGGGTTCAAATCCGGGGTAGAAGAGGAAAGTTACATTGTGCAGCTTCAAGTAAAGTAAAAGTACCTCAAAATTGTACGTAACCACTTAAACATCCGTATTGTGGGGACAAAAACTGAAAAACTGAAAACTGAAATGTCTTTTCACTAGGCATAGAGCCCTGAGGGACCATTTGTCCCTAAACCATGGGGTTTAAGTGGTTTTAAGTACAGTACTTGAGAACTTTCCACCACCTGTCGGTGTGGTGCCAGAGCTGTGTGCCTCTTCACAGCAGCAGCACACCATCCATCTTCTGAAACGAGATGTTCAGAGCTCATTAGCTTCCCCATGCTCCTACAGTACCCTGCAGCGTTTGCTTGTTATTAAGAGAGTGATACTTAACAGACACATTAAGCACATTCATGAATATTTCTAGAACATATTTTGTCACCGTAATGTGTTGTTAATTACAGCTAAAGGTCATTATTGCGTTAATGCATGTAATTAATTTGAAATGTTGTGATGATTCACGCCTGGAAGTGTTATTTGTTATTGCAGTGTAACACCAGCCGTGCACCGTTGCCAGATTTTGTGAGAGAAATAAGCAGCCAGGTCTATGACAACAAGCCCAAAAGAAGCGACTAGGCTACATTGGCAGTTTTAACCTATATACATTGGCTATTTGAAAATAGCCAATGTCTACAAGCTCACGATGCGTCACATTGCGACATGTTGTGAGCTTGTAGATCTGCTATTTTCAAAAATATCATGAAAAGAAAGAGTGAAATATTTGGAATATATCTGAACAAAAATTTCAGATGGGCATCTGCGGAGAAATACATTAATGTGGGCTTTCTTAACATGCAAATGTTTGAGAACTGTTTTTATTTTAAAGGAAGGAAGAACAAGCACAAAAAACCCAATATTTACATGCAACTTTACAGAAAAACAAGCCCAAAGTCGCTTATAATAAGCAGACATGGCAACACTGCAGTCGGGCCGTTCTCCTATGACTCTTCTTTCCCTAGTGGAAAAGAGACTCGCTCTGACAGTCGCATGCACGCACGCACGGACACACGCACACGCACACGCACACACACACACACACACACACACACACACACACACACACACACACACACACACACACACACACACACACACACACACACACACACACCACTGCCCGCATAGTGCTCACAGTGCTGCTCTCAGCTCTCGTCACTCAACACGTCTCGTTTGCTCCACTTGAAAATAGTTTGCATGTCTTTATGACAATATGAGACTAGTGTGTTCTGGACAAAAAGTCCATTAATCTTCTCCCTCTTTCGATCTCTCCCTGTGGCGTGATTTGGCTTGACGTTTTGTTTCAAAACAGCACGAGGGCGAATTAACAAGGAAAGACATCAAGGGTACCAGCAAGCCCACATGCATGCAGTGCAGAGCCAGTGCCAGCCAGTTCTGCCAACATTTGCTGCACTGCTTTGCAGTACCAGGAGTTAGGACTGTCACGATTATGACATTTTACTGGGATTAACAATTTCATTGTGTTTCTGTCATTGAACATTGGAACATTATGAATAAAAATTACATTTCTGTTTAGCTTTTAGGCTTCGTAAACAAAAGGTGCACAGGGCAGATTTAGATTATGGCAAATAACTTCATTAAAAAACTTTATACTTTATATGAATAGTGGAAATAGCGGATCTTCAAGCTCAAAACACATCCTGGCCTGAAAATGCATTTTCTGTTTAATAAAGAGCTGGAGAGACATGGAGACTCCTGTGACTGAACAAAGACTTTATAGCAATGAGTACTATCACAATATAGAGCTATTTAACACTTATTTTAACCAAAGAAAACCACTTACCCTACCTTTAATGTATGTTTAGTATAGGCTAGTAATAATAATCATCTTGACTTGAAAAAATTACATTGTACTCAAGTAACGTAAAAGTACCTTAAATGTTTCGTGCAGTAACGTGAGTAAATAGTTACTTTCCACCACTGCAGTAAACTGATGAGGATCCATAGAGTTATAATATATCTAGAGGGTGGACGGACCCGCCCCCCAGCTATTAATTTCATTGAAAGTTGCTCACCAGCATTTGAAGAACGCTCTACTTCCGCATTCGGGCCAAGGAACTTATTTTATAAGGAAGAGACGCCGACGTCATTTTCTCTATCCTGCAATTCCAGCCGGCAGATTCGTCGCACTGGGTCAGTGGTGGAAAAAGTACTCAAATTCTTTACTTAAGTAAAAGTACCAATACTGCAATATAAAAATACTCTGCTACAAGTAAAAGTCCAGAATAAAAAAATGACTTGAGTAAAAGTACAAAAGTATTGGCATCAAAATGTACTTAAAGTACCAAAAGTAAAAGTACTAAATATTTGAAAATAGCAGATCTACAAGCTCACAACGCGTCGCGATGCGACGCGTTGTGAGCTTGTAGATCGGCTATTTTCAAATAGCCTATGTATAAAATAGGGCTAAAGTGGTTAATGTATGTTTTATTATATCATAGTTTATATCTGAAAAGTAACTAGTAACTAAAGTTTTCAAGTAAATGTAGTGTAGTAAAAGTACAATATTTGCCTCTGAGATGTAGTGGAGTAGAAGTAAAAGTATTGGAAATTGGAAATACTCAAGTAAAGTACAAATACCTCAAAATTGTACTTAAGTACAGTACTTAAGTAAATGTACTTAGTTACTTTCCACCACTGCACTGGGTGGCAGACTCACACCGGAAGTTCAGTGAAGTAACATTGGAGCCTATGAGAGCCGGCTGGACAGCTTATGAACAAACACTATTTCTGAACGATTGAGACCTTTATAAAATACTCAGCCCAGGAAAATAAAAGAAGACATACTGTATCACACTCGATGTGCACACTGTATAATTCTATAGAGGTATCTAAAGAGCACAAAGTGTGTTTCTGAACGGCCAAAGTATCGCAAGACTGTCCCCCATTTCCTGTCTGGCAGCTAAATCTCACACAGAGACAGAAACGATACCTGCCGCTGTTTAGATGCCTCCATAAAATGACGTGCTGTGCACATCGAAAAGCACGTGATTAGAAAACAACCTGTGATATGTCTTCTTTTATATTCCTGAACCGATTATATGACAAAGGTCACAATCGTTAATAATGTTTGTTCCATTCGCTACAATGTATTCAATCGAACTTCCGTTGCGAGGTTTGCCACCCTTGAGTGTCATATGGCCTATCCCCGGCATCCAGCGTGTCTCTTCCTTTGAAAAGGTTCCTTGATTTGGGAACCTAATTTGTGTTCCCAAATGCGGAAGTCTTGAGCACCGAGCAGGTGGTACAATGGTAGAAGCATGCGCAGTAGCATTTTAACCCATTAAGACCTGGAACTGTGTCATTTTTAGATTTGAGCTAAAAAAGCATTATTTTACACTTTGGCTATTCAAAAATAGCAGATATACAAGCTCATAGCGCGGCACCGAGTGCCGCGCTACGAGCTTGTAGATCTGCTATTTTTGAAAAAACGTGAAAATGTGTGCAAATCTTTGAATATATATATTTTTAAAGCGAACATTTGTAACTCAAATCCTTCTGGGGGTCCCTGGAACAACATATTTTGATGGGGGTCCGCGGCCAAATACATATCATTTTGGGGGTCCTTGACATGAAAAGGATTGAGAACCACTGATATAGAAACATACGTTTTTCAGAAAATTGTTGGGATTTAGGAGACATGTAGAATCGGCTTCAGGTCTCAATGGGTTAAATGCGGAAGTGTCGATATCCCAGATTTGACCACCAGGCGCCGGCCGCTTCACTGTTCTACCGTGGTTCTGTGGGCTTGGGAGGATCACATCAACAGCAGAACTGTATTCTGTTTGGTTGGTCTTACAGAACGTGGGGTCAGTGTGGGGCACTGGAGCCGTTATGAAGCAATCATAGGCTCCGGCAGAAAAAGTAATTGTTTTACAGCCCTTATGATATAACTGTCAGTGGTTGAAGCAGTGGCTCAGGGGGGTAGAGCGGCTGCTTTTGAATCGGAAAGTTCCCGGTTCGACCTCCGGCTGCCCTTGGGTTGCTGTTGAAGTGTCCTTGAGCCAGACAATGAACCCCTAACTGCTCCCGATGAGCAGGTTGATGCCTTGCATGGTTTCCTCCGCCGTCGGTGTATGAATATATGGGTGAATGTAATGCACATCACATCGTCTCTGTTGGGTGGAAACCTCATATGTCCTAAACTGTTACTTTTCAGGATTCAAATTCAAAAATAGCAAAAATTGCAGATCTACAAGCTCTATGCGCTGCATTTCGAGCTTGCAGATCTGCTATTGTCGATACTTTTGTGTGACACTGTAGTATGATCAAGTATGGTGTTAATTTACGGGAAAAAAATTAAGATAAGAGGTTTCTGCCCGACAGCAACAACATCGTAAAGCACTTTGCATAAAGGCGCTATATAAATGCACCGTTTACCCATGAATTCGTATTCATCAGCATATACAGTACTGCGCGTTCAGAGCATCGAACCGCAGAGACGAGCAGAGAGCATTCCTCTATGCGGTGTGTCAGTGATGGATCTGTTTGCTCCCTGAATCACTGAGCCTTGTCACTGCAGGCCGTTGTTCCTCACGCGGAGGTGTGACTTCGCACACACAAGCACCCTCCCTGATTCCTGTTTAGTAGCTGGGGTCCTGGGCAAAGCGTTATTAACCCATTAAGACCTGGAACTGTGTCATTTTTAGATTTGAGCTAAAAAGCATTATTTTACACTTTGGGCTATTCAAAAATAGCAGATATACAAGCTCATAGCGCGGCACCGAGTGCCACGCTACGAGCTTGTAGATCTGCTATTTTTGAAAATTCGTGAAAATGTGTGCAAATCTTTGAATATATATATTTTTTAAAGCGAACATTTTTAACTCAAATCTTTGCTTCTGGGGGGTCCCTGGAACAAAATATTTTGATGGGGGTCCGCGGCCAAATACATATCATTTTGGGGGTCCTTGACATGAAAAAGATTGAACACCACTGACATAGAAACATACGTTTTTCAGAATACTGTTGAGATTTAGGAGACGTGTAGAATCGGCTTCAGGTCTCAATGGGTTAACACTGACAATCACAATCAGTTTGTCATATGGTCACCTTCAGCGACGCGCGGCTCAGGCCAGGCGAGGTGAGCCTTTGCCACGCTCCGGCAAAGGCTCGCCTGCGATGATCTACGACGCTACTGTACATCGTGACTGGTGAATCACAATTTATGTTGAGGTGGTAGTGGGGGGGTTGGGGAGGTGGGGTAGGGGAATACCAAAACGCTACTCCGGTTACCGGGTAGGGTAGAAGGTAAGAGTGGAGAGGTAGGTCTGTCATGACTCACGACCTTGACATTTTTAAGGTTTTTCATACAAATCCTGTAATGGGGATTAATGATTAATTGTGTTTTTGGCTTTGCACATTGGAACATATAAATACATTACATTCATGTTTGCCTTTTAGGCTTAGTAAACAAAAAGTGCACATGGCAGATTATGACAAATAATGTGCTATAGCTATGCTATAAACAGGCCGCATATTTAACAATTGTATACTTTCAAATGAAATAAAATAATAATAGTACCATGTAGATCGGCTATTTCCACAAATTTCCAACTGATTCATTTATACAGACGAAGGGAACCGATTCTGACGGATTAGGCAAAGATGATAGCAGTAATGTCAAAAACAATTCGACCATGCGATGATGTAATAACTGTGGCAGGCCTGGGTGAGAGCGTAGAGGAGGGTTAACAGTAAGCGGGCTTCTGTGGGCCTGTCACGACCAGGCAGGCGCTGTGTGAGCGCCGTGGGCAGGCAGGCAGACAGGCAGTCAGGCAGTCAGGCAGTCAGGCAGTCGGGCAGTCGGGCAGTCGGGCAGTCGGGCAGTCGGGCAGTCAGGCAGGCAGGCAGGCAGACAGGCAGTCAGGCAGTCAGGCAGTCAGGCAGACAGGCAGTCAGGCAGGCAGTCAGGCAGTCAGGCAGTCAGGCAGTCAGGCAGTCAGTCAGGCAGACAGGCAGTCAGGCAGGCAGTCAGGCAGTCAGGCAGGCGGGACTCTATACTCTGCTGGCAGGACTGGGATTTGCAGTTATCAGCAGGAGAGATCTGCACTGCAGAAACTGAGGGGGGGGGGGGGGGGGGGGTAGAAGGAGTGCAAAGGAAGGAAGATGAGCAGCGTGAGAGCAGAGAGATAGAGAAAACACTGGGAAAATTCTGTAGTCTCTAATGAGCCACGCAAAAAAACCTCATCAGCGTCAATCTGTGTGCTTGTACTCTACACAGCAAAACTCAGAAGTGTTGTTAATCAGGAGTGTGTTGGCCACAGACCCCTATTTTGTGCCAGGGACCGCCATAAGAGAAGATTTGTGTAATTATTTTTACCAAAATGATTCCAAAATGTTCAAGATTTTTCAAAAATGTTTTCAGAAATTGCAGAGCCTTACCTCAAAGCTATATTAATAGTCAGGGGATATTAAAAAAATCTTGGAATAAATTCCTTACCAAAAAAAATCTTCACCAATGTGTTTGTAAAGGTGTCTAGCAACACATCTCACAAAGACTGAAATGCAGTTTCCCTAGGAGAATTTTTGACAGCAGCTGAAAGTTGCGGTACCCACCATTTCCCTGCATTTCCATGCAGGGGAAAAAAAATCAAATTTTAATTCTGTTTTAAGTAGCATGTGAGGGGTCAAACTAGGGTGTTTTTATGATTCTGAATCCATTGCAAGCATTTGTTTTGCACCAAAACCACTCCTTGGGCTAAAAACGGCCATAGCCATCCCTTTCCAGGTATACTTTTTGTGTAAAAAGCCCATTGAGATTGGGCTGTTTTTTGCCCAAGGAGTGGTTTTGGTGCAAAACAAATGCTTGCAATGGATTCAGAATCATAACAACACCCTAGTTTGACCCCTCACATGCTACTTAAAACAGAATTTTATTTTCTTTATTTTTTTTCCTGCATGGAAATGGTGGGTACCCCAACTTTCAGCAGCTGTCAAAAATTCTCCTAGGGAAACTGCATTTCAGTCTTTGTGAGATGTGTTACTAGACACCTTTACAAACACATTGGTGAAGATTTTTTTTGGTAAGGAATTTATTCCAAGATTGGAATTTGTTCTGCTAATATCCCCTGACTATAACTAATTTTACCGGAGACCCCCTGGAACCCCCTCAAGGACACCTGGTGTGTCCCCAGACCCCACTTTGAGAACCACTCCTGTAGTTGCTAAATGAGCCTCACGCAAACCTCATCAGCATCAATCTGAGTGCTTATTGTTGTTGTACTGTTGAGAGCTCTGTTGGTCTTGATTACAAGCCGTTCTCTACACAAAACTGTGTTAATCAGGTGTGAGTAGAAATAGACCACAGTGCAATTAACCAGTGGTGGAAGAAGTACTCCCATTTTTTACTTGAGTAAAAGTATCAATACCACCATGTAGAAAAGTCCGGTATTAAAAATACTTGAGTAAAAGTACAAAAGTGTGGCATTAAAATATACTTAAAGCACTAGTAAAAGTACTCATTGTGCAGAATGTCCCATTTCACATAAGCTGTACGTTCAAAAAAAGTTCGAAATGTACAGCATAAGAAAATCTTTTGAAAATAGCCCATATACAAGCTCACAATGCGTCGCGATGCAACGCATTGTGAGCTTGTAGATCTGCTATTTTCAAATGGCCGAAATATATATACTGTAGGGCTGAAGTGGTTAGTGTGTTTGGTAATAATAATCAAAATATACAAAGTAACTAGTAACTCAAATTGGCATAGAATTATAGTGGAGTATAAGTACAATATTTTCCTAGTGGAGTACTGTAGTATAGAAAATCGGAAATACTCAGGTAAAGTAAAAGTACCTGAAAATTGTACTTAAGTACAGTACTTGAGTAAATGTACTTTGTTACTTTCCACCACTGGGAATTAACACCTTGGATTTCGACGTGTATGTCAGGCACTTACTTTACTGTGGCTGTGAAGGAAGTAGCGCGTGCGCATCCTAAATATTTTAGCCCAGTAGCAGGGATGGACTGGGAAGTGGGAATACAGGGAGTATTCCCAGTGGGCCGGCCTGTCTGTGGGCCGGTATAAGGGCTGGTTTTTATTTATTTTTGTTGGCTGACCTTCCAGTCAACAGAGCGGAGAGAGATTGGCTGGTCTGTCAGTCTCTCATACTCAACAACAACCATAAACATTTGATTTATCGTTGCTCTAGTAAAATGTAGCCTGTTTCATAATGAACTGCCAATCAAATCTACTTGATTTGAGAGGCTACAACCTTGGACTGTATCAGCTGTGTGAGAGAGGCTGCGTGCACAATGATGCATCAGACCAGGGGTCTTCAACAAGGGGTCCGGGACCCCTAGGGGGTCCTCAGCCAGTGTTACTACAGAGGGGGTTCGCCAAATCTGTGCGTGATGGTGATGGGGAACATTAGCCGAAAATAGCAGATCTACAAGCTTTGAGCTTGTAGATCTGAGAGTATTTTCGGATAGTTGGTGTAGAGGGAAAGAGAGCAGACCAAGTACAGAGCCAAAGGGGAAGTTTACTAAGTATTGAGGGTTTAAAAGGTTAAATGTTTGAAAATACACATTAACATGAATCCAACATATTCATAGAACTCATAATGTCTGTGTGTATGAAGCTATGTATGAGATCTATGAAAAGGTTTAATCTGCAACACAATTTGTAGTGGGGGACTAGCCTGGAAACCAGACGAATCTGCCAGGGCAAACAAAAAAAAAAAAGCTCAGTGATATTAGTCCCTGCTTCATCTCTCTCTCAACAAAGGGGTCCTTGGCCTGAAAAACATTGAAGACCCCTGCATTAGACAGTCTATTAACCCTGTTAATGGATGAATTGATGCTGAAATGTAATTCTGAACTGAAATGTGATGAACACAAGGGATGATCATAGCGTTCGGTGGGCTGGTTTAGGCATTAAACGCCAGGGCTGAATTGTTTGTCCCAGTCAGCACTGAGTAGTACCGAAACCGAAACACAACTGCATGAACAACTGCAACCGATATTCTATTTAAATTGCCTCACCTGTTTGGAGCAGTGGTTCTCAACCTGTGGGTCGGGACCCCCGGGGGGGTCACAACATGACTTTCCCCAGTCAGATGACAGTAAAGTGACAATGTAAGGACTTTTAAGACCTTTTTAAGGTCTTAAAAGTCCCCAGTTCCTGTTCAAATATGATTATTTTGGGGGGTCCCCTGTTCAAATATGATTATTTTCAGAGGTCGCGGCCTGAAAAGGTTGAGAACCACTGGTTTAGAGCACCTCTCCATATGCATATTGGATACGTTGGTATCAACACACAGTACCATTCTGTACCTTCTGTGAGCTGACGGACAGGGATGAAGAGATACAAGTCAGGCTAACAAAGAGAAGCGATAATATGGCTGTCAGGATCACACTTTAATCCTACGTGCTATCAAGAGGTTTTCGTCTTCCTGAACCCCTTATTTGTGCTCTCCGTCCATCTCTGTAGCTGGTATGGGATGTATTAAGTAAGGTTTCATTTGATGTTAAACTAACAAGAATGCATGTTTCTTATATAGGCTATACCTAAAGCTTACATTGGATGCTATTGTTGCACTAAAAGTATAGTTTCATATTCATATTGTTGTAGAAAAGAGTCAACCTAGTCAGAAACAGCAACCCTCCCCCTGGCTTATTCCCATTGATTGGCTCCACCCACCTCACCTGTCACCTCACCTGTCTTCACTTCCAACTCATTAGAGGCCTGCTATAAATACTGCTTGAGTGCCTGTCCCTCCTTCATTGTTTGTCAGCAGCAGCAGCAGCAACAACCCCTCTGTCGTGGGGCCAGCAGGCCTTGGTTATGCGTCAATGAATAAAAAAGCATAACCGTGAAGCCGCATCACCTCCTTGCTCAATCAATCATGTGTGTGTGCAACGGAAATAAAATGGCTTAAACGGAAATCACTTGTCCAACATTCTTGCCGATGTGCCGTGGCGATGTTACATAACCTTTAAACCAGAACTCTACCTTACAAGTGGTCCTTCGAACCGGATTCGAACATTGCCATGGCTGAAGAGGAGCCAACCGAGGGAGCTCTACCCTCTCGTCGCCCGGTCCGCCTACCTCAGCACCTGGAGGGCTTCTAAGTTGGCTATGAGAACCGAGCTACAAATACATCACGCACACATGAGCCAGAGGAAGAGCATGAAGGAGATGAAGAGGAGGAGGAGGAGGAGGAAGAGATTCCTGAGGACTGTGAAGAGGAAGATGGTGAACACCATGACGATGGCCGCGCCCTCACAAGTCAAAGCAGAGCCCAGTCACCCCCCGCAGATGATGTCATAGTACCAGCAGAAGGCAATCCAGAGCCAAGTCAAGCGGACATCATCAAACATCTCCTCGAGACAGTGAAGCAGCAAGGAATAATCCTGCAGCGCCTCATGGAGCAACAGGAAGGCTCCAGACCAGAGGGCAGCTCCCGCCGTTTAACCAGGTTACCTCCACCCCCTCCCCCCCCCCCTTCTTCCTTCAGCCCATAACCAACTAGTCCCCTCACACGATCCAGCGCCTTACCAGCCTGTGTCCCCTCATCCTTCAGCCCTTCCTTCCGCCATGCCTCCACATCGTCCAGTTCTTCACCATCAGTCGGTGTCGCCCAATCCTTCGTTTTCCCATCCTCTAACGCAATCCCATTCTCCAGTCCATCAGCCTGTGTCTACAGCACCCCCCACTGGTCGATCCAGGCACTTCAGGTCAGTTGAGGCACCCAAATTCCCAGACTTGACTAAAGAGGATGAGGTGCAATACCGGATGTTGCGAATGGCACTCAACAACTTGCTTGACCCGGAAGAAACCGAGGAATTCAAGTTCCATGTCCTTCTTGACCACCTTAAGGTGGACCAGGCCAGACGCCTGGCCTTGGCACACTCCTATGCCCGCCAGCCATTCACTGAAGCTTTGAGAGCCCTTGATGATCGTTATGGCCGGCCCCGTCAGTTGGCACTCAAAGAGCTAAAAACCATAATGGCTCTCCCCCCTGTACGTTCTGGAGATGGTCATGCCCTTGATGACTTTGCCCTACGAGTCCAAGCTCTGGTTGGGCTGTTGAAGACTATGGATGACGAAGGCGATGCCGAACTCCTCTGTGGCTCCCATGTGGATCGGCTACTGGAGAAACTCCCCAACGAACAGGTTAGCCGCTTCAAGCGTAACATGCACAGACTCAAGGTAGATGCCTCATACAACCTTACCCACCTTTCTGAGTGGCTGCAGATGGAGTCCCGTTGCCAACCGAGAAGTGACTGCCCAGGCCCAAACCCCCCTCGATCCCACAGACCACAAGCAACTACCCATTCCACGACCATATTCCATGGAGCTGACAGCAGTGGTGAGAACTTTGAACCTCAAATGCCCCCTGTGTCCCCCTGTGCCTACTGTGGCTCAACAAATCATCACATAAGCCAGTGTGCTGATTTCCAAGTCCTGAACAAAGAGCAAATCATAGAATGGATCAAGAGAAACAGGAGGTGTTGGCGCTGTGCCCGACCACATCTGGCAGCTATGTGCACACTCAAGAGAGACTGTAATACCTGCCAGAGGAGACACCTACAGGTCCTTTGTGAGATCAACAATACCTCTGATGTAAGTTCTTATCATGTAAATTCCACTGCCCAGACCCTATACCTTGATCGCCCAACTCGCACAGGTCATGTCCTCTTGAAATTAGTCAAAGTCCTCTTACGAAATGGCAGCCACACCCTGGAGACCTTTGCACTGCTGGACGACGGGTCAGAGCGAACAATCCTTCTGCCTTCCGCAGCCCAGAGACTTCAGCTTCATGGAGAACCAGAGGACTTGGCCCTCCAAACAGTAAGGCAAGGAGTGGAGAGGCTGAAGGGTGCTTGCGTCTCCTTTAAGGTGAGCTCGACCTGCAGTTCCAGGGAGTTTCAAATCAATCATGCCTTCACTGCCGATCGACTTGCTCTGTCTGAGCACACGCACCCTGTCAGTTCCCTCCAAAGGAAACATAAATACCTACGTAGACTGCCACTGTCACCAATGCACAAGGTCACCCCACTACTTCTGATTGGTTCAGATAATATCAACCTGATCTCACCTATTGCCCCAGTGCGTTTTGGCCCATCAGGAGCACCAGCAGCAGTTAAGACTCGTCTTGGCTGGACACTGCAAGGTCCAACCAGGTACACTGAACCTCACCCCTCTGCTGCCAAGTGCTTTCATATCAGCAATGCCCCTCCATCTATCCAGGCGGTTCCACATCAAATGGAGACCCAGCAGCCAAGCAAAGACACTCAATCCCTTTACCATGCTGACACCTGGCCCCAAGCCCTGGATGGCCCTAACCCAGACGTGAGTGGCCATCAGTTCGAGATCAAGCCCTTCTGTGAAGAAGTTGCGACCATCAGGTCTGTTCCATATTCCAGCCATTGCCGACCTAACCTGGCCCTCCGTGATGATTCAGTCCAGCTGAAACATTCTCCTGATGCTGACATAACCCCCACTGCAGCTGATCATCTTCCGGCCGATATGGGAATCCTGAGACGGGCACAGAGGGATGCCATTGGAGAAGACCTCATCCATCTCAAGGCTCAGAGACCCCTACCATCGACCAGTCACTTACTCAACCCTAACCAAGTAGTTGTCCCCAGCATCACAGACCCTGACCCTGTGAGCCAAAATTTGTTCTTCATGGGGCGGCGGGACCCCTCTCTGCTTTGGTGTCATCTGTGCTCTGAACTCCTCAGCCGCTGGCACTACTTCCATGTGCACCCAGTTTCCCTGCCTGAAATCCCTAACGACCCCCAACTCACTCTTCCTAGTATGACTCTTGGAAGTTTCAAATGCTTACAGTATTTGGGGGCGGCTGTAGAAAAGAGTCAACCTAGTCAGAAACAGCAACCCTCCCCCTGGCTTATTCCCATTGATTGGCTCCACCCACCTCACCTGTCACCTCACCTGTCTTCACTTCCAACTCATTAGAGGCCTGCTATAAATACTGCTTGAGTGCCTGTCCCTCCTTCATTGTTTGTCAGCAGCAGCAGCAGCAACAACCCCTCTGTCGTGGGGCCAGCAGGCCTTGGTTATGCGTCAATGAATAAAAAAGCATAACCGTGAAGCCGCATCACCTCCTTGCTCAATCAATCATGTGTGTGTGCAACGGAAATAAAATGGCTTAAACGGAAATCACTTGTCCAACATTCTTGCCGATGTGCCGTGGCGATGTTACATAACCTTTAAACCAGAACTCTACCTTACAATTGTAGTCTTGGAAAATAATAAATAATTGAAAAACGCAATTCAAAGAAAACTTGAAGTATAACATTCTCCATGTTATATTTATATTTGTTTCGATAGATGCTAGGTTACTGTGCAGATACACAGTACAGTATGTTGGACTTGTTCCCATGTTTTTTGTTACCTACATTAGTTTTTCTTGGCCACAAGAATATTATATATTATGTTCATTGTTTACCTGGTATTTCTTCAAGGCACTACATTGTTCTCTCTGCACTGTATTTATGTGATTTACCTCGCACTTTTAAGTCGCTTTGGATTAGAGCGTCTGCTAAATGCCTAAATAGTAAATAATAAATTGTATTTGCTTCCATATTATGGTAGCAAGGGCTATAATTATAGGCAATTGAATTGGGCTTATCGCTGAAGTCACCATTCCTGCCCTAAAGTACAAAGGCAATGTTTTAAAGGAGTTTTATCATGACAGCATTTAATTTGCATTACAACAATCATACCTGCAACTGCACTTCCAATCTATACTACCCACTTATTCTGTACTGTATGTACTGAGATACGGGGTAAATTCTGATATAATTGCATGTAATTCTTCCGTTTCATGTAGTCTAGGCTAAGCAATTGACCCTATTGGAGAGTTAACCTTGACGGTTGAGTTTTTATTATGGAATCATTCAGTCGTTGGCGTGTGAACCACTTCATTAGCGGAGGATCCCTTCTCCCACTCAACCACTCACTCAACCGACTCCAGCTCTCCTCTCACGCACACATGAATTCAGCAGCCTGCGTGTTCGTGGCACTCCGTCAGTATACTCAAGCACCGGCAGTCATGGTCGATACTGTACCATTTGTCAGCATCAACCAAAGTGTAAAGAAGCACATTACCACTAGATCACATTACTAAATGCTCCAGAGAGTGACAAACGTGTGTGGCCACACACTATACATGTTGCTACATGATATTTCATCTAAAGTAGGTACAGTCTTCGGTGCATAGACTGTAAAAAAATAAATGTCTTTATGGCATTGGTTCTCAAAGTGGGGTCCGGGGACCCCCAGGGGTCCTTGGGGGGAGTTCCAGGGGGTCCCCAGCAAAATAGTTAACATAGCGTCACAATCATTTTAACCACTTTATACCTTGATTATTCTAAAATAGCAGATCTACAAGCTTCTTTTTTGGGAAATCTTCTCTTCTGGGGGTCCCTTGCACAAAACATTTTCAGATGAGGTTCCGTTGCCAAAAATGCATATCAATTTGGGGGTCCTTGACATGAAAAGGTTTGAGAACCAATGATCTAAATTTGGTACAATATTCGGAGCATAGACTGTAAAAATGGAAGCCAGTGGACAGTATGACAGGAAACTTCACGGCAGTATGGTTAATGTTGCTGTGACACTTCCGTTAGCCGCGTGGACGCGCGCCAGGGAATGAAAGTGCTTAGCTGGGTTCCGATGGCTCCCGGGGAGCTGATTGGCCCGGCCCGTCACTGCATTTGGAAGATTAAACTGTGGTGCAGTACGGAGCCGCTGGGCTGGCCACGGCCACAGGATGTGGGAGAATGAGAGAAAGAAAGAAAAGGTCCACGAAGGACAAACTGGGCGGCGCTGGCCAGAAATGACCTTCAAATCCAGAGAACGACACTTTGAGAGCTCAGAATAGAATAAGCTCAGTTCTCACCCTTGTGTGAAAAGATTTGGATAAAAATGTCTGCGTGTGTGTGTGTGTGTGTGTGTGTGTGTGTGTGTGTGTGTGTGTGTGTGACACACTGTGGCGTCTGGTCTGCCTATTCATCATTTTCATCGCAATAGCAGACAAGGGTTCTTGAATTATCTTTCACTCCCAAGGCCAAACTGTGTGATTTAGTGCTGTCAGTGAAGTTAAATGTGTGTTATTGTATCCATCACACTGAGTATTGTTTGCTTGGGACGCCAGGCATCGATATCGATGTATAAGTCTCACGATGTTAGCCTATTGTATATATTGGCCAGGGGCAGTGGCGAACGCTTGGTCTCAGAGAACATACAGGGAACAAAGAGAGACCAGTAAACAAAGGAAATGCCCCCGCTCTGCATGATGGGATAGATAGATTAGTAGAGACTAAGCATTGTATTATCTCTGAATGTGAGCCATTCAAGTTAAGGTTTCTCTCATTCTTTTGCTGTGATTTTCTGCTTTCATATGACATGAAAAAACTAAAAGACCAAAATGCTAGACGACTCAGCTCTATTCAAAACCACTTGGCATAGGCTACTATACATATTGCACTGACAATTTTTGCTTTACACGTTATGCTTTAAAGGTATAATACTATCAGCCAATCTATCAGATTGGAATGAGAATCCGAATTTTTCATCGAATGTTCCTCCCTAATATCAGTATCGGCATCGACCCCAAAGATCAGTTTAATTTTATTGGTCGGACTCTACCGGACACATACTGTATGAGGCCATACTGTAACCTCTCCAACCTCACCAGTCCCTACAGACCTGCAGTACAGTATAGACTAGTATACTGTATCATTCTGACCGATGTTTTCAGCGCTTTGCAGTCATTCACGCACAGGTTACACACAAGTGTGTATTCTTCTAGACGAAGAGGTCCATAGTGTCCCTCCCGAGTGTGTGGAGGCTCCCTAGAGAGCACAGAGGCATTAGTCTCTTCCAGGCACGAGAGTCGATAGTAATCATGGATGGAAGGTAATCTGCGGTCAGATGGGAGCACATGTCAAGGTCAGACGCAGCACCACCAGCAACACAAAGGAAGTGACTCTCTTATCAAAGAGACTGAGGCTTCATTGAGCTTGATGAGTTCTGACTTAGAGTCAGTGGTTTTCAAACTGGGTTCTGCGGACCCAAGTAGGAGGTCCCCAGAAATATGCGTTAACATAGCTTTAACATAGCATCAAAATCAGTTTTTACCACATTAACCCTATTCAGCTATTCAAAAATATCTACAATAAAAGTGTGTAGATACACAAAAATTGTGTATCTACAATATAGAAAAAAATAGAAAATTGTGTATCTACAATATGTAGATACATTTTTTTGGGGACATTATTGACACTTAAGAAAAAATGGCACAAAATATTTTCTGATGGTGGCCCTACGGCCAACACGTCAATTTGGGGGTCCTTGATAATGAAAATGAAAACAGGGACAGTAGGCTGAAAGTGTTTAAATGGTGAAGGAAGCCAGACTTACACGTACACACTATTAACCTGATGTCCCTTTGTTGAGTGTGCACTGTGCAGTAATTACAAAGGACCAGAAAGCAAGAGAAGCAGTCTAACAATCAATACAGAGTAATACACTACAAAGTCGTTGCTGTCAGGCAAAAACTCTTATCTCCATATTTTAACTTTTGATGTTTTTTCGTAATAATGCCCTACTTGATCATCAAAAGTAGCAGATCTACAAGCTCGAATTGCGGTGCGAAGCGACGCTTTCTGAGCTTGTCGATCTGCTACTTTTGCCATTTTGGAATTTGAATCCTGAACTGTTTTGGACATAATGAGGTTTCCACCCGACAGAGACGAAGTGATACATGACCTTTGAAACAATTATGTGAAAGACTTCAGTGTGTGATAGGATTGTGCACTGTGGTTAAAATGCCACGGTAGTTCAATGAAGAGATAGTGTGCAGAGTGCAGACATGTGCACATCTTGTACCTGTACTTAGGCCAGGTGCTGGATAACAAGGCAAGTATTTAAAATATCCAGACACACTGGGTCCAAGCTCCCACACAAATGTATTTAAAGTGCAGTTCATGTTAATGTATTGTCAGTCTTCATCAGGCAAAACATTGTCATGTTGGGCAGTGGGCACACATCCAATTCAACGCAGGGAGTTTTTTCTCTCACCGAGGTTCTTTGAAGTTGGTTCTATATATAGAAATCAAATATATTAGAAACAAAATGCATCAGGATTCACTTCTTTTTTTTGTCTTGATGGAAGTTACAAAGCCAAAGGAAATGCGTGATGTGAGTGATTTATACGGCTGTTACTTAACCAAACTGATAGGGGATGTTGTTTCATTTCCAATTACGTAAGGGCACCATATTCTTGTTCTGGTGCTTGCATTCAGTGTCTAAATAAAAGTGTATGTACTGTAAGGGGTATTGGCGCCATTTGTCAGCTTAGGGGCACAAAAGTGACATTTTCAGCTGCGTTGTGTTGTGTTTTATGTTGGCAGTCTCAGCTTGTCTGGAGGGTTGTTGTGTGTATGTGTTAGATAAAGGTTGTGTGATGTGCTGCCGGTTAATACATGTGTGTTATCATCCTCGGCGCACATTTTCGTTGAGGTGCAGAAAGCTGTCCGAATGAGGTAGTGCTCAGAACGTAGGCGGATTATCACACAATGGGGACCCTGGGCACAGACTTGTAAAACACCCCTCCCCCAGGAAGTACACTGACTCGCAGTCAGCACCACAATAGCAAAAAAACAATTGTCCTAAATGCCCAAAATAGGGCCGCCAGGTTGAACGTTGTTAAAAGAGCATGGAACGTCGACAACAACGCGGAAATAATGAAATATTACATGGTTGCTGTCGGGCAGAAACCTCTTAGCTCCATATTTTAACGTCTTGTGTTTATTTTTTTTAATCAACGCCCTTCTTGATCATACTGTATACAGCCGGCGTCACACAAAAGTATCAAAAGTAGCAGATCCACAAGCTCGAAACGCGGCACAAAGCGCCACGTTTCGAGCTTGTAGATCTGCTACTTTTGCTACTTTTGAATTTGAATCCTGAAAAGTAACAGTTTTGGACTTATGAGGTTTCTACCCGACAGAGACGACATGCAAAATGTTAAATAACTGCGATCAGCTCAAATAATTGTGATTTCGCGATTATGTAAGGATTGTGACATGCCTACAGATAAGCCACACACAATAAATCCACAATGTAAAACGGCTACAGTAGCCTATATATTTAAATTATTGAGTTACAGAGTCACAGTCAGCATAGATTATCAGAATGATTGGAGAAACATTATTGAGGATGTACTGTAAGTGCCATTATGTGTTGCCACTCGCAGTTATGTCATTGTCACGGCAGAGTTCGCCTTACATTGAGTCAGTGGTGGATGAATTACTCCGCTTTTTTACTTACTGTTGGTAAAAGAAGCAATACCACAATACAAAAATATAACTCTGTTACAAGTAGAAGGCCTGTATTCAAATTTGACATGAGTAATAGTACAAAAGTGTTGGCATTGTCACACTCGAAAATAGCCGTGCCACTTTGTAGCTTGTAGATCAGCTTTTTCAAAGTAAAAAATTGTCCTTGGGTGTTTTTTTTTTATTAATAATAATCAAAATCTGTAAAGCCTTCACATTAATAAATGTAAAAACTACAACTTTTGCCTCCGAGATGTAGTGGAGTAGAGGTATAAGGCATAATAAAATAGCATAATAGAGTAAAAGTCCCTCAAAATTATACAGATACAAAAAAATACAGTACTCGAGTAAATGTACTTACTGCTTCGCTACTTTCCACCGCTGTATTGGATGTCAGACCTGTCCTCTCCTGTCCTCTGTTTGGCCACAGCCTGCCACACTTGATCATGTGAAGTTCTGGTCAAATGTCTTATTGATTACGTTACGGGTCAATTAAACCGTGAAAGGAGCTATTTTGATCCACACATGGAAAGACTGGATGACCCGAGGTCACTGAACAAGTTTGAAGATTCTCATGAATGAAGGAAATTAAAGATATGAATTATGTGACGATGTATGTAACCACCCATTAATAAGTCCTGAGGCCCATTCTACAAAATGCCTTCTAAATCAGTAGTTCTCAAACTTTTTTTGTGACAAGGACCCCCAAACTATATTTATATTTGGCCGCGGACCCCCATCTGGAAAAAAAAATCTAAATTGTTCACACTTTTCAACACTTTTCAACACTTAAAAAATATATAATTAAAATAGCATATGTACAAGCTCGCAGCGTGGCACGAAGTGACGCGCTGTGAGCTTGTATATCTGCTATTTTTTAATAGCCAACGCTAAAATCAAAAATGACACAGGTGCTCTCCTGGTTTTTAATGGGATAAGAAGAGTATTCTTCTCTGTGTTCAAACTGCTCTAAAATATTTCATTGATATACAGTTTAAAATGGCTACTGTATATAAATAACACAAAACAAAAAGACCACCACTTTGCGTTTTTCACATGGATACATTGGCTACATAATTTAGTTTAGAAATCTGTAAGAAACTTATATTATTACTACTAGAAAGGCACCGGCCTACTCGGGGACCACGCAAGTCAGGAACGATATAAAATCGAGAGCGATGCACGTTGGGAATGCACACACACGCACACACATACACACACACACACACACACACACACATACACACACACACACACACACACACACACACACACACACACACACACACACACACACACACACACACACACACACAGGTTTTGCAATTCATAGATAGATGTTGTTCACCGTGGTCCTTATGAATGCATGGAGGTTATTTGTCCTTCTCCTTGTGAAGGGCCCAGAAGCAATCTGAATATTTCAAGACATTATGTACTGTATGCTGTCCTCAGTGCATGGCCTGATATTGACTTCATTTATTGTTATGGCTACAGCTTGGCTCAGTGGCACAGGCCTCTCTCTAATGTATGTGTATGAATATAGATAATAATTATGGTCCTATATCCCTGCAGTCAGACACAGAACTAAAGTAGTTTAGCACCGACCACTGTGTGTTTAATATATGTCTCCCTTTATATCATGTATTAACCCATTCAATCCGGGAACGCATACTGTGTCATTTTAGTTTTTTTTTATAGCTACAGTATAACCATTATTTTATACTTTGGGCTATTCAAAAATAGCAGATATACAAGCTCATAGCGAGCTTGTAGATTTGTGCAAATCTTTGAATATATGTATATTTTGAATGGGATTTTTTTTTTACTCAAATCTTTGCTTTTGGGGATTCTACAAATGTCTTCTAAATCCTAACAGTTTTTTCTGTTAAGATTTGCACACATTTTCACGTTTTTTTTTCTTCCAGAAATAGTAGATCTACAAGCTCATGAGCTTGTAGATCTGCTATTTTTTAACCAAAGAAACCTTAAAATGACACAGATGCGTTCCCGGATTGAATGGCTTAAACCATCATCTTAGAACATCTAAGTGTCATCTCAGACTCAGACGTTTGCATCAACAACGAATTACTCATTGATATAGAATTCCTAGAAACCGTGGAGATATATATAGTCTCATATGTTAGATCTGTCTCAGCACACAAACCCAACCCATGGAGTGGAATAAACAGACGTCTAGTGACAGAACAATTATGATAAAACAATAAATCAATATGGCTCTTAGACCTCCTAGACCCATATCGTCTCTGTCGGGTGGAAACCTTGTATGCCCAAAACTGTCACTTTTCAGGATTCAAATTCAAAAGTATCAAAAGTAGCAGATCTACAAGCTCAAAGCGTTTCGAGCTACTCATCATATCAGCTACTTTTGATGCTTTTGTGTGATGCTGTAGTATGATCAAGTAGGGGGTTAATTTACGAAAAAATAACACACAAAGTTAGAATATGGAGATAAGAGGTTTCTGCCCGACAGCAACAATATACTTTCAAAGAAAGACTTGCAGCATCTCTCATCGACTGAAGTAAGTACGATTACCCAGCAGCAAGCAAGCAATCAGAGAACAAAGGTTGTTAGATAACCTCAGTTTGTACTGTATATGTGCCTCATTGGGGCAGTGGTGTAAAGTAACTAAGTAACTTTACTCAAGTACTGTACTTAAGTACAATTTTGAGGTATCTTTGCTTTACTGTAGTATTTCCAATTTTCTGTTCTTTTACATCTACTCCACTACATCTCAGAGACAAATATTATACTTTTACTCCACTACAATTATTTGAAAACTTTAGTTACTAGTTACTTTGTATAGATTTTGAGTATTATTACAAAACATACGTTAACCACTTCAGCCCTACATACATTTTGGCCATTTGAAACTAGCCGATCTACAAGCTCACGATCGTGAGCTTGTAGATCTACTATTTTCAAAAGATTTTTATACATTTTGTACATTGGAAAACTTGTGAAACGGGACATTCTGCATGATGAGTACTTTCTACTTTTGGTACATTTTGATACCAATACTTTTGTACTTTTACTCACGTAAATTTTGATACCTGGACTTTTACGTGAAACAGAGTATTTCTACACTGCAGTATTGATACTTTTACTTAAGAAAAAAATATGTAGTACTTTTCCCAGCCCACTGCATCAGGGAGAATGTGGTGGCTGCACCAGAAGGACAGAATCTAACCTCAGTTTGTACTGTATGTGTGCCTCTAGGAGAAGACCGCATCAGGGAGAATGTGGTGGCTGCACCAGAAGGACAGACACCCTCCAGTGGGACAGCGGTGGACTCCACCACGACCAACCATCGAAGGTGTCAGACCCACTGCTGCCTCAGAGTGAACACCCTGCAGGTACAGTAGGCCTGGTACAATTAAGCGCCTGATTGCGATTTTATCTTTTGTAGATAATCGCAATTATTTTTTGCGTGATCGTCAGAATCGTTTCTATTCGTCGTCGCTGTCAGGCAGAAACCACGTATCTCCATATTTTAACTTTTTGATTTTTTTGTAAATTAACACCCTACTTGATCATACTACAGCGTCACACAAAAGTATCAAAAGTAGCAGATATACAAGCTGTAGATCTGCTACTTTTGCTACTTTTGAATTTGAATTATGCAATTATTTGTACAACAATGACTAAACTGTCATGATGGTGACTGGCAACCCTAACGTGTGTGCAGGTGCAGAAGGTCCTGTGGGGAGTGTTCATTGTGATGTGTTCATGTACAGGTGCAGAAGGTCCTGTGGGGAGTGTTCATCGTGACGTGCGTGTGCTCGTCGTGGGCCGGTGCCACGCAGCTGGCCAAGCTGACCTTCAAGCGGTACGACGCACCCTTCACCCTCACCTGGTTCGCCACCTCGTGGAACTGCCTCTTCTTCCCCCTCTACTACGTCGGCCACGCGTTCAGGAACCCCGAGAGACAGACGCCCAGGCAGAGGTTTAGGTGAGAGGACACGCACTACTTGATCATGCTACAGCGTCAGTGCGTCACACAAAGGTATCAAAAGTAGCAGATCTACAAGCGACGCATTTCGAGCTTGTAGATCTGCTGCTTTTGCTATTTTTTTATTTGAATCCTGGAAAGTAACATAATAAGGTTTCTATCCGACAGAGACGACATGCAAAATGCAAAATAATTGCTATGTCCGCTTATTATAAGCAGACTTTGGGCTTGTTTTTCTGTAAAAGTCGCTTGTAAATATTGGTAGTTGTGTTTTTTTGGGGCTTGTTTCTAAAGTGTAGTTGCTTATTTTGGGCTTGCTGTGTAATGTTGTTTAGGCCAGTGGTTCTCAAACATGTCAAGGGCCCCCAAATTAACATGTATTTGTCTGCAGACCCCCATCTGATCTTAGTTTATGCCAGGGACCCCCATACAAGATTTGTGTTCTTAGATTGTTTAAAAAATAAACCACATTTTTCACATTTCCTTCAAGAATATTTTTTAAATAGACGATCTACAAGCTCACAGCGCATTGCATGTACAGTGTATAGGTTTAAAGGGCTCATGTAGCCTATAATCGCTTCTTTTGGGCGTTTTCATAGACCTGGTTGCTCGCAATACCTGGCAACACTGTGGCTGAGTCACAACATTGGCAGTAGAGCAGGGTTCGGTTGGCTTTGGGGGATGGGGCAGTGATGTAAAGTAACTAAGTACTCAAGTACTGTACTTAGTAAGTAAAATGTTGAGGTATTTATACTTTACTTGAGTATTTCTAATTTTCAGCACTTTTACTTCTACTCCACTACATCTCAGAGGCAAATATTTGACTCCACTTATTTGACTCCAATTATTTGAAAACTTTAGTTACTAGGTTACTTTGTAGATTTTGATTATTATTACAAAACGTACATTAACTACTTTAGCCCTATATACATTTATTGTAGATCTGCTATTTTCAAAAGATTTGTATACATTTGAAGACTTCTGCATAATGAGAATTTTTAACTTTTTGTACTTTAAGGATATTTTAATACCAATACTTTTGCGCTTTTACACAAGTACATTTTGAATTACGGACTTGTACTTGTAACAGAGTATTTCTACATTGCAGTATTGATACTTTTACGTAAGTAAACATTTGGGGACCCATTCATCTGATTATACAATTTATATTTAGCAGATGCTCTTATCCAGAGCGACTTACAATAAACAAGGTAAATACAATAAGTCACATAAATAGAATGCAGAGAGAACAGTGTAGTGCCCTCGAGAAAAAGGGATACCTGGTAAACGATGAAACTAATGTGTCTAAACAACATGCTATCCAAATAACATTATTAACATGTATACTATATACTGTAGGATACCTGGTAAACAATGAATCTAGCGTCTGTCTAAATTGAGGACCCCCTTGAAAACGGAATGCTGCATGTCGACTTATCCTCTAGTTAAATTTCAAAAAAAAAATAATAACATGCTAAATCTGAATCACATTCTTAACATTTGTGGTCAAGAAAAACGAATCCATTATGAAACAAAAGACATGAGAACGAGTGACGAAGATAGTAGCCATCTATCAAATGTGGCAAGAAGGGGTGTAGAACCCTGTAAGAGAGCATCCCATTACCTTCACTACATTTCCAGTACTTTTTCTGAGTTTATGTCATTGTCAAAGTGTTTAATAGTGTTTAGAGAAGTTGTAAAAAAAAACACATTTATGTGAAACGGTTATTGTGAAAAATAGGTTCAGTGGACACTCAATATTCTACACTAGAACCTTCAGATTTATGCCTGTTGACTGGAGTCAATGACATCTCATTTTGTCATCCGTATTACAGGAGACAGGCGCACCTGTACACAATCACTACTACAGACAAAGTCGCTTACCTCGCCCCGTTCTCCACTTATGAATAGCCACTTCCTGTATGTTATTTGCTGGCTAACGCAGGCTTATCATTTAATTAAATTCAAAGGCCATTTATCAGGATATAGCAGGGAGTCTCAAGTTCGTAACAAAGTACTGTGACCACGGTCTGGAAGTCTAGAGACCGCAGCAGCGCTTCCACTGTCGGATCCGTCCATTAATTATGAGCTTTCTGACAGGGATCTTATCTCTGCTACTGTATACCTGCTGCATTCCTGTACTGTAGCACAGAGAGGAAGAGCAAGACAAACAGAGAGAGAAATGCATTGCATACTGGTAGTCAGAGTTACTGTTGGCCTTGCTCTTCTGATGCACCTCATGTCTTGGGACTGCATGCTATAAGCCGGAGTCCTCTGAGACTCCTCCTCTCCCTTCACTGTCTACAGGAATGCGCACGTGCTCGGAATCCCCAACACCCGCTTTCTGCTTTCAATCAAATTGCCCCTTGTGTGCAATGAGAAATAGTGTTTCTTTCGCTGGACAGGCCACGACAGGTGCTTGTAAATGGTTTTAAATCCAGTAAAGGTGGGCTCACACTACAAGATGATGTGGGATGTTTGAGGTTGGGGAAATAAGCCCTTCCCGACAATCGGGGGACGTTCCGTTACCAAGCCTAGCTCGGGAGCAGATATCGGGCAAGATCATATCCTCTAGTGTAACGGAGTTCAGCTCAAAGGATATAGTTCATCCCCAAAATGACTTTTTTTCCCCCAATTTAGACATGAACTCCTGGATATTTTTTGTTTTTTGTCGCATTAGTAAGCCAATAATTTGATTGGTATTGTCTTAGGAATGCGACAAAAATCTACATGAATTCAAATCTCCATGGGGTGACTAATCGATAGGAAAAAAAAAATGGGTGAACTATACCTTTAACTTAATTTGAATACACGGGGCTCCCCAAAGGTTGTGTGAGCGTGAACAAATTAAAATAGCCACTGTATGCTGACATTTTGACACTGCTTCTTGGCAGTTTCAGCATTGCTGATCCTTGTCAAATAAACATTGGTTACTTGTGACAGACAATAAGGTTGTCTTGAAGCTTAAATGACATGATGTGATATATCTTCATATAGACAATGTGACCAACAACATCATTGTTAAATGTGGTTCCAGATAGATCCCTGAGAGTCTGATGTTTGTCTCCCTCCATGATATGGCTTTCCCTCTTCACTGACTCAAATTGTACTTGTTGTAGTATTGGACTACCCTGACAGGGATAGCTTTGAGAGAGAGTCTGACAGTCTGACAATCGTCTTTATTGTCACATCACAGGTTTACAGGTGTAAAAGAAGTGGGTGAAATTATGTGTGTAGTTTCTGTGAGAAGGGAGAAGATAGAGCAGGAGAGAAAAGAAAAACACAGGATATGTAGTAGCAGGTATGTACATGATGTTTAGAACATGTTGTGTTGCCGCCATGAGGCAGATTAACCCATTAAAACCAGGAAAGCATCCGTGTCATTTTAGATTTTAACCACTTTCACTATTATTTTATAGTTTGGCCATTCAAAAATAGCAGATATACAAGCTCATAGCGAGCTTGTAGATTTTTGAAAAATTGTGAACAATTGTGACAAATCTTTAAAGACGGGGTGCCGTGATTTTCAGTGATCCCCCCCCCCCTAAAACATAATCATAATCATCATATTATGGTTGTACTAGGAGGAAGATTTTTTTCAAAAAAGTGTACAGAAATGGTTAAAATTATGTTTTTGTGTGGACACGCCTCCAGTTCATTAAGTATACCTGGTTCTCACCTTAGCACCTCCTCCACCACCTTAGCAACACCCACCTGTCCTAGTCCCTCCTCCTCCTCATGCCCACACCTGTCGTGTTATGATAATGAGGGGGAGGATATGTTTTTACTATGTCACTAAAGCGCTGTTTCTCTATTGGCACGTTTGACCCTCAAGGTTTCAGCCTCCAGGTAGAAACTCAAAATAGTCAGAGAAGACATAAAACACCATAAAAACACCACCAGGGGGCTTAATGAAGTTCTATCAACCTCATAGACACATGAAAAACAGAAAAAGTGCAAAACCATGGCACCACCTCTTTAAATATACAATGGGAAAAGTAAGTATTGAACGCATCAACTTTTTTCCCTGTAAATATATTTCCAAAGACGCTATTCACACTTTTTTACTAGACATTGGTATTAACTCAAGAAATCTACACATGTAAAAACATTACAAAAGTAAAGTCCACAAATAATTGTATGTGGTATAAAGTGGAATAGCACAGGAAAAAAGCAGTATACTTAGGCAAGGAAAGGCAATGCACCATCTAATTTCCGTAAGTAATTAGTATTTCTACCTCCTATCTGTGCAAAAAAAACATTAGCTGGGTTAGTGCAAATTGATGGGATATGAAAAGGTTGTTTTGTTACCAAGCAGCCACACAAGAAACATCTCATGATGGATAAAAGTCTCTCAAGACATTCGCAACCGGATTGTTGCTCAGCATCAGAATGGAGCTGGGTACATATTTCAAAGCATCTGAATATTCCAGTAAACACTGTTGGGGCCAATGGCACCGTTGGGATCATTGGAAGAAGCATCACTTCACCATCAAAAGGCCGCACACAGGAGCTCCTGGCAAGATTTCTGACCAGGGAGTCAGAGGGATGGTCAGAAGTGTACTCAAAGAGCCAAGGAAAGGGCTTCAAAGGATCCAAAGCACACAGCAAAGGAGACTCTCAACTGGTTTCAGAGAAAGAAAGTCAAGGTGTTAGAATGGCCCAGTCAATCACCTGACTTAAATCCGATTGAACATTTGAGGAAAGAACTAAAGAAAAGTTTCTTGAAGCTGTCATAAAAAAAGGCTTCTCCACTAAGTATTAAATTCATTTCAGTTAGTGTGTTCAATACTTTTTTCCGGTGTTATGGCACTTGATTAAACATAATTATTATTTATGGACTTGTATGTTGTGATTTATTTTCATGTGTGGATTACTTGAGTTAATGTCTGGTAGAAATATCCTATGAATTGTATATTTGGAAACATATACTGAGAAAAAAGATGACGCGTTCAATACTTATACTTTAACTCAAATCTTTGCTTCTGGGGGTCCCTGGAACAAAATATTTGGAGATAGGGGTCGGCGGCCAAATACATATGACATAAAAGGCTTGACATAAACCACTGATATAGCAACATAAGTGTTTCAGCTGTTAGGATTTAGAAGACATTTTTAGAATCGGGTCCTCCGGTCTTAATGGGTTAAAAAGGTAGGGACTGACGGACGGACGGACGGACGGACGGACTGACAGAAGGACTGACAGAAGGACTGACAGACGGACGGACGGACTGACTGACTGACAGAAGGACAGACAGATAGAGGGAGAGGATGATGAGAGAGTCATATATACAGGTTGTTGAGCTGATACACTGTTGACTTTAAGACGACGTGCTGTCCGAGCAGAGCACAGGGTGATACCTGTCATTATTCACAGTCCATCTCGGGTACAAAGCCTGCTCTGCTTTCCTCAGCACATATGTCAATTTATCATTCAAGACATGGGGCTTGGCAGAGATGGACGACTTCACATTATAGTACTCCTATGTCACAACACACACACACACACACTCACACACACACACACACACACACACACACACACACACACACACACACACACGCACACACGCACACACGCACACACGCAGACACACGCACACACACACGTACACGCACAGACACACACATGCACGATAGCAGAAATTACACCCGCTGCAGTGCAAGCGCAAGCTGTTATTGTTATCGATTTCTGGAGTATGGCCAGTTTCAGTGATGCAACCAAGATAGGCTTTGACCCGCCATTCATTTTAGGTTTGTGACCTGTTTGTAAAGTGAGCTACGTTCAGCGTGTTTTAGTGCCTACTCAGCACCCTGGACCCACATCTAAACAACGCTCATCATCCTCAGTGCACGGCAGGACAGTCTGGCTGGAGTTATGCCTGCTGTTGTTCTGCACTTATGATGATGACTCAGCGTGTTGAAAAATGTTCATGTAGACAGGCAACGTATTGGCTCTGTTGTGTTGCAGTGGTGTAAAGTTACTAAGTACATTTACTCAAGTACTGTACTTTTTGTGGTACTTTTACTTTACTGGAGTATTTCCAATTTTCAATAATTTTACTTTTACTCCACTACATCTCAGAGGCAAATATTGTACTTTTACTCCACTACAATTATTTGAAAACTTTAGTTACTAGTTACTTTGCAGATATGAATAATTTTTATTTTTTTTTAATACTATTTTATACATAGGCTATTTGAAAATAGCCGATCTACAAGCTCACAATGTGTCGCATCGCGATGCGTTGTGAGCTTGTAGATCTGCTATTTTCAAACGTTTTAGTACTTTTACTTTTGGTACTTTAAGTGCATTTTGATACCAATACTTCATCATCACAGCGTCACACAAAACCATCAAAAGTAGCAGATCCACAAGCTCGAAACGCAGCGCGAAGCGACGCGTTTCGAGCTTGTAGATTTGCTATTTTTTTATTTGAATCCTGTTGGACATAATAAAAATCGGTTTCCACCCGACAGAGACGATGTCTAAAAGTTCACGTAGACAGGCAACGTATTGGCTTTGTTGTGTTGCGTGTATTCAGAACGAGAGTAGTAGGGCTACAACTAGCAACTATTCGTCGCTATTATTCTATCTGTAATTTTTTCAATTCATCGATTTATCGAGGAGCGTGGTTTATTTTTTTGTTTGTTTTTACAGTATATCAACAAATCAACACAAACTAATTCTAATAGATTTTTTTGTGGCATCTTCGTAAAGTGTGCAACCCATTAGCTATCACAATTTGTTTTAATTTAAATTCAGTTTGTCAAGTCATTCAAAAAGGATTTTTCAATCAAATGACTGTTACCTATTTAGATAGATGCTAGTTATGTTATCTGCTTACACTGTTGTTTGCTTGACTCAGGTTCCAATACTCCGATATTGCACTTTGGAAGAACTGTAAATGTAAATTGACTTGAACACATTGATTTAACACATATTACAACTGCTGACTGCTGCCTGTTTGTAACTTGCAATTAAATGTCTCTGGAGAGGAGCTCGAGTTGAAGAAACTATTCTGCTACCTGCAGTATTGAATGTGCTCCTCCCAATGTTAACTACTGATTGTCAAGCTGAATTTGTTATTCATTGAGTCATTGTCATTCCTGGCTGCTGTAGCACAGATCTTGTGAATATCCCTCATGATTCACAATGTTACCTGTCTAACCCTTTATCTTTTAGCTCTTATCTCCTTTTTACATGTTTATATATTAATACTACGACACAGGGTACCAATAATAGTAATAATAATAATAATTATTATTATTATTATTATTATTATTACAATTATAATTATAATTATAATATCATCATCATCTTCATTATTATATCATTACTATTATTAGAAGAAAACCATTATCAATTATTACTATTATTATTATTTGTTGTCTTTTTTCATGGATGTGGGGTGTCTTTCTGTATGTGTTGTGACCTTTGAATCCCAATGAACCTAATAGTTTAGCCCAATAAGCAAGGTTGTACAAAATAAACTAAAATAAATACATTGTACTATTAATTGTACCTTTAGCTACAGCAATATACAGTACAGGCATGTGTACAGTACTGTATGTAATATCACTATGCAATACATTGCTACCTTGAAGATCAAGTTGTTGTTTATTTTCTATTAAAAGAAAACAGAGGCCGCACACTGGATCCAGTTCTAAAGGTATTTTTTATTACCACCTCGCTGCTAATAAAAATAATACATACAATGTTAAAAAATGTGGAACTGGATCCAGTTCGGGGACTCTATTTTATTTTAGTATTTGTCTCTGCCCAGCACCTGGCCTTTTTAACTTTGGATGTGCATTTTTATCAGGCATTAAAAGCTCTTCCCCCTGTGCTTGTGTGTTTGTGTGTTTGTGTGCGTAGAGAGTGTTGTCGGCTGTTCGGGGACGATGGCCTCACAGGGAAGGTGTTGGTCACCAGAGTGGCTCCCTTTGCCCTGCTGTGGATCCTCACCAACTACCTGTACCTCCAGGCCCTCAGGAAGATCCACAGCACCGACGCCTCGGCACTCTTCTGCTGCAACAAGGCCTTCGTGTTCCTGCTCTCCTGGATTGTACTGCGAGACCGCTTCATGGGGGTCAGGGTGAGTCAGTCTGTATGACTATAGTGGTTCTCAAACCTTTTCATTTCAAGGACCCCCCCACCCCTCATAACTGTGTACACATTTGTACGCCCCTGGAGTTACAGACCTGTAGGGTCCATTTGGAGATGGAGTCTATGAAATTAATGATAATCTTATTTTGTGTAGCACTTTTCAAAACAAGTATAGTTTTACAAAAGGAGATTAACCACTTAACCCTTAATTTCTTTTGCCATTTTTGAAAAGAAAAATATTTTTTTTTAAAGAAAGAAAATAGTAGGGAGAACACGAAGGGGTCCAATCCAACTAGAGGAAGGAACCAACACTCTAAAGTCAGAGGGGAAAATATCTAATTTCTTCCTATTCAGCCTGTGTGAGGTTTTTGTAAGTGCGCACGAAATGCGTTTGAATGTTTGCGTATGCAACCGGCGTGTCTGCACGTTTGTGTATGCGACCGGTGTATCAGTCAGTATGTCTGTTAATTTAGCTCCCCCTCTCACAGCCTGCTAGAGAGAGGTGGCATTTTTGCCCCTTATTTCTTCATTCATTCATTCCTTGGTTTTTCTTTCTCCTCTTCTCCCAGTATCAATGTCAGACTACTGGTAGTCATGCAGTTCAAATAACTCATTGTCAGGGGTGGACAGTAACTACGTTGTCGGGCAGAAATCTCTCATCTCCATATTCTAACTTTTTGTGTTTTTTCGTAAATTAATGCCCTACAAAAGTAGCAGATGTACAAGCTCGAAACGCGACTCGAAACGTGCTGCGAAACGTGCTGCGAAGCGACGCGTTTTGAGGTCGTGGATGTGCTACTTTTGCTGTTTTTGAATTTGAATGCCGAAAAGTAAGAGTTTTGGACACAGACGATATGTACTTTACTTGAGTATTTGCATGTTTGGATACTTATGACTCTCACTCCACTACAATTCAAAGACAAATTGTACTTTTGACTCCACTACATCAGTATCATGGTCAGTATCATGGTCAGTATAATGTCAGTATCATGGTCAGTATCACATGTCAGTATCATGGTCAGTATCATGGTCAGTATCATGGTCAGTATCATGGTCAGTATGTCAGTAGCATGGTCAGTATCATGATCAGTATCATGTCAGTATCATGTCAGTATCATGGTCAGTATCATGGTCAGTATCATGATCAGTATCATGGTCAGTATCATGGTCAGTATCATGGTCAGTATCATGGCCAATATCATGTCAGTATCATGGTCAGTATCATGGTCAGTATCATGACAGTATCATGGTCAGTATCATGGCCAATATCATGGTCAGTATCATGGTCAGTATCATGGTCAGTATCATGTCAGTATCATGGTCAGTATCATGTCAGTATCATGGTCAGTATCATGGCCAATATCATGGTCAGTATCATGGTCAGTATCATGTCAGTATCATGGTCAGTATCATGGTCAGTATCATGTCAGTATCATGTCAGTATCATGGTCAGTATCAAGTCAGTATCATGGTCAGTATCATGGTCAGTATCACAGGCAGTGTCATGTCAAACGCCTTGCATTTTTCAGTTACAAATTATAAATGCAAAGTCTCTCTTTATAGATGTCATAATGAATATGGAGATATGTTTTACGCCACCTTCGTTCAGCGTTCCCACATTCTCTCTTTTCTTTCTACCAGTCCAGCGCGTTATTTCTCCAAGGAGAGCTTTTCTTGAGACGACCTTCACCTTAGTGGGTGCCATTGCATCAATAACATTTGTAATTTTAGAATTGAAATGTTCTACAAGCTCGTTGACAGTTGACTGAGCCCTGAGGGGGGACGGGTGTGGAAGAGAAAGCCTGCATAAATTTGTCACTGGTGGCTTCAGTGATAAATCATTTTGTGATTATGTCTTTATGAATATGTCTGCGCACAGACATTTGACTTTCAATGAAAATACAGCAATGATCATATAGTGCCCTCTCTCTGAATACAGAGCTTTCTTTTTGAGTCCTGGTTCTAGAGTAGAACCTATAACATACTGCAGGCTGCCTGTTAGACTGCATGTTGGGTGTGTATGTATGCTACAATGTGCAGGTGAGCAAATATGTCTGTGTTGAGTAACAGGGATGAGGTTGCAGGTCAGCCGAGTGGATTAGCGCCGCATTAGGGAGGTGACAGCAAGATAAACGAGACAGGATTTTGTTGTTGCTGCTTGGCCAGAACCCAGAGTTACCCTGCATGGCCTCTCACTGCAGTGCAGGCTGCCCGTCAGTCACAAACTGTACCATTCAGTGCTGTTTCTTTCCCCGGGTCAGAGACCTTGTATGTGTCAGTGTTTTAGATTGGGTCAGAGAGACCCCAACTCCAGTTGTTTCAGCACAATGCAAGAGGAAATTAATCATGACTGAGGCAAACTCTTTGACCAATTTCATTGTGCAGCACTCATTCAAGCAGTAAAAAAAAAAAAAAAAGATCCACCATACATATCTGTGGAAACATCCTATTCTACGTTCAAGGTAATTACACACACCTTCTATGACCTAGATGAGAACAAAGCAAGGCAAACCAGGCTCTATTTTTCTCAATTCACGCCTTTCTAATCCAAATATGAGTCATAATTCAGCTAAAAATAATTCTGTGCACACACTACACTACCTGCAACTTGTCTTGTTATTGTTATTGTCTTAGAAGCATATCCTTGGTGTGATGAATGACATCTACAGGGGCCTGTGGCAGTACTTCACCACACCTAGCCAACATTGCATCGCTGTTTCACAAGGATGATAGGATTGGACTCCCCCCCCCGCCCCTACCATGCTCCCCTGCCTCATTATCATATGAGGGAACCTCATCCAAGATGCCCTGCATTGCTGCAGACATCAAAACACTGCACTCCTCATCACGAGAGAGAGAGAGAGAGATGGGGGATTACAATGTTACACCTTTTCTTCCAGGCTTTCATCTAAGACGAGGCCATAGGAGAATGCACTGTACAGCATTAGGTTCTCAACAACGGGGCCTGGGGACCACGGGTCCATTTGGTGCCATTTGTGCATTCTCAGAGTTAAATGAACACTCAGGATTTTACCGTGTAGCCTGGGATCCCAGAGAAAAGAAATTGGATCAAATTGAGGTTTGTGGCCTACTGCATATCAAACTGGGGGTCCGTCCTTCAAATGAGAATCTGTGGGGTACAGCCTGGGGGAGAGATGGGCTGAATGTGAAACAGAGAGTGAAACTAAAGGAGGGTGAATCCATTGTGCAGATTGGGGAACAGATGAAAATGTGATGAAAGCAGTGGTCTGGGGGGAGAGGTGTTTCAAATCCACCAAACTAAAACCATTCATCTCCTGCTCCTCTCTTTGCCTGGACCAAAACAATGACAAATAACACAAGCACACACACACACGCAGGCATGCATGCATGCAAGCAAACAACAAATGGTCGTTCTTCTGCAGTTCTTTGGGATGGTTGAGATGCTATGTATACGAACACAACTGCCGCGAGGGAAGGTACACACACCAGTGTTGCCATATCCGCTTATTATAAGCAACTTAAGGCTTTCTATTTTTATTTGGTTACACCATTTGACATTTTCATGCACATTCTGTAAATTTGTGAAATTAGTGCAAATGTCTTTTCAAATTACATGAAACCAACATGACTGCAAATTGTAACTTTTAACAAACCTGATTACATGCCTTTAAAATAAGATCTAAATTTGTCATCTTGCCAACCCCATTTTGTCACTATTGCCAATGTGACACAAGATATATGACAGGGGTTTATAAACAGAAGGTTCTTGGTTCAAAACCCCAAAACAACTCATTAAACAGCTAAAACAGCCATAAAATGAGAACACTTATTAACCCAAACTTGCTCCTGAGATTCCTTTCTTTCTACTCACTGTGACTGTCAAATGAAGCAGAAAATGAGGGGCGGGGGGAATAGTAATCTATATATTTAAAAGATTAAAATCTACAGTACGCTGTGGTACAGTGGTAAAATATGTACCTCTTACATCAGAGGTTGAGAGTTTAAGACCTCAGATGTTTTGCTGCCTCTAATCTTTCACTGACAAGCATTCCAGAAAATTGACAAAACATGTTCAATTATGGTAGATTTTTTTGATTGAAAAGAAAACTTTAGACGCCTTTCCCGAGTGTGTGGATGCGATGAAACAATTAGTTGAAAGGAAATGCACAAAAGCACAGAACATTTTCTGTCTTCTTCTAAATCCTATGAGGTTAAGTACGTTGTTGGCACCAGTGTCTCTCATCTCTCTGTGGCAAGAGAGTTGCATCAGGGGTTTGCAAACTGATGGATTGTGGTTCAAGACCAGTTAGGAACATTTTCACTGTCCATCTATATTCTATAAGGTTAAGTTTTCTAAAATGGATAAGTATTACATTCCCATTAAAATGTGCTGTGTCAGTGTGGCACAAGTGAAAAGTCAGGGGTTTATATACTGCCTGTTTGTGGTTCAAGGCCAGTCAGGAATATTTTCACTATCCATATATATTCTAAAAGGTTAAGTATTACATTCCCATGCATGTCTGTGCTAGAGTGGTGCAAGTGAAAAGTCAGGGTTTTATAAACTGATTGTTTGTGGTTCAAGGCCAGTCAGGAGCATTTTCACTGTCCCTCTAAATTCTAAAAGGTTAAGTATTACATTCCCATTAACATATGTTGTGCCAGTGTGGTGTAAGGGAAAAGTCAGTGGCTTGTGAATTTGAGGTTTGTGGTTCAAGGCCAGGCAGGAACATTTTCACTGTCAACCTTAATTCTAGAAGGTTAAGTATTACATTCCCATTCACATGTGTTGTGTCGGTGTGGCGTAAGATAAAAGTCAGGGGTTAATAAACCAAAGGTTTGTGGTTCAAGATCAGTCAGGAACATTTTCAATGTCTCTCTAAATTATAATATGGGTTATGCAGTAATGTAGCTATCACAAAAGTAATCTTTCATGCATAAGGAAATATCCACGAGGCTTCATTCACAGTATCTTGATAGAAATTACATCGATTTTATTCCCCATCCCCATCCCTGAAATTACGAAATACAAAAAAGGATTTGAAATAAGCATTTCAAATGCATATCTCTGTGTGTACGGATGAAGAACACTTGAAGCACTTCAGGTACTTTAAGCCCTCCACTGCAGGCTCAGCACGGCTGGCTGAGTGGGATAAGGTGTATATGTCTGAGTATTGTTGAGCCAGCATGTGTCTGCTGTAGTGCAGCTTTATATCGACGCTGTCGGGTGGAAACCTTGTATGTCCAAAAAAACGTAATGCATGTTTAAGCATAATTAATGTATTGTTCACACAATTGAATGAGTGAATATTTTTTTATGATCAGCCCTCTACAAACATGACATAAAGATGCTGTCATCAATAGTGAAGTTTCATGACGCATAACATTGCTGACAGGTGGAAACCATGCGTGTCCAAAAGCGTTTCTTCCCAGGAAATGGAAAAAAAGAGCATTTTGTTCCCGTGGATCCAAAGTAGTTATCATTTAGTCACAAGCTCTGGCTAATACTTTTCATTGGTTAAATATTTATAAAACACACAGACAGATATTTTCAACCTGGCGGTCCTATTTTGGGCATTTCATTACAAGCGACAATTCTCACTTTTCAAAAAAATAATCACACCCAGTGTGAAGTGAGCGGTGCTATTTATGAGTTATTAATTTCATCATGCATCTCGGTAGCCAATCACAGCACGTCCTGCGAAGTGACGTGCTTAAATTTTTTACATTATTATTAATTTCATCATGCGTCTCGCTAGCCAATCACAGCGCGTCTGCGAAGTTTGAAGTTAATTTCATCATGTGTCTCGCTAGCCAATCACAGCACGTCCTGCAAAGCTTAGCCTATGGGCGTGTTTTCCACAGCATGGCGTCACAGCGAAAGACACATTTTCACGACGGAAAGAAAAACTTTCACCACGGATGGGTCCTAAACCCTCTTATTATTACCTTTCAAAAAATCAGAAATACTGAAGCCGTTCTACAAGCTCACAACGCTTCAAATCGCAACACTGTCATACAGCTAAGTATAAAACAGGGCATTAATTTAAGAAAAAACACAAAAAGTTAGAATATGGAGATAAGAGGTTTCTGCCCGACAACAATGTCGTATGGTTGTGGCTTGTAGGCAGGAGATAATGCACATGATGGCATGAAGCTCTGGCAGCAGAAAAACAAATCACCAAAAAGGGAGAAACTGCACACTGACTCTAGCCCTGGAAATTAAGCTAGTTCTGCAAAAATACAAGCTCACAACGCAGTGTGGATGCAGCACACTGTGAGCTTGTAGATCAGCCGTTTTTGGGGGGCGCGCGATACCGTAGTGCGATGAAGTATAAATGGACTGTGAGTTGTGCCAGTAGTACTGTACGTGGCTTGTAAACATAATGGCAGTGCAGTGTAAATCACTGTGTGTGTGTGTGTGTGTGTGTGCGTGTGTGTGTGTGTGTGTGTGTGTGTGTGCGCGCGCGCGCGAGAGCACACCAGGGTCTCTAAAGGACACGAGAAGACAGTACAAATCAATGACTGGTGAAAAAAAAAGAAAACGTAATCAAGTGTAAATGAGGTTTGCTCTGAAAGCTAGACAGTCTGCACATGAATTGCATGCAGGGGGTGACAGACTAACGGTGTGACAAAAGTCCTCCTCAGAGTTCCTGACTCTGAGAAAGGTGTTCATTTCATTAGAAGTGTGACTATTTACCTTGTCGTTTGCTTTTCATTCATGCTTACTCTGCTTATTCCGATCTCGCACTTGTAAGTTGCTCTGGATAAGAGCGTCTGCTAAATGCCTAAATTCCCAGGTGAAATGTTTTGCCTGTACAACGTTGCTGTATTTTACTGTTGAGCACCAAAAACCCTTTGATTTCAAACTTGGCTGAAGTGCGTTGGACTTCATCTGTGCTTCTCAATTTGGACCTTTTTCAACCACACACACGATCATCTCTTCGGGGCATTATCAGTTACCACTAAGCTTCGGTTCCAGATTTTGACCGTAATAAACTAAGCAAGACAAACCAAAAACCATAATGTTGACTTGTGTGTGGCCGGCACTGCCCCGGCAATGTAGCATCAAAATCAGTTAAACCATTTTAACCCTATATAGCCTACAAGCTCACAACGCGTGGTTATGTGACGCGTTGTGAGCTCGTAGATAGGCTATTTTCAAAGATATTTGAATATTTTTTAAACATTTTAACAACACCACTCTTGTATGGGGTCCCTGGTACAAAATAGGAGTCCGTGGCCAAATACATATTCATTTGTGGGTCTTTGACATGAAAACATTTGAGAACCACTGCAGTAAATGAATAAATCGTCTCTGTCGGGTGGAAACATCATACCGGTATGTCCAACACAGTTACTTTTCAGGATTCAAATAAAAAAATAGCAAAAGTAGCAGATCGACAAGCTCAAAGCGCGCCGCTTCGCGCCGCGTTTCGAGCTTGCGGATCTGCTACTTTTGATGCCTTTTTGTGACGCTGTAATTGTAGTATGATCAAGAAGGGCCTGAATTTATGAAAACAAAACACAAAAAGTTAACCTATGGAGATAAGAGGATTCTGCCCGACAGCAACAAAATAATACAAGAACTCAAGTGTGCTCATTCTGAGACTGAGCACACTGTTTTGATCAATGCATCCTGCCTGTTTTCCCTCTCCAGATAGTGGCGGCCATCTTGGCCATAGCAGGCATAGTGATGATGACGTACGCGGATGGATTCCATGGTCGCTCTGTCATCGGCATCACTCTGGTGGTGGCTTCGGCTTCTGCATCAGCACTCTACAAGGTACTGTATGAGTATGAGCCACACAATTACAAGTAAGCAACAGCAGCAATACCACAATGTTGTTGCTGTCGGGCCAAAATCTCTTATCTCCATATTCTAACTGTTTGTGTTTTTTTGTAAATTAACGCCCTACTTGATCATACTACAGCGTCAAAAGTAGCAGATCCACAAGCTCGAAACGCGGCGCGAGTTCGAGCTTGTGGATCTGCTACTTTTGCTATTTTTGAATTTGAATCCTGAATAGTAATAGTTTTGGACATATGAGGTTTCCACCCGACAGAGACGATATCGTAACAGGCCTGTATTCAAACTTTTACTTAAGTAAAAGTACAAAAGCATTGGCATCAAAATACACATAATACTTACTTGTTTCAAAATCTTGTCAAACTTTTTCGAAAATAGCAGATATGCTCGAAGTTCACAGCGCGTCGAGATGCGATGCGCTGTGAGCTTGTAGATCGGCTATTTCCGAATACACTAATGTATAAAATGGGGCTTAACTGGTAAACATATGTTTTGTAATAATAATATAATTCTACCAAGTAACTAGCATAACGAATGTTTTTAAATAATTGTGGTGGAGTAAAAAGTACAATATTTGCCTCTGAGATGTAGTGGAGTATAAAGTATTGATGGACAAAATGGACGTACTCAAGTAAAGTAAAAGTAAAGTACTTGATTTTTTACATACTGTACTGTAACTGAGTAGTAGTAAAGTGCTTCATTTGAACTGTATGATTTATATGCTATACCATTAAGCCCTAGTTGTGGTCATGACAAGATCTAAAACGTACAAAAAAATGCATAGTCCTGCACATACTGAAAATACAAATACAATTAAAGGAGGAGTTCACCCAAAAAATGACTTATTTTCTATCAATTACACACCCCATGAAGCCTTGATTTCATGGATTTATTTTAGTTTTTGTGGCATTCCTAAGACAATAATTTGATGACCGTGTGTATTTCCGGTAGGAGACACAAATAATCTACTTTGTCTCCTACCGGATACATTAGCCGGTAGGAGACAGGAATCAAATTATTAGCTTAGGAATGCGACAAAAACAAAAAAGAATCCATGGATTCAAGGCTTCATAGGGTGCGCAATTGATAGAAAATAAGTAATTTTTTGGGTGAACTCCTCCTTTAAGCAGGTGCTTGACAAAAAGAAGTGTTTTATTAATGTTACAGCTTTTTAAAATACATTTATAGCCGCAGTCCCCACATCCAAAGTGTGTTTTAAATCTTGTTAAATATAAGTGTGGTTAACCTCTGATCAATAAATGTATTTTTCTCACCCAAATAACGTCCATAAAGGAGTTTTATAGTACCTCAAACTTGGCTCTATCTTTGCCCTCATGTAGCATTCCAGGACCTATTACTTATGCCAGTACTGCGAGAATGACTCGAGAGGACCCTGTAGTCTATTCCAATCACATCTTCATTTGTTCACTTTTATAGCCAATGTGTATTATGTATTCGGAATTCTCAAGTTATAAATGAATTTAAATGTAAATATAATAACCTAGTACTTGCCATAATATTATGTGTACAACACAATGAAGGACATTATACATTAAAGCCTGTGCTTCTGTGCAAACATTAAGCAAGAATATTAGAATAAACAGCCTGATGTTATGAGAAGACAGGATGAATGTCATGTACAATACGTTGTCACATTGGCCCATGCATATGCTCACTTTTAATGTGCACATCAATGAGGTTTAGTGGTGTCATAAAACTCCACAGCAGCACATGCACGCACGGCCGTGAGTAATCAAGCAGCATCATAAAGGTTTAGTGTCCACCGTGGTGCATACAGCTTTGTCGGGTGTCTGTGCGAACACAATTGCCCCGGGTTCGGGGTAGGGAAGCCGGACGGGGAGGGTGATATTGGTCATTGCATGTACTCCTACGGACTGGGGCGGCACCTGTCAGCAGGGAGTGTTGGGCGGGAGGAGTAGGAGGAAGGCTCTAGTCTACGTCCTCCCGGTGGGGGCTCCTCACTGGCACAGAAATGTGTGTGGGGAGGAATCAATTGGCAAAAACGACTACATTGGGGAGAAAAAAGAGGTAAAAAAATAATTGGCTACTTTAAATAAAAAATAAATAAAAAATTAAACAAAATAAAGGTTTAGTGTCCTCTCTCTTGTAGAGGAAATATACAGGCGCGCACAAGCACACACACACACGCACGCACGCACGCACGCACGCACGCACGCACGCACGCACGCACGCACGCACGCACACACGCACACACGCACACACACACACACACACACACAGAGGAAAGCAGCACTGTTTCACATGTGCAGGTGGCTTTGTTTACTTCCCGTTAGTCTGGTCTGGCCATCCCACGCTGGTCTGTTCAATCAGAGCCACACTACAGACATGCACATTATGCATGCATATAAGCTGTTTATGCATGTCTTTGATGAGGTTTGCGCAACTCAGGTGCACATGCCAACGGCATATGTGCCAACGTCACGTGGCACATGCCATTGGCATGTGCACTTGAGTTGACGTGCACTACGTCACACCAGTTTTCAGTGAGTGGCGACCTGAAAACCGCATTTGGGAGATTAAAATCCATATGAATGCTTTACAAATATGCAGAGTGAACATATTTGAGTGGACCATTAAAAAAAAATCAATCTTGTGATTTTATAATATAATGACCTTGACCGTGGTTTTCTTCTTTGAACAGTGGAGATACGAGGTTTCTACCCGACAGCGACGTCGGGCAGAAACATACTACAGTGTCCCACAAAAGTAGCAAAAATAGCCGATCTACAAGCTCACAACGTGTTGCATTGCGACGCGTAGTGATCTTGTAGATCGGCTATATTTGCTACTTTTGCATTTGAATACTGACAAGCGACCGTTTTGGACATACAATACCAGGTTTCCGTCCCGACAGCGAGAAAGTAAGCAGGTGACATGACTGTGCAGGTCTGCTCTGACAGACGCTGGGTGGTTTAGTTGCTTTGCTGCCCGGCCCACAGGCTGTGATGTCTTATAGAGATTGGTATTCGGTCCCTCCCTGGTGGCGCTCATGTCTCGCTGATAAACAAGACAGCGTTGTCCCAGTGCCAGGTACACAGGTCTGCCAGTCGCTTGGCAGGTTTGGCACGCTTTGTTTATACCCCCAAATAGCTATATTTGAATGCCTGAAGTATTTAGGGTTTAAGTGGTTGATGTATGTTTTGCATTAATAATCTAAATCTGCAAGGTAACTAGTATCAAGAAATTGAAACAGGAAAGTAAAGTGAATGTACCTTTACATTTTACTTACTGTAAGTGCAGTGCTTGGGTAAAATGTACTTAACCCATTCAAACCGGGAACGCATCTGCGTAAACCACTTTATCCATATTTTATACTTTGGCTATTAAAAAATAGCAGATATACATATGCTATTTTTTAAAATGTGTGAAAATGTGTGAAAATATTTTGAGATGGGGGTCCACGGCCAAATACATATCATTTTGGGTGGCCCTTGACATGAAAAACCACTGATTATAGCAACATATATATATTTTTTTAAACTATTATGATTTAGAAGACATTTGTAGAATCCCCAGAAGCAAAGATTTGAGTTAAAAATGTTCGCTTTAAAAAAAACTATATTTAAAGATTTGTACAAATTGTTCATGATTTTAAAAAAAAATACCAGATCTACAAGCTCATATGAGCTTGTATATCTGATATTTTTGAAAAGCCAAAGTATAAGATAATAGTCAAAGTGGTTAAAATCTAAAGTGACAGATGCTTTCCCGGTCTTGCCAGGCCCCTGCTGAGAATTCCCGATGTGTCTAACCTATCGACCGTCTCTCTGCTTTTAAAACCTTCCATACACACTAGGTGCTGTTCAAGATGGTCCTGGGCAGCGCCAAGTTCGGAGAGGCCGCCCTCTTCATGAGCATCGTTGGCTGTGCCAACTTAGTCTTAATCAGCTTTGTACCGGTCATGCTGTATTTTACTCACGTGGAGTACGTCGGCTCGCTAGAAGACATCCCCTGGGCCTACGCGTGTGGAGTGGCTGGCCTGCTTCTAGGTATGGAAGTAGGATATCGCTGCTGTTGGGCAGAAGAACCCTGTTAGAGCTCGTTAATTAGTTTTCCAGAGGAAGTCACTCTTTATGTCTTCATGTTTCGAGGTGCTGTGCTTTTGCTCTTGCCCCGCAGCGTTCAACATGCTGGTGAACTTTGGCATCGCCATCACCCACCCCAAACTGATCTCCCTGGGCATCGTTCTGAGTGTTCCTATCAACGCCTGTAAGCTCCTCTCACCCTATAAATATATGAATAGGCTCTATGTATGCACAGCAGCCATATTGGAAAGAAATTGGCCCTCTCACCCTCTACATGACACTGGCAGGGCAAAAAAGCTCCTTCAGTTACACACAGTGGTGGAAAAAGTACTCAAATTCTTTACTTAAGTAAAAGTACCAATACTGCAATATAAAAATACTCTGTTACAAATAAAAGTCCAGAATTAAAAATGTACTTGAGTAAAAGTACAAAAGTATTGGCATCAAAATGTACTTAAAGTACCAAAAGTAAAAGTACTAAATATTTGAAAATAGCCGATCTACAAGCTCACAACGCGTCGCGATGCGACGCGTTGTGAGCTTGTAGATCTGCTATTTTCAAATAGCCTAGGTTTAAAATAGGTTTAAAGTGGTTAATGTATGTTTCATTATATCATAATTTATATCTGAAAAGTAACTAGTAACTAAAGTTTTCAAATAATTGTAGTGGAGTAAAAGTACAATATTTGCCTCTGAGATGTAGTGGAGTAGAAGTAAAAGTATTGGAAATTGGAAATACTCAAGTAAAGTACAAATACCTCAAAATTGTACTTAAGTACAGTACTCGTACTCGTTAAGTAAATGTACTTAGTTACTTTCCACCACTGGTTACACACACGTTGCGAGAAGGAGCACTTTAGGAGATATTTTCTGCCTGCAGCAATAAGACTGTACAACTCCTCCTCTGGTTGGCTGGATCAGGCTGATTTAGGATGGAGGATGTTGAATCCAAGCTATTGGACTCTTTAGTAGTGTTTGGTCTGTCGTTTTTAATATTGTAGGTTGGACTATGCTTAGATGCCTATACTAGATGTTTTTGTATTATGTGCTTTTATTGATGTCTCTATGAGAGCTACTGTAACACCTTAATTTCCCCTCAGGAATGAATAAAGCATACACATATAAAAGGTAGACGCCTCCTCCGGCTCTGAGGCGTCTGTATCTCGGGCGCCATTTTGGAGAAGGCAAGCTTCCTGACTACTGGCCAATCACAGCGCGTCTTTTCCGGGACTTGGCAGAATCTAGTTGTATAAAAATGTAACAGGATATTTTTATGCAACTAGATTCTGACAAGTCCCGGAAAAGATGCGCTGTGTGATTGGCCAGTAATCAGGAAGCCTGTCTTCTCCAAAATGGCAGTCGTGACCCTTTGGTTCCATTTGTTCACTCTCAAAGTTACACACCCGTAAGGGGCAATTTGGAACCCCCTAAAGGAACCATGAGGGTCCCTGGACCCCCAATTTGAGACCGTCTGGTGTCGCAGTCGCTCCAGAGAGCCAACATGCACACTATCAGCACCCTGACCCTGTTTGACCAGAATGGAACAGAGAGCCTTCATTAGTATAATTGGTAAGACGTGTGAAGGAAGCAAGGAAGAGGCCCAATTTCTTTCCGATACGGCTGCCGTTTACAGAGCCTATTACAACATTTCAGGAATACAAAAGGAATGATCACATACTAACAACACAACAACAGGAATGTCCACAGAGGTTTGGCAGATGCAAAAATAGAATCTGGGTCCTCGGGTCCTTTTGACCCGGTTTAACATTTTCAACATGAATTAAACTTATGTAAACATTTTTTGTTCTCTATGAAACTTCTTCTATTTGCCTTATTTACTGTACTAAACATGTGATATGAAAATGAAAAATTTCATTTTCATGAAAATGAAAATGTTCACACAGGGCCTTCGGGTCAAAGTGACCCGAAGGCCCTGGGTGTGACTAAAACACGAAGACCCTACGAGGGTTAAAAAAAAAGATGATCCATAGTGAAACAAATTAAAGAGTGCTACCCAAAGAAAAAGTGTAGGCGGAGATACATTTTACCGGTTAAAGAACCATCCTCAACCTGCCATAAAGAGTCCATGGCTCAAATGATGAATCAAGGGTTTATAAACAGAAAGTTTAAGGACCAAAACTCCAGAAGGAAAAAATCTATTACAAGTATTACATTCTCAGTTAATCATTACATTCTCAATTGCATGTTGCATGCTAGCATGGCACATGAGTCAGGACTCAGGAGTACGAACCATAACTCAAATGATAAATCAGGGGTTCATAATCTGAATATTCTGGGTTCAAAACTACCAAAGAACATTTTTTACTTTCCATCTAAATTGTGAAAGGTGAGTTAACTATTACATTCCCAATTGCATCTCCTATGTCAGCGTGGCTCAATAGATGAATCAGGGGTTTTTAATCTAAAGGTTCTGAGTTCAAAGCTCCCAAAGAGCATTTTTCACTTTCCATCTAAATTGTGAAAGGTGAGTTAAGAGTTACATTCCCGAGTACTTCTTCCATATTAGCATGGCTCAAATGATAAATCTGGGGTTTATAATCCGAAGGTTGTGGGTTCAAAGCTCCCAAAAAGCATTTTTCACTCTCCATCTAAATTGTAGAAGGTGAGTTAAGTATTACATTCCCGATTATATCTCCCATGCCAGTGTGGCTCAATAGATGAATCAGGGGTTTTTAATCCCAAGGTTCTGTGTTCGAAGCTCCCAAAGAGCATTTTTCACTTTCCATCTAAATTGTAAAAGGTGAGTTAAGTATTACATTCCCAATTGCATCTTCTATGCCAGCGTGGCTCAATAGATGAATCAGGGGTTTATAAACCAAAGGTTCAGGGTTCAAAGCTCAACTAATACAAAAGACAACTTCAACTACTAATACAAAATATCTCAAACAATCAAAACAACAATCAATACAAAACTTCAAAGTGCCTCAATAAAAAAACATAAAACAGTGGTAAAAAAAAAAAAAAATCAGCTATAATGCTAATAATGTCAATGACAGACGACAAAAATGCTTTGCTTAGTATGTAAATTTATTAAGCTCCTCCCACTGGAGGTGGGCTTTACCCATGCTCCTCCCCCTCCTACCGGAGCTAAAAGAGGGTGTGAGGAGAGAGGCGGGCTGATTCCACACTCCTCGCCTTAAAAAGAGCAAAGATAGAGATTTACCAGGACCAAGATTCAAACCCCCAACCTTCCACCTGCGAGGCCTCTCCTTTTCTCTTGCGCCACCAGGCTTTTCACACTAATTAGAAACTCGAGGTAATATTTGAAGTTGAAGGGAGAGGTGGCAGGTCAAAAGTTGAAAGTCTACAGCAAACACCTCTCCCCCTGACAGAATGACTGAATCTACTAGATTCACTGATGATCAGGGTTCATTAATGACACAACTTTTTTGAGTTTTAGGTTATTGTTAAAAACCATCTGTTGAAAAAAAAATGCAACAGATGGTTGGAGAGCAAACAGAGGGATGTTTAATGTTATCAAAACACATATTCGTTATTGTCATATCTTAAAGTCATTTATCAATTTCAGAAGACCAAAACTGGCAGTTTTAATCAAGAGTGTGAACCTGGCTCAGAGTTCAAACAAAATAAGAGCAATACAACACAGAATTGATTATGAATAGAAAGACAAAGGCTAGTTAACTAATTGTTTATGAGTGAGTTAGTCTGCAGAATCTGTAGTGGATGTGTGTAAAGCAGTGGTTTTCAAAGTGGGGTCCAGGGGACCCTCATGGTTTCTTGAGGGGGTTCTCAATGTCCCCTTAACATTTCTGTAAATCCCGAGAGTGTACAAAATGGAACCAAATGGACCCCTAATGGTCCATTTGTACACTCTCAGAGATATGGGGGTCATTAAAATTAAAATGTCTTAGAAGTAAGGAGTTGGATGATGGATGCAGACCAAAAGACAAACAAGCCAAAATGTGAGAGGGGAGAATGAGAGACTCCAAAAGTAATGAAGACTGCTGTCACTATGCGAGTCAGGAGGGAGGGAGTGCAGGACAGAAAGACCAAGGCAGACTAGTTCAGATACAATAAGTTTTCTATTTTTTATTATGACAAAAACAGGGAACACAAGGAGCACGAGAAGGACTAGGAAGGCACTTGCAAGTTTCACTTGTAAAAGCACAAGAAGATAGCCTACATACACCGAATCAAGGAGACTAGATCAAACACTAAGATACTCACAGACAACTACATACAACAAACAGACTGGCAGTGAAGGGGACAAACAGAAACACATTGGAGACACAGGTAAATATATATGGACAATCAACACACGATTGGCTAGGGCTAAACAAGACACAGGTGAACAACATTTGCAAATGACAGGGTGAGACAAGACAGGTAGCAGCAAACAGGAAACACTCAGACATCACTACAAAACAACAGGTACACAAGTGTAAATTAAAACTAGAACTAAGAAGATATATTTCTAAAATATGTAAAGAAACACAACTGTATTGTAAAACACCAAGTATAACTAAGAAACAAGTAACACAACAAGAAAACACAACAGTTATTGTTAAAAAACATCTGTTGGAACATTTTTCTCTGCACCCAGATTTACTCTTTCATTGAGAGCAAACAAAGGGATGTTTAATGTCATCAAAATACAAATACGTTATTGTCATATCTTATAGTTGTTAAATAGAGTTGCATCTTCCATATCAGTGTGGCTCAGGAGATATACCAGGGATTTATAAGCTGAAGGTTTAGGGTTTGAAACTCCTTAATATAATTTTTCACTCTCAATCTAAAATCAAAGAGGTTGGTTAAGTATTGCATTCTTAGGTGAGTTTTCCATGTTAGTGTGGCTCGAGGTATTATTCAGGGTTTTATAAATAAAAGGTTCAGGGATCAAACCTCATGAAGAACATTATCATCACTCTATCTAAATTCTAAAAGGTGGGTTAAATATTACATTCTCGGTTGCATCGTCAATGCCAGTGTGGCTCAAACATTAAATCAGTGGTTTATAAACAGAAAGTTTAAGGGCCAAAACTCCAGCTGAAAAAAAATCACTCTCCGTCTAAATTCTCAAAGGTGGATGAAGTAATACATTCTCTATTGCATCTTCCATGCCAGCTATCATGTGAGATAAATCAGTGATTTATAAACCGTTGGTTAAAGGTTCAAAACTCCTAAAGAACTTTTTCACTCTCCATCTAAATTCTAAAAGGTGGGTTAACATTCTTAGTTAATTATTACATTCTCAATTCCATTTTCCATGCTAGCATGGCATGTGAGTCAGGAGTACAAACCATGGCTCAAATGATAAATCAGGGGTTTATAAGCTGAATATTCTGGGTTCAAAACTCCCAAAGAAATTTTTTCACTTTCCATCTAAATTGTGAAAGGTGAGTTAACTATTACATTCCCAATTGCATCTCCTATGTCAGTGTGGCTTAAATGATAAATCAGGGGTTTATAATCCCAAGGTTCTGTGTTCGAAACTCCCAAAGAGCATTTTTCACTTTCCATCTAAATTGTAAAAGGTGAGTTAAGTATTACATTCCCAATTGCATCTTCTATGCCAGCGTGGCTCAATAGATGAATCAGGGGTTTATAAACCAAAGGTTCAGGGTTCAAAGCTCAACTAATACAAAAGATAACTCCAACAACTAATACAAAATATCTCAAACAACCAAAACAACAATCAATACAAAATTTCAAAGTGCCTCAATAAAAAAACATAAAACAGTGGTAAAAAAATAAAAAAATAAGTCAGCTATAATGCTAATAATGTCATTGACATACGACGAAGATTGTTTTGCTTAGTATGTAAATGTTTAAGCTCCTCCCACTGGAGGTGGGCTTTACCCCTGCTCCTCCCCCTCCTACCGGAGCTAAAAGTATAGCTAAGGAACACAACAAGAAAACATCTGTTGGAACATTTTTCTCTGCACCCAGATTTACTCTTCATTGAGAGCAAACAGAGGGATTTTTAATGTCATCAAAATACAAATCCGTTATTGTCATATCTTATAGTCATTAAATAGAGTTGCATCTTCCATATCAGTGTGGCTCAGGAGATATACCAGGGATTTATAAGCTGAAGGTTTAGGGTTTGAAACTCCTTAAAGTTGTACAATGCAGAATCACAAATAACGATTTCTAGCAACCTCTGCTGGTCACTACCGTCACTGCATACAATTTCCGTAGTCCTCGATTACCCAGAATTCCATTCGTTTTCACCGGAAGCCGGAAGCGTTTCAAAAAAGCGATCTTTTAATTGTTTTATACTATCTACGGATCGTTTCTCTTAGTCAGTGGAGCATTAGTTACCATGAGCTGTGCTTTCTTTTTCTATTCTTTTTCGATCTTCCAATCCTACATTCTCTTGAAATCAGCGTGAGGTTCCTTTTTGTTATTAGCGCGGTAGTTCCTGGCCAAACAGGAAACCGTTGCGGTATTTCCTGGCCGACGTCATGACGTCGGCCAGGACGTCGGCCACGACGTCATGACGTTGGCCAGGAACGTCATTTTCCCGGGAAAGTCCCCCCAGTCCACGTTCAATAGAAAATATATAAATAAAAGGCTTCCGGGGGTGAAATTCATGGAGTGGGTGTAGTGAAACTTTTGCCACTCACAAAAGATATACAATTTAACTTTAGTTTTGTTGAAAACGTTACCTAGTATGCCTTTAATATAATTTTTCACTCTCAATCTAAAATCAAAGAGGTTGGTTAAGTATTGCATTCTTACGTGAGGTTTCCATGTTAGTGTGGCTCGTGGTATTATTCAGGGTTTTATAAATAAAAGGTTCAGTATCACATTCTTAGTTAATTATATCATTCTCAATTCCATCTTCCATGCTAGCATGGCATGTGAGTCAGGAGTACAAACCATGGGCAAGACACACACCTGTGTCCTATTTATAGAGACAAGATAGTCAATCAGACCACACACAGATGAATGAGACATGTTGCTTATAACTTAATGATAAAGAATATGATGGTTAATCACTAGAGGAGTATGATCCAATTTACAAACATTTAGAATATCCTTCATAGCAGTGGTTCTCAAAGTGAGTCCGGGGACCCCCAGGGGTCCTTGAGGGGGTTCCAGGGGTCCCCACCAAAATGAGTTAATATAGCATCAAAAACAGCGACGGGTTGTGAACTTGTAGAGCTATTTTTTTTTTAAATTAACAAATGTGAAAAAAATTGCATATTTTTGACATTTCTTAACAACGCAAATCTTGTATGGGGGTCCCTGGTACAAAATATGTTTGGATGGGGGTCCGTGAACAAATACATATTAATTTGGGAGTCTCGGACATGAAAACAGTTTGAGAACCACACGCTTCATAGTGCTATGTATGATTCTAACACGTACTGTACTTGTGGTCTTCTAGTGGTGGACCTGTACACATGTGACATCCAGTTCAACTCAGTGCGTCTCATCGCTGTGTTCAGCATCTGTGTGGGCTTCCTCATGCTGCTGCTGCCTGAGGACTGGGACGAGTGCCTCATCCAGCTCAGGGCCAAGATGCGCAAGCGCGACGAGCCAGCAGAGGCCACCGCAGAGCCGGGTGCCAACACGGGGCTCAACTGGAGCCGTAGAGCCAGGACCTCCATGTCAACGTTTGCACATTGATTCAGAGCAAGGTTATTATATAGTGTTTTTTATTTATTTTTTATCTATTTCAATTTCAGTTTAGGTTAGTTGGTTTGCTTGTTAAGTTGGATTTTTTTTAAAGACTTAATTTTACTTTAGTTGGTTTGTGATGCGTTGTGATCTTGTAGACATTACATTTTATTTCATATTTTATAGGCTATTTTATATTTATATTTTATTTTTGACAATGTTTGACAACAGGGCTTACAACTGGCATAGGTAAAATATCGGCATATAAGATTTCATATCCACCCAAAATACTAGGTTTATGGATGAAATATTGAAGACTAAAATGAAACTAAGGACATTTTATCTATGATTTGAGTTTGTTTTAGTTCGTTTTGCAAACACACAATGCAGTTAGTCGATTGAGGAGACGTACACCCCTTAACATCCACCATGTCTGGGATGTTGGATTGAGGTGACCTGCTCTATTTTTCATTGCCTAGGAAGGAAATCATTTAATTATTTCAGACTTGTTGTTAATGTATGACGGTGATTCTCAAAAGGACCCCCAGTTCGATATGCATTAAGCCACAGAACCCCATTTGATAACACCATGCAAAAGATTAGTGTTTTATTTTTAGTACAGATGTCTTCTTCAGGGTTAATGTAAACATTTTGTGTCATTTGGGTCGTTTGTCGTTTAACATTTTGACATACCTCTTAACTATTTCATCGGATCGCTACATACTTTTACCTGGGAAAACTTGCTATATTGCCCAAATATATATTTTTTTCTTTTTCAGGTTTGAGGAAGGAACAGAACTTTGTTTTTCTGAGGCAGTTGAAAACCTGTGAACCTTGGCGGTTTTTAACGACAAATACCTACCCATCACCTACCTTTAAGATCCAAAGACGAATGCCTGACAATACTGAATGCCTAACAAAGTAACAAACAAGAGGAGAAACATGACGGTGGCATCCCCCTCAGGTGTAAACTCCACGGCATAGCTGTATCTACCTGGCTGCCTTGGCGTGCACTGCACATGCATGCATACATTCACACCTCGGATGGATGGATGGATGGATGTCCCTGCTACTGTGAAGTCACTGAAGGTGTGAAGAGACAATGCCAGGACGTATCATTGTGAGCTGAATGAAGCTGTCACTGCGTGTGCCTCTCTACGCTTGGCAGGTGAGAGCAGTTCAGGCCGTCTTTGACCACACCGATTGGGCCCAGGTGTGGACCCGCTGTGATAACGCCGTCCCGGTGGCGGAGCTCTCTGGACAGCCGATGTCAACACACCCACGGTTCTGTCTCGCCGCTTAGTCACAAAGCAGAGACCCAAATGTAGGATATTTGCATTAACCTTTTATTTTTTAAATCCTTATCTGATGGTTCAGGTCTATCAGATGTCTGTCTGAGACTGGACTCACACATGCACTTCAGCCAAGAGCCAACGCATCTGAAACGCAAGCCGATGCGTCAGGCGTGTCCAAGAAAACTACAACTGAAATGGCTGTCAAGTGGGGTCAGCGCACATAGCTTCTGTCCTATTAGTTGGCTACACCGGGGACGAGGTTGATCAATGTTAAACCCGTCGCGTCACACGCATCGGACTCCATGCGCTTCAGCGCCTCCAACGCTCCGCCTCTTTTCCTCACATATAATGGAAATGAACGGGGAAGCGGACGCGTCTGAAGCACATGTGTGAGTTCAGCCTGATTCACTGTGAAGGGTGAGATCTTGCAGTCATCCATAGAACTCTTTGTCCTGCCGTTTTGGTTGTTGAGACATTGGACACAGAAGCTATTTCTGTTTGACAGAGAATACACCAATTACAAAGACCAATGCCTGAAGGACAAAGGGTCATTTCACACCAAGCAGCATAACTATAACTATAATTAAGTGAGACTCCACACTGATGAATGATAATGTTATGCAAAAAGTGGCACCAAACACGCTACGCATTGCGCAGTCAAAGCTGTGTCAGAGCCCACACACGCGGAGGCAGAGAGAGATCTCGCCTCTGTGGTGCTGAAAGCGAGATAGATGGATAATCTTAACTCTAATGATGAATTATAAGGAGGCGACCCTGAGGTAATGCCAGCGATTCATAATCGCCTCCTCATCTCCATTAATAATAACAAAACGACCACTGATTCCGGCAATGAGTGAGACCGATTGCATCCCAGATGTTCTGATTGATTTTGATTGGCTGTCAGGGTTTCTATTGTTCAATAATTCGCCCTGAAAGTGAATCAAGAAAGTGATCCAATCGATACCATTTACGACCGTCGTTATAGTTGTGTGGACTACGCCATCCTCTTCAGTTACGACGATGTTTAAAACAACAGAGTCATAGTTCTCGTGCTTGGTGTGAATATATAGCGCTAAACTTGCAATGGGGTAACACTTTTAAGCTGATGATGGCAAATACCTGCTGGGTCAGAGCACTTGCCGACTTGGTCTCTTGAACATTTTATTGAAATTGTGGATTTTCTTTTGACTTTAGAGCATGTTAGTAATGGTAGTGTAAATAAGAGGAGAAAAACTCAGTTTTCTCTGAGAGATTATACATGCAGCGGCTTCCAAACTCCTGATTGCTTAACTCTGTGACATTACTCACACTGGCAACCATCTCACACTGGTAACAATACTCACAGCTTCTGCTTCCAATCAACTCAATACATAAATAGATGAAACTCCTCTGAACTGTAACGTGGTGCGAAGCAAGTACCATTTGGATGGACCAAAAAGACTCACAATAAGAAAGATAAACACTTTAAATACTTGAACCATACCTTAATTTATTTATTTATGTATTTATTTTTAAATGCAACCATAGGTATGTAAAGTAGCCTCCCCTTTGGATTCCAATCACAAGAGTTTACAGCTTCTCAGACGGGGAGCGACAACGCCTGCCTGCCTTCTCGCTTGGATCTGCAAGGTTACACTGCGCTCCTCATGAGAATAGACACGTAGGAAAAAAAAAACACATTTCAACTCTTGTCAGGGCCGGGCGTGTGCCTCAGACCAGTGTTGATTTTGACAGCAAATTTTTATTTCGTTTTTTAATAAAATTCCATTTAGTTTTAGTCGACTAAATATAAGATTATAGTCGACTAAATCTACAGTTGATTTAGTCGACTAAAATCTATTTTGGCGGTGCCTTGATGGCATCGTAATGGCTGATTTTACACTTGGTTGCATTCTGAAAATAGCAGATCTACAAGCTCGGCTATTTTCAGAGTGCAACACCCGAGCGCAAACAAACATAAAATTACTTGTCTTTTAGTTCTACTGGATATCTTCTCCACTAGTCCCTCACTAACATTTTAATCTAGTTTTTATTTGTTGACGAAATTGTCAATATATTTAGTCTTAGTTTGAGTCATCATAGCTTCGTTTTTAATTTGTTTTCATTTAGTTTTCATCAGTGAAAAAAGGTAGTCGACGAACATTTTTCGTCATAGCTTTAGTCGACGAAATCAACACTGCCTCAGACGAGCACGAACGTGACAGTTTCGCGGGACTGCGCCCGCTCGTTGTCGCTCCGCCTGGCATAATTACCCGCGCTTTCCTACCTGCCGCTCCGCTCTCAGTGAAAAATACAGAATTACAAGGCAGGTGGATCGCTCCCCTTGTGGAAAGCCCTTAACATTCTAATGTCAGAGCCACTAACACTAGCCAGTGGTGATGATCGGTTTCATTGTTCTCCTTTGGGAGAAGAATAACTTGCGACTGATGCAAAAATGTTTCACAGTGGCTTTAGTTTCACTATGCGAATGGCTATTATGTGTCCAGCTGTCCAGCTCTGCTACATGAGGTAAATACTCTGTTACTGTAGCTGTTTTCATTCATGACACATCCCGAGGCATGTTGACTACTGTGAAAAAAACTGTGTAGAAATATTTCGTCGAATGGCGTTGCACATGGAAAATAGCAGATCTAATATCACACATCTGCGATGCGTTGCAGATCTAATATCACACATCTGCGATGCGTTGCAGATCTAATATCACACATCTGCGATGCGTTGCAGATCTAATATCACACATCTGCGATGCGTTACGAGATTGCAGACACAATTTTTGCCGCGCGACACTGTCGTACGGCGAAGCATAAATCAGGTGAAGCCTAGATTCATGGAGATGTTTTTTTTTTTTATGACGTTCCTTGTGAACGACAAATCCAAAAACAAGGAGCATACTTGATGAATTGAAGAAAATAGGGGTACAGGATTATAACAATAAATAATGTAAATGAAAAAGTTGTTCATAAAATATTATATAAAAAATATTGTCTTGTATCCAGTCCGGCAGCTCGTTTATGTACACACCTGCAGATCGTTGTTGTCGGGCAGAAACCTCTTATCTCCATATTCTAACTGTTTGTGTTTTTTTGTAAATTAACGCCGTAGCAGTAGCTTGTAGATCTGCTACTTTTGATACTTTTGAATTTGAATCCTGAAAGGTAACAGTTTTGAACATATGAGGTTTCCACCCGACAGAGACGATATCGTTGCCATCAGGCAGAAACCTTTTTATGTTTTTTTTTCCTAAATGAATGCCCTACAAGAGTGTCGCACACAAGCGGTGAAGGTAGCTGATCTACAAGCTCACAACGCTATTGTTAATCTTGGACCGCTATTCATTTCTTCAATTCATCAAGTATTCTGTTACTTCATTCACTGTAAAGGAATGTGACAAGAACAGTACGTTACTCCTTGAATTCAGGGCTTCACTGGGTGACTAGTTGATAGAAGAATAAGTCATTTTTGGTGGTGAAGTGTCACTTTAAGGCCGTGGTTCTCAAAGTGGGGTCCAGAAACCCCCACACGGGTCCTTGAGGGCGTTCCAGGGGGTCCCCTAGCAAAATTAGTTAAAATCAGTTTAACCACTTTAACCCCTATTAGTCAGGGGATATTAGCAGAACATGTTCCAATCTTGGAATAAATTCCTTACCAAAAACAATCTTCACCAATGTGTTTGTAAAGGTGTCTAGTAACACATCTCACAAAGACTGAAATGCAGTTTCCCTAGGAGAATTTTTGACAGCTGCTGAAAGTTGGGGTACCCACCATTTCCCTGCATTTCCATGCAGGGAAAAAAAATCAAATTTTAATTCTGTTTTAAGTAGCATGAGAGGGGTCAAACTAGGGTGTTTTTATGATTCTGAATCCATTGCAAGCATTTGTTTTGCACCAAAACCACTCCTTGGGCTAAAAACAGCCCAATCTCAATGGGCTTTTTACACAGAAAGTATACCTGGAAAAGGATGGCTATGGCCGTTTTTAGCTCAAGGTGTGGTTTTGGTGCAAAACAAATGCTTGCAATGGATTCAGAATCATAAAAACACCCTAGTTTGACCCCTCACATGCTACTTAAAACAGAATTAAAATTAGATTTTTTTTTCCCTGCATGGAAATGCAGGGAAATGGTGGGTACCCCAACTTTCAGCAGCTGTCAAAAATTCTCCTAGGGAAACTGCATTTCAGTCTTTGTGAGATGTGTTACTAGACACCTTTACAAACACATTGGTGAAGGTTTATTTTGGTAAGGAATTTATTCCAAGATTGGAAAATGTTCTGCTAATATCCCCTGACTATATATATACATTGGCTATAAAAAGAATTGCTGATCTACAAGCTCTCAACGAGAAAACATTGTGAAAAATGTGGAATATCTAACATTTTAACAACAAAAATCTTGTATGGGGGTCCCTGGCACAAAATATTTTCAGATGGGGGTCCGCGTGGCCAAATACATATCAATTTTGGGGGTCGTAGACACGAAAACGTTTGAGAACCACTGTTTTTATCAGGCACTGAAGACTGGTGTACAGATTAGTGTGTGAACTGCCTCGTTGTGAATGTATTGCCATCACTCAACCATGCACGCTAGCTATGTAGCTACTACTGTATGTACTTTTTAAATACTAACAAACTGGTGCAGAATCATCAGACTTTTTTTATTTATATTTATTTTCCGCTGGTTGCCAACTAATCCGAGAGGACAGTGAGAGACTTACTATCTACAGAGGATTACGCATGCAGATATGACCAGAAGAAGTCATATCTGAGAAGTCCACTTTCACTGCCTTTTGATTTGTTTTGCAATAGAGTAATGCTGTTTTTTCTATAATTCATAAATGAATACCCTTTTTTATACTTCATCGTATGACAGTGTGGCGTGCAAGTAGTGAAAATAGCTGATCTACAAGCTCAGAACACGTCGCGGACGCGACGTGTTATGAGCTTGTAGATCAGCTATTTTCGGCACGCGATGCTGTCGTACAAACAAAGTATAAAACCGTTTAAATCAGCACTGTTTCCCATTGTCATGCTCTATGACAATAAATAATTATATTGTATTCCTCTGGAATTATTGCTAGAAATAAATGTAAACCTTTGTAAGGAATGATGATTTTTACACTGAAATGCAACATATGATTTTCACATTTGAGGAGAAAAAAAGAGAGAGATATTTAGAGCGTAAAAATAAATGTATTAGTTCTACTGTTGGTTGTCCTCGAGTGTAATCACATGTCCTACATAAAAAATACTTCTTTTAAATACAGTTTCCTTGTGCAGGTGTGTTTTCTCCTTGATTATGACAGTAGCATGACATTATTTTATATGTTTTATTTTATTCATTTACTAACGTTAGACGTTTATAATGAAAAGGTACTTGAAAAATGACACTGCCCTCATACAGTATATGAGAGGGACAATATCAATCACCAGAAGCAGTGACATGTGTTTTCAAGGAGTCTGAACATGGTTAAAATGTAGTTTGAAGTTGAATGGTCTTATATACGTAGGAGGGGGCGTGTCTGATTAAATGAATATCGCATACCTAAATATTGAATCAATCAATTTAAATACCATCTGGGGTGCACATAAAAACCCAAGTAAACATGAAAATTACCCTAGAGGTGTTTTAAAGTTAAAGACCCTTTTTAAGAATTATTTTGTACAGTAAGTACAAGGTCCATATTAGAGAATGGCATTTGTTCAACATGCCAGTCAATCTATTTGATGACATTTTAAGTCCAAAGCGACAAATTACCAAATATTTGAATGCCTGCATTTAATTTTCTAGCACAGGGTTTCCCAGGACCCAAATGTACAAAAATACATTCTAAATTAAACACCTAAGTCCTATTTCAATAACAGTGAAAATAGCCAACCATTGTGTTGTGAACTTGGCAATTTTCACTATTATTTTTTTCCGCCTTTTGTTAATTTCAGAAAGTCTTCTGACATTGTTTTTTTTTTAAATAGTGGGGATTTATTTTCTTTAGAAAACAACCTCAAAACAACCTCAAAAAACAGCTGCGACCCATAAAAACTGGTCAGCGTCCCCAGACATGGGTCACGACCCCTGTGATTGAGAAACACCTGCACTTAGCAGACATCTTGCTCTACCCTCACTGTGATCTGCCCATAGAAGAACGTGGCTTGTCTCTCCCTGGTCAAGGCAGAGCACGGCAGCCTGGCGCCCTCTTGTGTCCGAGAGGGGACCTGCAGGCTGCCCGGCGTCTCTGTGGTGGCGTCCCCCCCACTGGGGTGTTGGTGGTGGTCCCAGTAGGAGCAGGACGGGGACGTGCTGCCGGGGACCAGCACGCCACACAGATGCTCCTCAGACTGACGCCGGAACTCGGTGTCGACGGTGAACACGGAGGAGCAGTACCTGGAGTCCTGGTCACGGTGTGTGCTCGTCGCCGAGGCGGAGCGCAGGTCGGCGTTCGACGACGTCACCGTACTGGGACCGCCGCCGGTTCTCCCCTCGTCTAGGTCTGTGTCACCGCCATCATGAAATATTTGAAGTTGATGATTAGGTGTTGTACAAATAATTGCGATTCATGATTTTATTGTGTTTATGGCATTGGGACATATAAATAAAATAAAATCACACCCTGTGTGAAGTGGGCGGTGTCTTGCTAGCTAATCACAATACTGAATGGAGTCAACCAATCATGTACAAAACATAAATACATTTATTGAAACACTCTTTATGATGGACGAAACCATAACTTTAAAAAAACAAATCTATAGTTTTTTTTAAAGTTATGGTTTCTTATATAGGGCTATGCACATGTGTCATGTGACACTGGCCAATCACAGTCCTGAATAGATTGTGATTGGCCAATCACAGCGCAGGATAATTGTACAAATTTCCAGACCTCACTTATAGGGGCGGTTTCACCGCCCAAAAATTGCATTCACAGAGCAATTATGACTAATAACTTCAATATGCAAAGAAACGAATGACAATGACCGGAACTAGTCATCATGTATTATAGCCAAAACAGGCCATTTAATAATTTAACACCTTCAAAATATATTGTTTTTAAATAGCTCTTTTGCAACAGATGAATCTATACAGATATTCTTTTTTGTTTATTTCTGAAAATGAATACAATTTTGAAACGATTCTGGCGATTATGCAAAAAATAATTGCGATTATCTCAAAATCTTGCGATCAGGCGATTTTACATAATAGTTAACAGGCTGTCTGCTAAATGCCTAAATTGTAAATCGTCTCTGTCGGGTGGAAACCTCTCATGTCCAAAACCGTTACTTTTCAGGGTTAAAAAATTAATAGCAAAAATAGCAGATCGACAAGCTCAAAACGCGTCGCTTCGCGCCGCGTTTCGAGCTTGGTTATTTACTCGCGACCCTTAAAAAATTGTCTGCGACCCACATATGGGTCCCGACCAGTGTTGCAGTGCTGAATTGGAACGTGGTTGCACTGTATTTTAATGACGTGACGCGCACGTCGCTTAACACCTATACTACAGGTCACACAATCGACAATTGATATGCATCTAGGCTTATTCCTATGTTAATTCGCCAGGTGTGAGTCGGGAGCCTTTGAAAACTTTGTTGAGGTGTGAATTTAAAGTCCGCGTGTGCTCCTGGTCAAATAGGTTCATGCACGGCGTGCAAGGCCGTCCTGTGAGCATTGCACCCCCTGGTCCCGACCCAGGGGCCTCACACTGGGGTTTGCCTAGGGCCTCCTGATCCCTAAGCACGGCCCTGCTTGTACATCTGCTATTTTGGATGCTTTTGCATCACGCTGTAGTATGATCAAGTAGGGTGTAAACAGTGGTGGAAAAAGTACTCAAATTCTTTACTTAAGTAAAAGTGCCAATACTGCAATATAAAAATACTCTGTTACAAGTAAAAGTCCAGAATAAAACATTTACTTGAGTAAAAGTACAAAAGTATTGGCATCAAAATGTACTTAAAGTACCAAAAGTAAAAGTACTAAATATTTGAAAATAGCCGATCTACAAGCTCACAACGCGTCGCGATGCGACGCGTTGTGAGCTTGTAGATCTGCTATTTTCAAATAGCATAGGTTTAAAATAGGTTTAAAGTGGTTAGTGTACAGTATGTTTCATTGTATCATAATTTATATCTGAAAAGTAACTAGTAACTAAAGTGTTCAAGTAAATGTAGTGGAGTAAAAGTACAATATTTGCCTCTGAGATGTAGTGGAGTAGAAGTAAAAGTATTGGAAATTGGAAATACTCAAGTAAAGTACAAATACCTCAAAATTGTACTTAAGTACAGTACTTAAGTAAATGTACTTAGTTACTTTCCACCACTGAGCACGGCCCTGCTTGTACATCTGCTATTTTGGATGCTTTTGCATCACGCTGTAGTATGATCAAGTAGGGTGTAAATGTACGAAAAAAAACACAAAAAGTTAGAACATGGAGATCATAAGAGGGTTTCTGCCCCGACAGCAAACTAAAGTGTACCTTGGTCTCTGGTCTCCTCTCTCCTGCGCGCCGCCACCACGCTCCCCCCCAGGCGGGCTCGGACCTTCCTCTTCAGGCGGCGCAGGGCGTTCTGGAACTGCTTGCTGAGCAGGGCGTACAGCAGCGGGTTGATGTCAGAGTTCAGCAGCAGCAGCCAGTAGGAGAAGGTCACGGCGGAGGGCGGCACGCGGCTGGAGCGCACCGACAGGGCCGTCTCCGCGGCCTGGACCATGGCCACGCCCATGTAGGGCGTCCAGCACAGGAAGAACGCCGAGATGACCAGGAAGAGTCGCAACAAGCCTTGGTGCTGGTGGAGGGTGTGAGGCTGATGGGAGTTGTTGTTGTTGTTGTTGTTGTTCTGGCCAGGAGGGGGCGCTCCACCGCCCTGAGCCAGGAAGGACAGCATGCCTCTGGGTGGAGGATTAGATGGAGACTGTGGGCAGCAGATTTTTTTAACCCATTAAGACCTGAGACGATTCTTTAAAAAAATCTAAATCCTAACAGTTTTTTGAAAAAAATATAGAAAATATTTTTTCACAATTTTTCAAAAATAGCAGATCTACAAGCTCATAGCGCGGCACTCGGTGCCGCGCTATGAGCTTGTATATCTGCTATTTTTGAATAGCCAAAGGCATCTAAAGTGACACAGAAGCGTTCCAGGTATCAATGGGTTAAAGTAGCAAAATGCAGAAATACTCTGTGGCAAGTAAAAACATCCTGAGTTCAAGATTTGACTTGAGTAAAAGTATTGGCATCAAAATATGCTTACGATACTCATTATGAAGAAATGTCCGCTTTCACAATTTATTTTTATTTTATTTTACAAAAATAGCTCATCTACAAGCTCACAACGCGTCACATCCTGACCTGCAGTGAGCTTGTAGATCATCTATTTTCGAATAGCCAAAGTATAAAATAAGGCTCATGTGGGTAATGTATGTTTTGTACAGTAATAACAATAATACAAATCTGGAAAGTAGTAACTAAAGTAACTAAAGTTTAGTAACTAAAGTAAAAAAAAGTTTTGTACTGGAGTCATATAGTAAGTGGAGTACAATTATAAAGTATAACAATATATTTAAAAAAAAATAAGTTACTTTCCGCCACCGACAGTGGGAGTCTAAAGCATTGGTTCTCAAAGTGGGGTCCGGGGACCCCCAGGGGTCCTTTGGGGGGTTGCAGGGGGTCCCCAGCTAAATTAGTTAATATAGCATTAAAATAATTTTAACCATATTTTATACTTTGGCTATTCAAAAATAGCAGATCTACAAGCTCATAGCGCGGCACTCGGTGCCGCGCTATGAGCTTGTAGATCTGCCACGGCCAAATGGGGGTCCTTGACATGAAAAAAGTTTGAGAACCGCTGGTCTAAAGGAGGTCGTCTGGCTACAAACCTCAGATACAAAGCGTCCACTGAGGTGGTAGACCAGTGTGGAGGAGGAGGAGGTGGTGGTGGTTGTTCCACGGTGGTTCCCCCAGTGTCGGTGGGCCGCGGTCGGGTCAGCAGAGGACGTGTTCCTGCTGCGTCTCTGCAGGTACTCCTCCAGGGTGTGGATCCTCCGGGCGTGGCCGCGGGCCACCTGCACGATGTTGACGTAGCAGAAGAGGATGACCGCCGCCGGCACCGCGTACGAGAGAACGGCCATGAAGACCGTGTAACTGGGACTGGTGGCCCACCTGGTTAGTGGTGGAGAGAACTGTGCTGTAATTAAAGGAGAATTTCGCCCCGACGTTTTTCTTACCTTTTTTTATGATATGATATCCTGGGACGAGTGGTACAGTACAGAAATGTCATCCTCGTCCATAACATCATAAAAAAAGGTAAGAAAAGCGCCGGGCGAAATTCTCCTTTAAAGCTGCACTATGTAACTTTCCTCTTCTACCCCCGGATTTGAACCCGCGGGTTTCCTGCGCAAGTGCTGAAATGTTTTACCGTTGAGATAATAGAGCCTGCTTGCTCAGGGGATGCATTGAATCTTGACCATCAGGTCAAACTTCGTGTCATATCGTCATCATCGTGTTTAGAGACATGACCTTTGACACGATCTAAATGTCTCAATAGAATAGCAGGGAGACTAAATTATATTGTTATATTGTGTTAACATACTCTACCATACAGATTGGACCAAATTACATTTTATTCATTAAAAAGAAGTTACATAGAGCCGCTTTAAGTAAAACATTTGAGGAATATTATTTTACTTTTATATTAAAAATATATATATACTTTATACTATATACTATATAGTCCACTACATCTCAGAGGCAAAATATTGTACATTCTTCCCACTGCAATTATTTTAAAACTTTAGTTGCAAATTACTTTGCTGATTAAAATTATCATTAAAAAATATATATTTTGACCCGAAACATTGTATTTTGTTCCAAGGACCCCCAGAAGCAAAGATTTGAGTTACAAATGTTCGCTTTAAAAACACGAATGCACAATTGTAAACATTTTCACAATTTAAAAAAAGAATAGCAGATCTACAAGCTCGTAGTGCGGCAGAGATGCGTTCCCGGATTGAATGGGTTAAGTAAAAACGATTCCACCATTAGCCCCACCTGACGGCGCAGCTGTACATGGGCGACACGTAGCTGACGGAGCTCCAGCCCAGCAGAGGCGGGCAGCTGGTGGCCAGAGCCTGCATCCAGATCCACAGCACCACGGCACAGGTCCTCCACAGCGTGCAGCGGGAGGCGTAGCGCAGGCAGTCCACGATGGAGTAGTAGCGGTCCAGGGCGATGGCGGCCAGGGTCAGGACCGAGGCGGTGCAGTACACCGACGAGGTGTAACCCACATATAGACACAGGGCCTGGAAGATGAAATAAAGCACAACGATAAGGTGTACACCATTTGATCATTTTTGCTGGATAGATTGATAGGACATTTATTTAGCTTTTTTACATTGTCCAAACCATCTTAACGTTCAGTCACCACTGCTAATCAGAGTAGTGCCACATCAGTCTTCAGTCTCCCGAAAAAGCATCTTCACAAAGATAAGTTCCCCTAGACAAATACCCACTCTAGTCTTCCAAAAAGAATGGTGCCCACTGCCCAGACCTCTCAGGCACCTACTCTTCTGGTTACCAGCCTGGCTATACTGTATAATGGAGCTCACAAACTGCTACTGTAAGCTACAGTAACCAAATGATGAATAGTGCTTCAATGTTCTGATGTGAATCAGCTCACATTGTTTTATTCCTGCAATAATTAAGTTATATATATACATTATGAATTGATATACTGTAATAAAACATGTAATGATTAATCAAAGAGTGTTATTCAAGGGATAATTGACGGTGCGGCTGTCATTGTTGAGAAATAAACCCAGAGGCGAAGCCGAGGGGTTTAATGATCCTGATTGACCCCCTCGTAATAAACGTCAATTATCCCTTAATAAATCCCTTAATAAATAAATCAATAAACTGACCCAAAAGTAACAACAAAACTTTCCTTGCTTACGGTAATGAAAGTATTAAATTAATTTATGCCAGGGGCGGCCGTCCGTCCAGCGCAACACGGTCGCCTCGGATAACAACCATAGACCGTAAAAAAATATGGACAGCTTTATGCCCCTGGTTTCTACAGACCGTAAATGAAGCCTGTTTTTCAGCAATTTCAAATCCGCAATCTTTCTACATCCGGTCCGAAATGCTAACATAAATGAATGCTATTGGCTGCAACCACAGCGAGGGCGGGTCTTCAACATACCCTACTTTATCATTAATTCTAAAATAAATGGGACCATAATTTACCAAAATGCATATCATGGTGATTGAAAGAAGACTTTAAACTAGCGACTGGAAGCATATAGTATTTATGACAATGTTTATTAAGGTAATAAAATCAAGTGTAAAGAAAACCCTTCCGCTTGAATAGAGTCCAATTGCTTCTGTAACCAGCAGGGGTGAAACAGCGGTGAAACAGCGGTGAAACAGCGGCAAAACAGCGAGACTACAGGCCATTCATATGAACTGTCACACTTCCTATATAGCAGGGGTGGGCAAGATTTATTTCCAGGGGGCCATACTGACCTCGATAAAGTGAGTGAAGGGCCACACATTGTGCAATTGAATTGAAACGTGAAATACATGGGGCTGAATTATGTTAAGACTGCATGAATTTGGTAGACATGCCAGTACTTTACTACAATAAGGTACTTGTCTTCACAACAATAATTTTTTTTTAGTTTTTTTATAGCTGTACTGTGCTGTATCACTCTGGTGTACTCTGGCCATACAATAAAAAGATTACATGCATAAAACAATCCACGTCAATGCCGTATCAACTTTTAAATGAGCCTATAAATTTATACAGTATCTTATCTGATATGCACCACTCCATAGGTCACTGATCAAACACATTGCATTATGTTATAAATATGGACTCAAGGTTGACTGTTTTTCACATGTCACCCCCCTTCTCCGCTCCCTCCATTGGCTCCCAGTTGCTGCCCGCACAGAGTACAAAACACTGACGTTGGCCTACAAAGCAACCAAAGGTATGGCACCCCCGTATCTTAAAAGCCTGATCAAACCCTACAACCCCCCCACCCTCTCAGATCAGCTAACACAGGGAAGCTGACAGAACCCTCGCTAAAATATCCGGGACAACGCTCCACACGCCCCAGACTCTTCTCCCTCCTGGCTCCCAAACTATGGAATGAACTCCCCATTGCAATTAGAACTGCAGACTCACTCCCGATCTTCTGCCGTAATCTGAAGACTTACCTCTTCAGACTCCACCTCAGCCCGTTGCACTTGCCCTAGCCTTGACGACCTTGCAGGATTATGCAAAGGCTAAAATGTAACTTAGATGCCAGGTCATTGTTGGCCTGGCATCCTACAGTGTGTATAGTTTCAATGTAGGCTGATGATAGGTTCTTGGTTTACGTATGTATTAGTTATTATTAGATTATTGGTTTACTATGCATTACTTTATTATTAGATTACTACTTTTATGCATTTGATGTATTATGATGTATTATCTTGTGTCCTTGCTTACTGTAAATCGCTCTGGATTAACAGCGTCTGCTAAATGCCTAAACTGTAAATTATAAACTGTTACATTATAAACAAAACATTTGAGTACATACGGATGGAGGAATCCAGGTAGGTATCCTGCTACACAATCAGAGAGGGGGCCCTTTTCGGCACCCAACACTTTAGGTACAACTCACGGCCAAAGCAGTGGTCCAATTCTCTCCCAACTTGCTACAAAAATCGCTCATTTCTTTTCTGACAATAGCATCTACTTCCTTTTCCACCTTCACATGTGTCTCCACTTCTAATAATCAAAAAGTGTTTGCAATATTTCAGCGCACACTTTACTTCCGGGATGTGTGCAACGTCAAAATGATCACTGACTTTAAAAGCCAATCATGTGCGAGAAACAAGCGTTGCCAGATCCGTGAACGGGGCGAAAAACAAGCACTGGCGTGGTCTATGCAAAGAGCCCAAAACAAGTGACCAAATAAGCCCAAAATCGCTTATAAAATAAGCAGACCTAGCAACACAGGCTACGCCAATCATGTCCGAGAGATCTACAAGCTATGGGGCAGACACGCTATGGGGTAGACACCGTATCTTAGCAACACTGAAAGCGCTAACTCTCATTGGTCGTGTCATGAGTCAATGAGCCAATAAGCTGAGGGCACTTTCCAGACACGCAGCATAGCATACTCGCTCGCACAGCTCCCTGACGCCATGACAGTGAGTCACACACAGCTTTGCAACGAGAGGGGAGAGTCAGTGAGAGTTGTGAGAGCTGGACAGCAGAATCACCATCATTTCTCAAAAAAATCGCCCTGTCATTCATATTGATTCCCCGACTTCACAATACGGACGACTTCTTACTTTTTAGTGTGATGTCTCATGTCTGTGTTCTTGCCTCCTTCTGGCTTTGTTTATATCACAGCACTAGAGCACAGCTGAGAGTGCAGCTACTGCGCGCACCAGTGAAAGCGCACACTTGAAAATAATTAATTATTACTAAACAAACATGTCGCTCTTCGGGCCGGCCTCGCGCTGTAAAATTGCGCCCATTCAATTTAGGATCGCGATGGGATGTCATATTACAGAACACAACCCGAGTGTGTGTGTGTGTGTGTGTGTGTGTGTGTGTGTGTGTGTGTGTGTGTGTGTGTGTGTGTGTGTGTGTGTGTGTGTGTGTGGCGTCAAGCCGCGATGCACACCCCTACTCGCGCTGGCCGCTCATACATCCACTGTTGTGTTCACTGCAACTCATGCTACGAACAACACGTTGACTATTTTCTTACACACACTAATCATCATGTCACAGAGAACACGGCGGGAGGGAGGGAGACAGAGAGAGAGGGAGGGAGACAGAGAGAGAGGGAGGGAGGGAGGGAGGGAGGGAGGGAGGGAGGGAGGGAGAGAGTGGCCCTCATTTATCAACGCAGCTTATAAACCTGCTTATATTTTTCCATATATTCGGCCGTACACCAACGTCGAAGTCACATTTATCAACGAATCCTACACAGCTGATCCGAGCCTACATTTGGTCCCAGGCTTGATAAATGTCACGGCTGGAACCTAGCGTCATTTAAATAACACGCCCTTAAATATTCTCAAAACGCCCCGATTTTACGACATGAAGAAGGACCAGAATACGACCAAAGACTTCAAAAGCCAATGAGAAAGAGTTTCCCCCGCCTGCCTCGCCACACACGCACACGCCCCCCCCCCTCTCTCTCTCTCTCTCTCTCACACACATACACACACACACACGCCCGCCCAGCTGTGTTTTTCATGTATTGTAATCCGTACCGTTACCGTAGCGGTACAATCTTTGTCACGTAGGCTTGTAGCCTACATGAATGACATATTATGATACCAATCACATCGCCATGAATGGAATACGTTTGTATATTAATTTATTTAACCCATACCGAGCAGTGCACAAGCAGTCATGTAGGATATTCCCCGTGAGACGGCAGTGGTTTCGGTCCGCCACGTTAATAAGAGATTGGAGCGTCGGGTTTATATCCTTAACACAGCCAGATTGCAGTCTTCAAAATTCTCTATGACATAACTCCATAACATAGGACAAGCTACTGTAAGTTTGTACACCTCACTGTCCATGAAAAGATCGTCGGCAGTCCCGACCGCGGGACTCGGGAGTCCCGACGCAAAAGCGCTCGTATATTTTGAAAATAGCAGATCTACAAGCTCACAACGCGTGGCGATGCGACCCGTTTTTGAGCTTGCAGATCTGCTATTTTAAAATAGCCAATGCAACTGAATGACTGTTAAAGCAGTTTGTTTAAATTACTTTATAAAATGTTATATTTTCACAGGGATTAATTATTAGTGTGTAGATATACATTTAGGAGTGGATTATGTGTCCAGATGCCTGTCAGACAGTCAGACAATGCTGCTCCGCAGGTCTAGAATGGAATAAACGGGCGCAGCCAACGTCAACAACTGGTCTCGACCAGACGTGAGATCTCAGCGTATGGTAGGATGAAGCCCACGTCAGGATATATTGATAAATGCCGAAAGGTGCGGTGATCTCGCTCTACGCCCATTATTTGGGCTGCACCACGTTGATAAATGAGGGCCAGTGAGTCTATGTAATGCACGCTCCCCTAATATTACAGCGATGAGCGTGTACATCGTTTACTTGGAGAGGCTGGATATGGCCGATCTGCGCTACGAAGTGGGCGGTACGCCACGCTAGATGTGAGGCCTGTTTTTTTTTTGGGGGGGGGGGGTCATTCTGTTTTTCTTTGAGTACTTGGCGGGCCGGATTAAGATGGTCAAAGGGCTGTATGTTGCCCATGTGTGCTATATAGCCTCAATTTACAAGCCGGATGCTAGCCCCTTGGTGACAACAAGTGTTGATAAAATAGAATACATTTTCGGTTACTGCATTGTCTATTTCTCGTTGTCAAAAACATTCTTGAGAGCAATGTTTAGCTGTAAATTACATTGTGTGTTTGTTTACATGGCTGCTGTGTTGGATACAGCATAAAATCAAGCAGCGCAGTAGGTGCTCTGAGGCTTTGAATAGACAGCGGTCCGTTTTTGAGTTCATCGGTCATTAGCCAGAAATAACACACCGCTGAATTCAGTGAATGACCAATCAGTATCAAGCGTTCAACCAAGCTGTGTAATAGTAAAGTCAATGTTATTTATAAAGCACAATTAAATACAACCAAAGGCCGACCAAAGTGCTGTACAGCATGACAAATGTATACAGAAAACATCAAGGTTAAACACAGAAAAAAGCATCAAACACAGAACATACAACTCCAAAAAACAAAAAAGCATCAAATATATAAAATCATAAAGAAGACAAATAGCTGAGGAAAATAAAAATGTGGAAGCACATGAACAAGTGTCCAACCATTCTCCAAGGCAGGAGGTTTATTTACAAGACCTGGGAGAACAGGTGCGTTTTGAGTCTTTGAGCTTTTAAAGATTCTGGAGCAGTGACCGAAAAGGCACAGTCACCTTTTAACTAACTAAGGTATCGGGGGAGAGGAAGCAACTCATGTATGATGGTTCCAACCCATGGTGGGCTTTATAGACAAATAGAAAAATGTAAAATCAATTCTGTACTGTATTTGACTGGAAGCCAGTGAAGGGAAGCCAAGATGGGAGTAATGTGATCCCACCTTCTGGTGCCAGTCAGGAGTCTAGCAGCAGTATTCTGGACGAGCTGTAGTCTAGCGAGAGAAGGCATTAGAAACTCCTGAGTATAATGAGTTGCAATAATCTAGGCGGGAGATGAGGGCATGGATGACTTTTTTTCATGTCAGCGGGCCAAGGGAGGTGGTGATAGTATTTATTTGTTTGTTTTGTAATAAAACCGTTTAAACCATTGAACCTTGATCCTGTCCATAAGCCTCTTGGTTTTAACGTTTATTGTCATCCTATTAAAGATTAGCAAGATCTACCAAGTAGACTTTAGACAACCTCACCCTACTCAAGTTTCACACTTTTCCATTTGCCACTGCCATTACAGGGTATTGGATTTCTTCGGAATACAGATTTGGAGGATTATTTGGTTTAAGTTGAATGTGAATTGGTAAGTCTTGCTATTTAAAGATCCAAAGGAGATGGCAGAGAAAACTTCTCTCTTTGACAGTTACCTGAATTGCCACATATGCTCCGAGACTTTTAGAGATCCTGTGTCGCTGAAATGCCATCACAGCTTCTGTTGCAACTGCCTGAAGAAATTCTGGGAACAAACTGACAGCAAGAACTGTCCCACTTGTAAGAGAAAATCATCAATGGACCCTGACATTAACTTAGCTCTGAAGGAACTAGCTGACTCTTATGATGGAAGACAGAAAGCTGAATCATCTGGGGAAGACGTCAAAATGTTGTGTTGTAAACATACAGAGGAGCAAAAACTGTTCTGTGAGGAAGAACAGAGAGCTGTGTGTCATATCTGTGACTCCTCTGACCACCATGGTCACAAGCTGATTCCTATAGAACAAGCAGTCAGTAACCTGAAGGATGAAATTAAGTCTGACCTCAAGGCTCTAAAGGTCAAGAGGAACAAATGGAAACAAGTAGAACAGTCATACAATCAAGTGGTTCAACACTCCAAGAAGCAGGTGGTGGCTACAGAGAGGCAGATCAAAGCAGAGATTGAAAAGCTCCACAAGTTCCTGAGAGACGTGGAGGAGATCAGACTGGCAGACCTGAGAGAGGAAGCGGAGCAGAAGGGGAAGATTGTCAGCAGAGAGATGAAGATCATTCAGGAGCAGATCTCCTCTCTCTCAGACAGCATCTCTGCTGTAGAACAAGAGCTGCAGAAAGACAATGAGTCATTTCTCAGCAGTTATAAACACATTCAAACCAGCGCCAAAGTCCAGTGTACTCTGTCGGAACCACAGCTGAACTCAGGAATGCTGATTGATGTGGCCAAACATAAGGCAAACCTGACCTTCGGTGTCTGGGAAAATATTAAGGAGAAGGTCAAGATAAATCCTGTCCTCCTGGACCCAAACACAGCAAACCCCAGTCTCTGTCTGTCTGATGACCTGACCAGTTTGAAATATACCGTAGACACAATGCAGACGCTTCCTGACAACCCAGAGAGGTTCACTAACAGTGTTAGTGTTCTAGGTTCAGAAGGCTTCAGTTCAGGAAAACACAGCTGGGTGGTGGAGGTTGGGAACTATCCTAACTGGACTATAGGTTTGGCTACAGAAAATGTTGAGAGGAAGAGAAATATAAGTCCCACACCAAGCAATGGAATGTGGTATTTATGTTATAGGGACGGCGACGGTTACTATGATGCTGGACGAGACCTCTCAGTTCAGAGAAATCCAGAAAGGATCAGAGTTCAGCTAGACTATGACATGGGGGAAGTGTCCTTCTACGACCATGAAGACATGACTCTCATCTACACTCTTAAAGACACATTCACTGAGAAACTCTACCCATTGTTCAGTGTTGGACCGGCTGGTAATGCTGAAACCACTGATATAAAAATCTACCAAATAGAAACATCTCTTCCTGGGATGTCATCAGGTGCGTGCACAGACTTTTGGGAGGGCAGTGGGTCAGCTGTAAAAAAAAGGACAACCTCCCAAACAACAACACACACAAAAAAAAAAAGACTGAACTGAATAACAGAATATAGAAGGGGAAGAAGAAAATGGCCTTCATTACAGGAGGACATTAGCAAAAGTAGAAATCAGAGAAGGTAAATAGTCTAAACACATTCATTCAAAACAAAAGTCTTTACTCAAATAGATTAATAGTTTGACCCTTACAGCTACAAAAAGTGTAGGATGTAATCAATTAATTTCACTCCATTTTTGTCTTTAAAGTTTTAATATCATTTTATAGTTGTTTGCTCTTGAAATTAATAATACATATTTTTTGTTGTATTTCAAAACATTGCACACGTTTGATAATATGAAAAGTGGTGTATTGAAAATGTATACTGGTAGTCCTGTATATAGTTCGCAATAATCTTTTCATATATTTCCAAACATTTTCAAAAATAGTGGAAATAGCAGATTTACAAGCTCAAAACGCGTCACATCGTGACGAGTTTTGAGCTTGTAGATCTGCTATTTCCACTATTCATGTTTTTTTTGTATAAAGTTATTTAATGATGCATGTTATTTGTCATAATCTGCCCTGTACACCTTTTGTTTACGACAATTAATCGTCATGTACAATTTCATAATCATGACAGCCCTAAATACTGGTATGAAATCAACCAATATGCACCTTTTCACAGCAGACATTGACAGTGTGTGTGTGTGTGCGTGCGTGCATGCGTGCGTACGTGCGTGCGGGGGGGCTGAAAGCAAGATGGAGAGGTATGAGAGTAGTTTAAAATGAGTCAGTTTCAGAGACATTTTGTCTGTAGTCAGAAGTTGTCGTTCCTGCATGTTTCTGAAATTTAGATGACATCTGAAGAAATTACTCATTTATTGTATAAACTAAAGATCAAATAGGTAGGTTGCTTTCTTTCAAACAACTAACAACTACTGGACAACTAACATAATACAATAAGATTTTGAAGAATGTTTCCAATTTTCAAGTACTTTCACTCATTTGTACATTTTATGTTATTACTGTGAAATTATAATATCCTTCAAATAATAAGTATTATTATTAATTAATTATTGTTATTTTATTTTACTTAACACTGACTTAATGTGGAGATATATATTTTCCACTTTTCAATAGGCTATATTTTTCTACTACTAGGTGGTAATGTTTGTTTGTTTTTTTTAAGAGAGATTTTAGATTTTTTGAATAAAAAAATCTAAAATGTGTCCCGGCCCACTGCTTGGGAACTACTGTAGAGTATGAGATACGGTGCAGTAGGGCTTTCACTTGACAAATTTTTTTTTGGCATTGTTTTAATGCCATTACTATTATTATTATCCTCCTGCCTATTCATTATTTCTAACCCTAACCCAATAATAGGCTATTATTGGGCAATAACCCCCTTTTGAGGATCCTTGGAGACGCTGCTGTGCTGCTGTGCCAGAAGCGCTTCCCTTAAAACGGCATAAAAATAAAGGCAGGAGGATAATAATAATAGTAATGGCATTAAAACAATGCCAAAAAAATCCATATATATATTTTTTATTTAATCAACTATTCGACTAGTGGTTATACTAGTCGACTAGTTGGTGAAAGCCCTACGGTGCAGTCCACCCAGCCGTTGTACATGATGGACACGGACTTAAAGTGTGGTAGCATTATGACATACGGTGCAGCCTACCCAGCCGTTGTACATATACATGTAAATTAAAGTGTATTAGAGTATGACATACGGTGCAGTCTACCCAGCCGGTGTGCATGAGGGACAGGGCTACGAAAGGCATGACTCCTATCCCCACCAGCAGGTCACTGATGGCCAGGTTGATGATCAGCACTGACGTCACCGAGTGGAACGTCTTGGTGGCAGCCACGATCACAATTACCAGAATGTTCCCTGCACACACACACACACACACACACACACACACACACACACACACACAGCGTCATTCTATCACCTGAATATCAGTGTGTTGTTTTCTGTTATACATTGTGTGTGTGTGAGAGAGAATGTGTGTGTGTGAGAGAGAGTGTGAGAAGATGGGAGTTTGAAGAAAAAAATCTGTTACAAAATGCTTAAATTGTGTGGTAAAAAAAAGCATGCTGAGAATAACGATTATTATTAATAATAGTGTTGTTTATATGTAAACATGAAATGGTGGCTCAGTATTTTCCCCCCTTAAAATGTAACAATGAAGACAGATACAAAGATATATTGCACAACATGCCCAGTTAATTAAGAACTTAAATGTCAATGAAATGATTATTCCTCAAACTGATATAGTATTATATACACTACCTGTTATAGCGCCGATACACATCAACGCCATGAGGGCTTCCAGAATCAGTTTCGTCCGGGATGAGAAAACGTCAGTTGCATATGTGTTGTTCAATGCTTGCATCACACCCACAAGGGGTGCCTTAGGCATGTTCCACAATAAGGCTCAAATCAATATCACAATTATTTCAAACTTCTGCCTCGATTATGATTATTGAACGATTATTTTTAAAACAAATTGTGAAAACAGCAGATCTAAATAAATAGACCGGCTATTTTCCATTTTTATTTTCCATTTTATCATTATTGTACAACAAAGTATAATTAATACAGGGCTTCTCGATTATTTGATTAGCCTACATGTTATTGGTTCCTAAATAGTTTTTGATGTATTTTCGGTTAATTGGCCCAGCTCTAATTCCACATAATAAGTAAAGCCAAACGGGTCCAGTCATCCTTTCACCAGGGTCCCAGTGGTCCTAAGATGAGGAGGAGGTGGTAGTTATCCAGTTCATCTCCACCTGCAGGTCTCAGTGCCAAAGCACCTGCGCTCTGCGTCTCTTTTATAGGAGGGGGGAGAGGTTACAGCGGCAACTGGTGGCCCGGGGGCCACATGCGGCCCCCACCTTCACTTAATGCGGCCCGCAGGTTAATATCGGATTACTGGTATATTATTGATTTCAGCTGTTACAATTCCAAACATGCAAACATGACCAGTTTTAATTACTTCAGTCTATATTAGTAGCTTAATGACTAGTAAAATTATATTGTCTTTTTTATGTCCAATGTATTTGTATTTAAGTTCATAAAGTTAACATAAGTATTTGAAATTAAATAAAAATGTTACTTTTCAGGATTCCAATTAAAAAATAGCACAAACGCGTCACGTTTTGAGCTTGTAGATCGGCTATTTTTGCTACTTTTGTGTGACAAAAAGTTAAAATACGGAGACAGTATATGCAATGTGGCCCTCTGGAGTGAGTGTGGAAATATTGTGGCCCTCTCCATCATCAAAGTTGCCCACCCCTGAGCTAACCCCTCCTTTAACTCTTTCTGCTACATTAGCTCATATATCCTCGTTATCCAGGGGAAGTTAATTAACCACTTTCAGGCAAACAATGGCAAATAGGAGCGCACACCAGTAGTAAGGAGGTGCTGACCACGGGAAATAACTTGTTTGAAAGAAAGGAAGACGCACAGCTCGAAGTCACAATGCAATAACTTTTTTTAAATTATTTAAGACACCAACGTTTCAACAAAGTATGTCTTCTTCAGGGTATATATGAATCATATATACCTTTTCCAGGTATATACCTATTCCAGGTGGAATTGCTCAGTATAATTTAAAAAGAAATGTAATAACCGCGTCGTATTGTGACGCATTGTGAGCTTTTAGATGGGCTACTTTCACTATTCATCATACAAAAAAAAAGAGATGTACCCAATCCTATTATAGTTGTATTTATTCAAAAAAGTAATTCACAATTTACATTTGCATATGAAACATTGCAAAATATCTTAGGTTATTGTACAACTTAAAAATGAACGATGGCTGAACTAAGAGGAGAGCTAAAAGTCATTTATTGCAGTCTTTTAGAGGCACTGATTTTTCATGCAAACGAGAAACTCAAGAAAGGAATATCAAGTTTCCATTCAAACGAGCCCACTGGAATATGTTAATGTAATGTACCAATATCCAGTATGTATTTATTCTCCACTGTCTCCCTGATTAACAGCAACATGGAGAGTTCAATGGCCATTAACTGTAACAAACCTTGGGGAAATTAAAAACTCATCTGGCCCGAGACATACAACTCATTCATCACACTGTAGTCACTTTATTCCCATCAATAATGTGACCAAATCTTAAAAGGTAGTGTAAGTGATATTTTTTTCTTTTTACCAAATGTTAAAAGGTTAAAGCTCTATATTCTGATAGTAATCATTGCTATAGAGTGTTTGTTCAGTTACAGGAGTCTCCCTGTCTCTCCAGCTCTTTAATAAACAGGAAATACAGTTCATCCAACCAGGAGAGAGACCCATTTATCAGCTTCAATTTTTTAGTGTTCCAGTTCCAATTTCAATTGTTTATACTGTATGAGTTCTCCCTGCTGATGGGATGAAATCGGTATCGCGACCTGAAAATGCATTTTCTGTTTACTAAAGAGCTGGAGAGACAGGGAGACGCCTGTTACTGAACAAACACTCTGTAGCAATGCTTGCTATGGGAGTATAGAGCTATTTAACACTTATTTTAACAAAAAGAAAATCAGTTACTGCACCTTTTACCATAGGTTACGTAGTGTTCTCATTTTGATACAATAAGTAAACTAGAAGTAAAATCTCCTCACTAAACACAATGCATATGCATAACTGCTGAGTGTGAAGTCTGCATACGGTAAGACTAAAGCCCGATTTATCACTCTGCGAAAAATAATCAAATCTGATCTTCAGGACTGACTGTCCACACTGTTATTAAAGCAAGGGATCAGATTAGATTAGTGTATTCTATTCAGACAGCAGCAAAAATTGCAGAGCTACAAGTTCACAATGTGTCGCATTTGCAACGCATTGTGAGCTTGTAGATCGGCGACGTAGGAATTCGGTTCACAATAATCTATATTGTTGTGGTTTTATGCCGTTTAGACTTGATAAAACAAATCAAATTTGAACTGTCGCTTGACAAAAGTAACGCTTACGTTACTTATGTCGCTGGAGCATAAATTAGGCTTTTCATGTGCGTTGATAGCTTTCGTTAAGGCCATAGAAGGGCTGTGTTCCAAACCAAGACTGTGACTCCAGCTCAGCCAGAGGTGAAGTGCTGCCGGGTGTACTCCCAGATCAGCAGGGCGGCGCTCACGTGCACGTTGAGCGAACGGATCACTCCTTGCTGAGGAATCTCCACACAAACATCTAGCAGCTGCAGCAGGTTGGCTGGGATGCCTTCCCGCTCGTTGCTATACAAGGACACGGAGAGAGAGAAGCAGGGAAGGAAAGGCTAAGAAGACTGGTATCACAAATGAATGCCACATTTTATACTTTGTCATAAGATCTGCTATTTTCAGCACGCGACGCATTGGGCAGAAAGACATAAATACATTTATGATTCACATGCACATCGGTGTCTGGTGCCCATTTAAAGGAGTAGTTCACCAAAAAAACTACTTTTTTTTTTAATCAATTATACACCCCTTGAAGCCTTGAATTCATGGAGATTTTTTTGTTTTTGTTGCATTCCTAAGCCAATAATTTGATGGACTTCGCAAGTCACCTACCGGAAAATCTACTATTTTATTCAAATGGATCTCTTTTTTTAATTTCATTAACTGTTGAACACCTAGAGAACGGTTTTCAATTAACGCACGTGGAGTTGAAAGTGAATTTTCAAAGAGCATCGTTTCTGGGGGACTGGTGTAGTGCTGGTGTAGGGCGGGTGTAGCGCCCAGGATCACTTAGGAAATTGGCACCGGGTGAAAAAATGGGTTACAAAAATCGCGGGATAAAAATTAAAAAAAAAAAAAAAAAAAAAAGAGCATCGTTTCGTCTTTGTCGGGTGGAAACCTCATATTTCCAAAACTGTTACTTTTCAGGATTCAAAAGAAAAAGTAGCAGATCTACAAACTCAAATCGCGTCGCTTCACGGCACGCTTTGAGCTTGCGGATTTGCTACTTTTGCTACTTTTGTGTGATGCTGTAGTTATGAACAAGTAATGCGTTAATTTACGAGAAAAAAAAACCACAAAAGTATTTGACAATATAGAGATAAGAGGTTTCTGCCCGACAGCAAACTCCATTCATCCTGAGGTAAATTGGGTGAGATAATAGTGTAATAATGTAATAGTCCATTAACGCAGCAGGACCATGCTGTGCTGGGGACAGCACAGCTGCTCACACACCGAGCACTGCTCTCACACAAAGGAAGCATGGACTCATTACAGATAAACTGAAACACACACCCTTATCAATGAGCTGGGCTAAAACAAACAGTGCATTGCAAACTACACGGGCAGTGTGGAAGAAGTGCTCCAATTAAACATTTTCTTTTACGTAAGTACACTACTCGAGTAAAGGTACTTAGTTAAAGAACCATGGAACATTCTCTCTAAACAGGTCAACAACAATACTTAAAAGTAAAGTGATACATATTTTGTGTTTTTTTGTAAATGAATGTCCTACTTTATCACACTACAGGGTCACACAAAAGCATCAAAAGTAGCAGATCTACAAGCCTACTTTTGCTATTTTTCATAGCATAATATACATGGTTTTCTAAGCAAAATGTTGAATTTGGGTAAAGGGCGGTAACTTGGGATTCAGAAATCAGGGAAATGGGGTACTGACCCAAATCGTTTGAGAACCACTGATCTAAGCTACAGAGCATGGTGAAGGTTCAAACTGGGCCGGTTGCATTGGGTGTATGTACTGTACTATACAGGTGTGAGTAATCTGTTTCCTGTTCTCCTGTCCTGAGGGAGAGCCAATTACAGCCCGGGCGTGCCTCAACAAGCATTTTCAGTGAAAAGGGAAGCTCGCTTTCTCGTAAAGGCCCCGTGGGAACATGCTCCCAGGAGGGGACATAAACGTGTAATAGCATGTTAACTGCAATGCATGCATCAGGTCAGGGCAGGCAGTGGGTGTGAGAGTAGATCTGTGAGGGAATTATATATGTCAGGACTTGGGGGTCTTTTGTGCAGTAGAGTTCGGGCCACTGCACCTATGTCTCACTGCCGATCCGACTGATATGCCTATATACTGTATGGAGATCTCTGTATCTGTTAGTCCGTGTCCCTTTTATGCCCATATATGGAGATCCCTTATGTCATCAGTATATGCCCACACTGTATATGGGCATGCCCGCTTTTGTGCACATATATGGAGCCGACTGATTTGTTTGTGCCCGATGCCATGACGACACATTGAGGTTAGACAACACACTCCATATTTGGGCGTAGCTGCATTGGGAACTCCTTTATTATGGTCATCTTACCCCAGAAGCAGCAGCGTCTTCTCTGGGAACTGATAATCCTGCAGACTGTGGCTGTTAGCGGTCTGTTCCACTCCCACAATGCAATACCCTTCACTCTTCTTCAGCAGCAGGAAGTCAGGCAGCTCCACAGGTTTCACCTGACAGACAAAAAAAAACATACCAGACATTGACTACACCAGTGGTTCTCAAACCTTTTTGTAACCTTTATGTATTTGACCGTGGACCCCTATCTGAAAACATTTTGTGCCAGGGACTCCATGAATTCAAGGCTTCATGGCATGTGTAATTGATAGAAAACAAGTACTTTTTTTGGGTGAACTACTCCTTTAACCCTTTAAGACCTGAAGCCGATTCTACATGTCTCCTAAATCTCAAAAGTTTTCTGAAAAACGTATGTTTCTATATCAGTGGTGCTCAATCTTTTTCATGTCAAGGACCCCCAAAATTATATGTATTTGGCCGCAGACCCCCATCTCAAAATATGTTGTTCCAGGGACCCCCAGAAGCAAAGATTTGAGTTAAAAATGTTCGCTTTAAAAATATATATATTCAAAGATTTGCACACATTTTCACGATTTTTCAAAAATAGCAGATCTACAAGCTCGTAGTGCGGCACTCGGTGCCGCGCTACGAGCTTGTATATCTGCTATTTTTGAACAGCCCAAAGTGTAAAATAATGCTTTTTAGCTCAAATCTAAAAATGACACAGTTCTAGGTCTTAATGGGTTAAGAGTTACAGACATGCTGACGTCTATGGAATCCAAATGACTGTGGCGACTGATAATTAGAATCCATGCAAATGGTTGATTGATTCTCTAAAAGCCAGACGATGAATCATGGACAGGCGTTATTATACTCCACCTCTTGCAATGGGAGCCACAGCTCAGAGGAGACGCTCAGGGCCTGGAAGTGTTTGTCACTGACGTGACGGAGGCTGTCCAACACCAGCGCGCTGGCACCAAAGATCTCACACGTCCTGCACAGACCTGAAAGAAACCGCATGACAGTGAAGCCTATCTGAAGGTGATCCTGACATCACCCCTTAATAAAAATGCCCTTTAAAAAAGGTACAGTAGGGTAAGCAATATTTTATGTTAAAAGGTTAAAGCACTATATTCTGATAGTAATCATTGCTATAGAGAGTTTGTTCAGTAACAGGGGTCTCTCCAGCTCTTTAATAAACAGAAAATACATTTTCAGGTACAGCAGCCAATCAGGAGAGCCAAATATAAGCGGATCTACAAGTCTGTAGCTATTTTTGGCAAAGAGATTTGGTGTAGACGCAAAAAAGCGTTCTGAGTACAGTTGTAACTCAAGTCCATTTCACTAAGACCAAAGGGTTTAAGTGATGAATTGAATACATAGGACCACAATGGAAACAAGTCCCCAGGACTTTTTTGTGTTATCCTTTTAGCCCTGTACCTCGTGCGGTTTACATTTCTGTCCAATAAATGATTCAATCAATCAAAAAGCGGTTAACCGCGTTCATCCTGGCGTCATTAAAAGGCATGCCCAAGCTCGGCTATTTCAGCAGTTTCATTTAAATAGGGTTTAAGTGGTTAAGCCGGTTACTGCAGGAGTCAGTTGTCTTGAAAGCCTGCCATGCTAGTATCTTCATACAATACCTACAGAACAAGAGGGTGTATTTCCTCAACATCCGAGTATGAAGCAACAACAGTGAGGATGATGAAAGGCTAGCAGAGCACGGTTTCAAGGTAACACTGAGGAAGTCAGAATGGTCTTTTCATCGTGTAGAGACTGTTGGTTTTCAGTGGGTTAAAATCGATATTTGGAGACTATCGTTGCTGTCGGGCAGAAACCTCTTATCTCCATATTCTAACCTGTGTTTTTTCCGCAAATTAACACCCTACTTGATCATACTACAGCGTCACACGAAAGCATCAAAAGTAGCAGATCTACAAGCTCGAAACGCAGTGCGAAGCGACACGTTTTGAGCTTGTGGATCTGCTACTTTAGCTATTTTTTCGAATTTGAATCCTGAAAAAGTAACAGTTCTGGATATATGAGGTTTCCACCCAACAGAGACGGTATTTTCCAATTATGAATCATGTGTGAATTCCTACCAAAGATATCAACCATTGAGAGATGTTAAACAGGACCATAGAGTCAGAATGAGGCCACTATGTGGAACATTGAGTATGTGTGTGTTGTGTAAATATTTACACAACACACAGGCTTTGCCTGCCCTGCACACTTAGGAGCACATCAAATATCAATATTGATTTGTACCACAGGGCTTTCCCTCCGTCTACACATTCAAATAGATTCAGCTGCTCAGTGCTTATCATCTGCAGCCGTTTATCATGTGAGGAGGTACAGTAGCAGTGGGACAATACATGGGCAATATGAGGACATCCTTACATTTCACTGTGACAGGATGGAAGAGATTGTTTTCTTTTGGCGTCACAGCTGTGTTTAAAGGGGTATTTCACTCCTGGGGTCCTTTTCCCCTCTACTCGGGCTACTCAGGGTCAGTGGTGGAAGAAGTACTCAGATATTTTACTTAAGTAAAAGTACCAATACCACAGTATAAAAAATACTCTGTTACAAGTAAAAGGCCTGTGTTCAAAATATCACTTGAGTAAAAGTACAAAAGTATTGGCATGAAAATATACTTAAAGTACCAAAAGTAAAAGTACTAAAATGTTTGAAAATAGCAGATCTACACGCTCACAAGACGTCGCGGTGCGACGCGTTGAGAGCTTGTAGATCGCCTATTTTCAAATAGCCCAGGTATAAAATAGGGCTAAAGTGGTTAATGTATGTTTTATATTATAATAATTTATATCTGCAAAGTAACTAGTAACTAAAGTTTTTTGCACCCCCGGTAGTTTTTAAGTTGCTTGTTTACATTTTCTGATATTTGCTATTAGGTTTATCAGACACAACCTATATACTGTAAGTACATTGCACTTCAAACTCCATTTTATGTTAGACTAATTGAAAACACTCATCCCTGGTTCTGGTGATTGATATTGTCCTTCTAATGCGTGAGGGCGCCATGCTTTGTCAATGACCTTTTCTACGTTTTCTTTTCTTTTTTCAAAATGTTTTATTTAAGACACAGCCCCCCTCACACATTAGGACCATGTCAGTCACCAAAACCAGGGTTGTGTGTATTCAATGACTTTAACATGGTTAACATTGAGTTTGAAGTTGAGGTGTACAAATGTAGCCAGATGGACCCATACGGGTCCATCTGGTTACATTTGTACACTCTCAGAGTTAAATAAACACTGAGGATTTTAACCATTTATATCACATGGGGCAGTGGTTCACAACCTGTGGGTCGGGACCACTAGATTATTTTGGGGGGGTCCCCAGATGACAGTGAAGTGACAATCTAAAGACTTTTTAGACCTTTTTAATACCATCAAAAGTAATTTGAACAACCTATACTATAAAAACTGGTCAAACATTGGCCAAATTATTGTCAAATAATATAAGAATAACAATTTTGAAAATAGCTTATCTACAGTACAAGCTTGTTGTGAGCTTGCAAATCTGCTATTTTCACAATATTTATCCGTGGAACCGAAAATGTAATGCCTCAACTCCTACATTCCAAGTCCTTTTCAGTTCAAATATGATTATTTTGAGTGGTGACGGCCTAAAAAGGTTGAGAACCACTGAAATAGGGGTCTGTGGCCTAATGTGTATCAAATCAGGGAGTCCTTGACATTAAAAAGGTTGAGAATCACTGATCCAGCACAAGCACTATGAATCACAGATCGCACATCCCGTCTCTGACCTCCTAGATTGGTGGGTTTGTCGATGAGCGAGGCGACCACCAGGAGGGCTCCGTGGAGTTTGCCCAGACGGGCAGCTCTCTGCTGGGGGACCAGCTGAAGCTCAGGCTCCTGCTCCTGGATGCCCAGGCGCCAGGGCGTTATCTTCTTCTGTACCTCCGCCCAGCGCTCCTCTTTCTCCTGTTCACCTGGTTAAGAACACCATCAAGGTAGGATTGTGATTATGCATAAGGCTGCATCATAATTACTGTTAAGAATGATCATTTTCAGTAACCTCTTGTGGACAAATCTGCAGAATGTACAGTGGTGTAAAGTAACTAATTAAGTGCATTTACTCATGTACGGTACTGTACTTAAAGAGGTGGTGCCATGTTTTTGCACTTTTTCTGTTTTTCATGTGTCTATGAGGTTGATAGAACTTCATTAAGCCCCCCGGTGGTGTTTTTATGGTGTTTTATGTCTTCTCTGACTATTTGGAGTTTCTTCCTGGAGGCTGAAACCTTGAGGGTCAAAAGTGCCAATAGAGAAACAGCTCTTTAGTGACGTCACAAAGCCCTACCCTCCCCCTCATTATCATAACACAACAGGTGTGGGCATGAGGAGGAGGAGGGACTAGGACAGGTGGGTGGTGCTAAGGTGGTGGAGGAGGTGCTAAGGTGAGAAGCAGGTATACTTAATGAACTGGTGGGTGTGTCTACATAAAAACAACATTTTAACACTTACTGTACACTTTTTTTTTGTTGAAAAAAATCCTTACATAATAATAATACCTTATGATCAAGTTTTAGGGTTGAAAAATATCATGGCACTCCATCTTTAAGTACAATTGTGAGGTATTTTTTACTTTACTGGAGTATTTCCAATTTTCTGTACTTTTCAGAGGCAAACATTATACTTTTACTCCACTACAATTATTTGACAACTTTAGTTAGTAATTCTAATTTATAGATTTTGATTATTATAACAATTATCTCCTTAATTATTTCCTATACCTCCATGCAGTGAGCGAGTCTCCTTGTCAGTCTACCTTTATGTTTTTCGAGACCACCGCACCTGCAGTTAATATTCATCAAAAGGACAAAGAAAGGCGCAACAGTTCTCCTGTTCTTTTTTGATTATTATAACAAAACATATTTGAAAATAGCCGATCTACAAGCTCACAATAGATCGGCTATTTTCTAAATACTTTTATACATTTGAAAACTTGTGAAATGGGACAGTCTGCATAATGAGTACTTTCTACTTTTGGTACTTTAAGTACTTTTAATACCAACGCAGGTCTTTAACTTGTAACAGAGTATTTCTACATAGTGGTATTGCTAACTTTCAGTACAGACGTGTTTATGGTCAGAGTGACATATACAGAAAAGCAGCTCAACTAATTCCAGGCCAGAACATGGGGGAGGGGCTCCGTTACCTTTGTCCTGCTGGACCCAGTCTCCGGGCGGGAGCTGGCTCAGGTCGGGGACGGGGTTTCTGAGTGGCAGGGTGGGACTCTCAGAGAAACACACCAGCTTCTCAAACTTCCACGGTGGGATCCACTCGTCGTCGGCCAACTCCGACAGACTGGGAAACGTGTGGAATATGGTCTAGGACAGGAAAAGGGTAGGAGATAGAGGAGAAAAACTAATTACAGGTACTGCTCTTTTTTTAGCAACGGGTGAATGATGGGTTTAATTTTCACAGTATTTGACATGATATAAAGAGGCACCTCAATGCTGTAGTCCCTGATAGGATGGAAGGCACCAAAGAAGAAATGCTCCTGAATTCTGATCCAGTTCTTGTTGGCATTTCTAGTGTATATGGGTGGAGAAAAACATTACAACGTTATCCCAGCATCGCAACGAGTTGTGAGCTTATAGATCGGCTGTTTTTGCCGAAGAGATTTGGTGTACAGGGGAAAATGAGGGGGGCCTGGTATAGACCCCTGGGGGACTCCAGTCACTGAAGTATATAGGGTTTAAATGGTTATGTGAAATAATAAACCTTCTTTAACCCATTAAAACCGGGAAAGCATCTGTGTCATTTTAGAGTTTAGTTTTGGCTATTCAAAAATAGCAGATATACAAGCTCACAGTGCGGCACGAAGTGACGTGCTGTGAGCTTGTATATCTGCTATTTTTCAAGAAAAATCTTGAAAGTGTTTGAATTTTTTTTTTATCATTTGAATTTTGTTTTTACACAAATCTTCTCTCTTGGGGGTCCCTGGCACAAAACATTTTAGACGAAAACTAAATGATTTAGAAGGCATGTGTAGAATCAATCGGCCTCAATCGGTCTTAACACATTCCATGCCAGAGTTTAATATCATAATGTACTCACCACTGCCAGCGATTTATTGTTGTGTTTTAGTTTTTTTCACCTCGCCACAGACCTCGCTAAATACCTTATGATCGCGCGTTCAACTCTTTGTAGACACACAGGGTAGTTGTGTGAGTGGCCCAGAGAAGACATTTTCAATCAGCGACATTCCATTTTGCAGTAGTCGCAGTTTCTAAAAAACGTTTTAAACAGCGTTCAGCGTTTAAAACAGAAAAACAACACCGAGATAATGGCGATTTAGCGGAAGCTTTAGAGCGGCGGCAGATGGGAACGAAAATCTTCGATTGACATTCATTTCCGTTTCCGGGTGTGCTACAATGAAATGTGTCACTGCGAGAGAGAGAGAAAAAAAAAAAGACCACTTTGCGTAGATCTACGCGACTGGCACGCTGCGCTGTTATTTAGGTTCGCGTAGATCTACGCGATTGGCACGCGATGTGTTAATGGGACTAAACTGGGACTAAACTGTAGCTATGCTCACCCAGAGTTCTGCATGGCCTCGGCCTGGCTCAGACAGGTCTCCACGACGGAGGCTAACCCTCCCAAGCCGTCACATCCCTGCTGGGCCTGGGACTGGGCCTCCTCGCGGACCTGGCCCAGGGACCACACTCTCTTCAGCGCCAGCAGGGCGTACAGACGCACGCTGAAGTTGTGGCAGAAGCACCACTGCAGGCTCACGTCCAGCGCTCTGCGCCACTGCACTGCCTGACACACACACACACACACACACACACACACACACACACACACACACACACACACACACGTCATGTGAATGTCCGTAGGGCAGGGGTTCCCGAAAACAATTTCCTTGGAGCCCCCATTTTTACATCTAACACAAGCTGAGATGTGCACACACACATGCGCACACACACCCACAATCATGTTAACAATCACAAGTCCTATATCTCTGCAGTCCGGCAGAAACCAGCTAACTCCAAAATGTTCATTTTTCAGGAAATGACAAAAACAAAACAAAAAGTGGTTAGGAGGTTTTGTTCATCATTGATAAGAACAGCTGAATGGACCTCCAAGCTCACAATGAGGTTGGAGGTCAAAAGGGGGTGGAACCTGGAGTCAGAAAAAACAGCTAACTCCACCCCCCTTTGGTGGACTAAGCTGGTTTAGCAGAAAGTTTGAGGATCCAATGGAGTTAGCTGGTTTTGTTAGAAGCGATTGTTAATACATTTCATTGGTTCAATATTTTCAACACAGAGACGTAAAGGGTGTTCAATAGCTATATATATACTTCTAGTATGACGAATAGTGAAAATAGTCGATCTGATGTACTGAAACTACAGATTCAACTACACAATTGTTCCTTACTTAGATTAACTTTTTGTTTTCAAATATGATGCTTTTATGGTCCTGTTATCATAATCACACATCAAATTACATGTGATTTAATGTGATGAGATGTGACGTCCACAGACCATACAGTACCTTATCTTTAGTTAAGGGCAGAATGATGTTCAGATGTACGAGGACTGACAGGAAGGTGCAGATGCTCGTCTTGGTCTTTTCTTGATCCTGAAACATAATTAAAAGCAAACGGCACAGGACCATTATTCATAAACGAAACGCGCCTAGAGGGGCAAACCCTGCCGGCTGCACCAGCGCCATCTTTAGATGTCGGTTTGTGTTCATGAGAGATGACTGATTGCCATTTTGACCTTGACCCGAAACTTAATTATCTCTTCGGGGCAGCCTTACTAAATCATTCCAACCAAATGACCCCAGCCGCTGGTTCACAAGTTATTTTGTTCACAGATGAACAGGCAGGGTGAAAATACTAAACACCAAATCAAAGGAAAGCAAAGGTCGAAATCATGAATACATCACAGTTGGAGATGGGAGATTAAAGGATTTTATCTGGGACCTCATGAAAAGAAGAAGTCTGTGCACACTCTGCTCCTTTTTAATCCTGCAACTGTTTAAATGTTTCGCAGATGTGTGTGCATTTCCTCTGATTTGTGTGGGAACTCACCACATTGAAGCAGGCCCACAGTCGCTCTATGTGTTGTGGGTACTGGAACAGTATCAAAATCATCATCCACTCCATCAGGTACTTGACTGAGGCCTGGTTACTGCAAAACCCTGCCTCAAATACCTGGTTCAGCACGGTGACCACAAACTCCTGCAAAACACACACACAGTTACTTTCTCATTGTTAGTTTTAGCGGTGCAACACTTACGCCGTTAAGTCCTGAGGCCAATTCTACAAATTCTGCGAGAGCGAATACCAACAGAAGCATATTGGGGGATTTTGGCAAATTATTGGGGGCGTGCAACCCACACATTTAGCTGTGTTGCTCATTCCACGATTGCACGATCCTTACAAGTTATACCTCGTTGTAAAGATGACTAATCAACGATACAAAATACAATACCAATTGGTATTAATGAAGGGGAGAAATAATCAACCGTTACGATTCCCCCCCCCAAAAAAAATCCAAAGCTTATATATAAAGCTTCTCAATTATTCGATTCATCAAATAAGTAATCTATAGATAGAATAATCACTAGGAAAATAATTGATAGTTATAGCCCTAGTTAGTTTTATGTTTAGCCTACAAGTGTGTTAGCATGCAAATGATTGTGTCTCACCTCCTTCAGTTTGGGCAGCAACAGCAGCAGTGTCTGCCATACCCGGTTTTTCACACGATGTTGCAGAGAATTGCTATAGTAACGTACTTTTGACTTTGATATCTCCTTGTCCTGGAGGGAATAGGGGGAAGAGATAATCGTCAGATGTTATTACATGTGGTTCCATCTGCTACATCGATATGCTGTGAATGAAAACACATCCTCAGGGATCACATCATGTGACTGTCTACAACCAGTGTTGGGTAACGTTACTTTTAAAAGTAACTTGTTGTGTTACAGGATTACTGGAATTAAAAAGTATTTCGTTACGTTACAGGATTACCTTCTGAAGAAAATAACTAGATAGATTAGATTAATTTCCCATTACTGACGATGAAAACCCTTTTGCGAGGAATGACATAGCATTATGCCATATCCCCTTTACAGCTGTGCCATTAGCTTATACTGTAGAGCTGCATTGCAACAATAAAAAGTGAAAGATTTTTTAAAAGTCTGAATATGTGGCCAAAATAAGAGACTCCAGGGTTAATGTGTTAAGGGTTCACAAGTCAAAAGCACCTTTTTCAAGAGAAGGGTAACCAGCTCCTCCATCAGTTTCTCATGCAGTGGATTGGAGCCCTCCAGGCGACTGAGGAAGACTAGTACACATGTACGAGCCATCTGCTCATCCCTGTCCTCACTGAAACCAAAAAGAGAAGAGGAGACAGCTCTTTAATCCATTAAGACCGGGAAAACATCTGTGACATTTTTAGACCCCCAAAAGATGGGGGGCATCTGGGGGCATCTGGGGGCATCTGAAAATATTTTGTTCCAGGGACCCCCAGAAGCAAATATTTGAGTTAAAAAATGTTTGCTTTTAAAAATATGTATATTCAAAGATTTGCACAAATGTTCACGATTTTTCAAAAACAGCAGATCTACAAGCTCATAGCGCGGCACTTGGTGCCGCGCTATGAGCTTGTATATCTATATTTTATACTTATATATCTATAAGTATAAAATAATGGTTTAAGTGGTTACACAGATGCGTTCCCGCATTCAATGGGTTAAATATCTGTGCTTGAGGAGCATCCTCTAGTGGCAGAAGGTAAATTCACAGCCAAAGAAATGGGCTTGAGGACGGTCTGATCCACTCACCCAGTAACCACTGCGTTGGCAGAACACTCGTCTCCGAGCTGCTCCACGTACGTCTGGACCTCCTGAATTAACCTACAAAACACCAAGATACATCAGCTAACAAGAGCAGCAGAAGAGAGGAATTTGAATCCCCATTGAGACCTGAGGCCGATTCTACAAACGTCGTCTAATTCAGTAGAACTTTTTCGTGTCAAGGACCCCCAAATTGATATATATTTGGCTGAAAATGTTTTGTGCCAGGGACCCCCAGAAGAGAAGATTTGTGTAAAAAAAGAAAGAAAATGTTTTCAAAACAATAGAAATATTTCTTTCAAACATTTAAAAAATAGCAGATGTACAAGCTCGCAGAGCGGCAACGAAGTGACGTGTTGTGAGCTTGTATACGTGCTATTTTTGAATAGCCAAAGGATATGGATAAAGGGTTTAAATGATTCTGGTCCTAACAGTTTTCTGAAAAACGTATGTTGCTATAATATACAGTTATACTGTATATAGCTCAAATCTAAAATGACACAGATGCTTTCCTGGTTTTAATGGGTTAAAAACTTCAGCTTTATTGTCACATCACAGGTTTACAGAAGTAAAAAAAGTGGGTGAAATTCGTTTTCGTGCGTAGTTTCCATCGTATCGTTATTTTCATAGAAAAAAGAAAGGGAAGAGGAAGAGGGGGCGGGGCCAAGGGGGAAAGGAGATCAAACAAGAGAACAAAAAAAACAAAACAAGTTATGGTGCGTGAGCATAGCAGCAGACGAATACTGTGCACCATGATATACTTATGGACGTTAGTTAAGGTGCAAGAAAAAAACATACCGCTGGTCTCTCCTGAACACCGGGCCGTAGACGCACGCCTCGGTCAGGATGTCGATGTGGACGAAAGTGCTGGAAAACGTGGCGTCGACGTCGCGCCGGCTTAATGGGCCGCCGGACGCCGAACTGGGCAGCCAGGTGTGACAGCAGTGCTGGATCAGCACGTTGAAGACGCCCGTCTTGCACTGAGACAGCTCCACCAGTTCACTGGCAACCTGCAGCACAGAGAGAGACGCACCACACACACCAACACGTCCATCACCACCATCACCATTTCCATGGATTAACCCACTGAGACGGGGAAATCATCTGTCAGTTTAGATTTGAACCACTTTAAACATTATCTTATACTTTGGGCTATTCAAAAATAGCAGATATACAAGCTCATAGCTATGAGCTTGTAGATCTGCTATTTTTGAAAAAAATCGTGAAAGTTTGTGCAGAACTTTGAATATACTGTATATTTTTGGGCGGTGAAACCGCCCCTATAAGTGAGATTTGGAAAAATGTACATTTTCCTGCGCTGTGATCTGGGCCCAGGAAATTTGTACAATTATCCTGCGCTGTGATTGGCCAATCACAGTCTATTCAGGACTGTGATTGGCCAGTGTCACATGACACATGTGCATAGCCCTATATAAGAAACCATAACTTGAAAAAAACCAAAAACTTGTTTTTTTCAAGTTATGGTTTCGTCCATCATAAAGAGTGTTTCAATAAATGTATTTATCTTTTGTACATGATTGGTTGACTCCATTCAGTATTGTGATTAGCTAGCAAGACACCGCCCACTTCACACAGGGTGTGATTTTTTTTAAGTGAGTGATTCCGAGACCATTAGGATTTTACGGAAGATGCTTCTGAACATATTGATAGTTTGACCACTTCAAATGCTCTAATCTTAAAATAATAACCGAAAATAGCCTATCTACAAGACGCATTGAGAGCTTGTAGATCGGCTATTTTCGCTGCGCAGCATGCTTCCATAGAAGAGATGCTGGCTTCTATGGAATCCGAATGATTGAAATCAGTCGTGGCGACTGAGAACTGAATCCATGACAACCACCAACCTCCAAACAGTCATAAGGCCTAAAGCCCCATCTGTGATCTTTGGCACCCCTCAAGGGAGGAGGGCCTGGACCCCAAGTTGGGAAAGATTGCTTTAGTCACCTGTTTGAGGATGGCAGTGAACTTGGGCGCGCCCGTCAGCGCCAGCAGCTCACGGTGGTAGGCCATGGAGATGAAGCTTCTCAAAGCAGGCCAGAAGTCATGAGGGTTGGTGCTCAGGCCCTGCACCAGCTCCCACGAAACGCTCACCGCCTCCGCACACAGATCCTCCTCCGTGCGCACCACCTGGCAAGCAAGATGCAGCATGTACACTTAGCCAGAGAATAACTGGGCAGGCATTAGGGTCGTAAAAGGGCATTGATATTACCTTTACTTCTTAAAAGGATCCCTGGCTAATAAGCCAAGTATGCCTTAACCCATTAACTGCCAGAAGTATTTCTGGCTATTTCTGGAGATTTTTCATTGAAAAAAACAAAGTACTCAGGAGCCGAGATACAGAATTTTTAAGTTTTAAGTTAACAAGGAAGTGGATAGGAGTCTAGATCTTCGAAAAATCATATCTCCTTGGTCTTTGGGTCAAATGAAAAAATAACAAATAAGTTCACGTAGATCTACGCGACTGGCACGTGGCGGCTTTAAATAGGTTCGCGTAGATCTACGCGATTGGCAGTCAATGAGTTAATGCATTATAATTGCCCTCTATATATAAAATGTAAAATTAAAAACACCTTAAATATTGTATTTATTTTAGAAATAGTACATTATGTACATAACGCCCGTCACAAGTTGATGTCATTTGTCCATGTGTGGTCCAGCCCTCAGGAATGTTATTTCTATAATTTGGGGAGTTTACATATAGGCCTAATGTACAAAAACGTTGCATATTAAATCTGATGTGTTGAGCTACAATTGACAATTTAGCTATCTAGTAGACTGAGAACTTTAATCCATGAGTCCTGACAGTTCATTCAGATCCACACTACTGAAAGGATAACCCCTGCCTGGTGCCTTCAGCACCATAGCAGCCCCGACATGGCACCCATATTGATGTGGGGAAAGTTCTTAAGAGATTTGTACAAAATCACTATTAAAGAATGACGTTTGGAAAGGTGATGTAATATGGAGCGATTCCAACCACATTCACAGCATCAACTTGGTGAAAGGGACTCTCTGAAGCCCTTGTCTCTCTTTGATGATGCCATTCTTCAGATCCCAGCATCATCAGTACCATCTGAGGGCAACTGCTCTCACCTTGCCAACACCCACATCAAAGGCTGTTGAAATTGGTGGCAGACTGGCAGCTCGCTTCAATCTCAGACTGTTTGAACCAAATGAACAGCACTGCTTCCATGCAGAATCATATATTTGGTGAGATTGCCATGAAAATGAAAACCCAATAGTGACTAACCCCGAAATATGGGTAGAGACAAAAATGTTTTTTGAATATTGATCGTATATTAACTCTCTCAGTGCCAATGAAATAAAAAAATATGTTCATACTGTCCCAGCAATTAAAAAAAAAAAAAAAGTGCTTCGGAAGGAGATGCAGCCTTTTTCAGTTATAAGTTAACACATTGACTGCCAGAGTTTATTCATAATGTACTCACCCCTGTGCCAGCAATTTGTTTTTTAATTTTTTTGTTTTTTAATTTTTCATTCAAATAAATCCTCTGATTGTGTTGTCAAGCACCTACGACAGTTCCACCAGTAGAGAGCAGCAAATCCAACACGAAAGTGTTGATGAGAAATAAACACAGCCGTGCGATCACAGATTAAACAATGAAAATTCAAAAGAACTCCTGGCACTCAAGCGATGGATTTGAAAGAACGCATCGATGCGATCTTGGCACTGTATGTGTTAAACAAGGAGTGGATGGAGCTGCAAATCTTCAGATAATGATATCTTGGGTTCTCAAAAAAAAAAAAAAGAACTCGTGATTTCTCGTTCTTGGCACTGAGAGAGTTAATCTGAGTTTCCACAAATTCTAACTCAATATTCCAAATGTCCCCCAGTAACCACTTCAGCCCTACATACATTTCAGCCATTTGGAAATAGCCGATCTGCAAGCTCACAATGCATCGTGATGCGACGCATTGTGAGCTTGTAGATCTGCTATTTTCAAAAGATTTTTTTTTAAACAATACTTTTGTACTTTTACTCAAGTACATTTTTAATTACTGACTTTTACTTGTTCTACATTGCAGTATTGATACTTTTACTAAAGTAAGAAAATGTAGTACTTTTTTCCACCACTGGGAAAATCAGGTTAACGCTACAGCTTGGAGAAGAACTAACCTTTGGCAAAACTTCCTCCATGAAGGCCAGCACAGGCAGCACCAGGTCGTTGGGCAGCAGAGCCAGGGCCTCCACACAGCAGGCCACGGCGGCCTTGAGGCCCCCGGGGCTCCTGGACGTCTCCTCGGCCTCAGACACAACACCGGCCCTCATCAGGAAGCTCAGGCAGATCCACTGGTCCCTCATGAAGTGGGCAGACATGCGGCCCCAGTTCTGCAGCACAGGACCCTGCAGTCCGGCATCACTATAGGCAAAAAAATAAAAGCCCCCCCAAAGAATTTATACTTTTTCGTACTTTCTTCGTCACGTGTCAAACATTGTGTGTCTGCTATGTTCGGTGTGCGACACCATCTTACGTCGAAGCATAATGTAAATTAGTTACACCACTCCCCAGTAGTGGAAAAAGTACTAAATGTATTTACTTAAGTAAAAGTATCGATATTGCAATGTAGAAAAACTGTTACAAGTAAAAGCCTGGAAATCTAAATGTACTTGAGTAAAAGTACAAAAGTAGTGGCATCAAAATATACTTAAAGTACCAAAAGAAAAAGTACTCATTAAGCAGAATGTCCCGTTTCACAAGTTATCGTACGTATAAAATGGATTAAAATCTTTTGAAAATAGCAGAAGCATATATATAAAGCTGAAGTGGTTAATATACGTTTTATGATAATAATCAAAATCTAAAGTTTTCAAGTAATTGTAGTGGAGTAAAAAGTACAATATTTGCCTCTGAGATGTAGTGGAGTAGAAGTTAAAGTAATGAAAATTGGAAATACTCCAGTAAAGTAAAAATCACACCCAGTGTGAAGTGGGCGGTGTGGTCACAGTGGTCATCACAGTGATGGAAGAAGTGATGGAAGAAGTGATGGAAGAAACCATAACTTAAAAAAAAAAAAAAAAGTTTATGTTTTTTTTAAAGTTATGGTTTCTTATATAGGACTATGCACACGTGTCATGTTTCCCTAGCCAATCACAGTCCTGAATAGACTGTGATTGGCCAATCACGGTGCAGGGTTAGCGGGGTACATTTGTGGCCAATCACAGCGCAGGATTTGGTGTGCAAATATCCAAACCTCACATATAGGGGCGGTTTCACCGCCCAAAAATACACAACATTTTTACTCAAGTACATGGTTACTTTCCACCACTGCCGCTCCCATGTGGATCCCGAGATCCACATGATCTAGATTTTAGAACTAGGGGCTCTAAGTAGGATAAATGCTTTTCCGTAAAAGCAAAATGCACTAACCAGTCACAGCCTTTTGTCTGTGGCTTCAGCAGTCTCTGGTTGAACTGTCCCAGAGGGCTTTGGCTGTTTGAGGCACACGATGGAGCTGAGCTGTACAGGTAGTCGTTCAGAGACTTCAGAGCAGCCACGGTCTCCGAGCGCCGGTCGGTCATCGTCTGCTGCTCCACCAGGCCACACACCGTAGCCAGTGATGCCATGGCCACCGCCTTGGCCACTTGGCTTGGTACGGAGAGGATCTGGCAACACCACGAAATACGATTTAACCCATTCAATCCGGGAAGGCATACTGTGTTATTTTTAAGATTTGAGCTGTAACCATTATTGTATTACTTTGGGCTTTTCAAAAATAGCAGATCTACAAGCTCATAACGCTGCACCGAGTGCGGCGCTATGAGCTTGTAGATCTACTATTTTTTTAAATGGCTTGAACATTTGTGCAAATCTTTGAATATATATGCTTATTTTTTACTTTTTTACCCCTAAAATGTAGGCAATACTTTTTTGGAACCTGAAATCAAGCCATTCAGGCTCCTGGTGAATCATGACCGTGAACCATTTTATTCTGTGTCAACGAATATTTGAAAACCGCAAGCAAAGGGTCATTAAATAAAGTATATAATACAATTAAATATATTTTAAAAAATTGGCTTGGTTCCAGGCTTAAAATAATTCATATAAATATTTTCGAAAATCTCTATGGGAAAAAAATGAATGGGGTTTCTATCTGTGGCACCACAAAATGGCCGCCACTGCTATGCCCTTTAGCGTTTTACAGTACAAAAAATTATAAAAATAAAAAATAGGAACAGGGAAAAAAGAACAACAAAAGTAAAACAAGGGCAACTCTGACAATGACATGAATACTTTTTTTCTCGTTTCTTAGATTAGTTTTTTTCTCGCCCACAAATGTACAGAGTGTGATTTAGATAGCATGTTATTTAGACAGATGCTACTGTAGATTCATTGTTTACCTGGTATCCTATAGTTTCAAATGTACAGAATGTTATTTAGACAGATGCCAACTGTACAGTAGGGCAGTGGTTCTCAAACCTTTTCATGTCAAGGACCCCCAAAATGATGTGTATTTGGCCGCAGACCCCACTCTCAAATATTTTTTCCCAGGGACCCCCAGAAGCAAAGATTTGTGTTACAAATGTTCGCTTTTAAAAATATATTTGTGACTTTGCACACATTTTCATGATTTTTCTAAAAATGCCGCGCTATGAGCTTGTAGATCTGCCATTTTTGAATAGCCAAAGTATAAAATGTTAAAGCGGTTAAAATTATTGTGATGCTATATTAACACATTTTGCTGGGGACCCCCTGGAACCCCCTGGAACCCCAGTACGGACCCCTGGGTTGAGAACCAATGCAGTGGGGTCAATGATTATAAATACTTAGCTTTGTACTGTACCTGTGGTGTTGGCTCTTGCAGGGCCCTGAGGCAATTTGTGATGAGTTTAGGGAAATAGGTCTGTTGCATCTTAGAGCGATACTGTGGAACGCCGCTGTACATCGCCACCAGCTGCCTCAACACGCCCAGGTAGAGCTCCGCCCGCTCCATGTCGCACAGCTGCAAGGCACGACTAACATGTCAATCAGTGGTGTAAAGTAACTACCGTAAGTACATGTACTCAAGTGCTGTACTTTTTTTTTAAGGTCTTTTTTAGATTTTTTACTTTACTGGAGTATTTCCAATTTTCAGTACTTTTACTTCTACTTCTCAGAGGGAAATATTGTACTTTTTACTCCACTACAATTATTTGAAAACTTTAGTTACTAGTTATTTTGTAGATTTTGATTATTATTACAAAACATACATTAACCACTTCAGCCCTATATACATTTCGGCAATTTGAAAATAGCAGATCTACAAGCTCACAATGCGTCGCATTGTGAGCTTGTAGATCTGCTATTTTCAGAAGTTTTTTATACATTTGAAAACTTGTGAAATGGGACCTTCTTCATATTGAGTATACTTTTATTTACTTACGTACTTTAAGTACATTTTGATACCAATACATTTGTACTTTTACTCAAGTACATATTTTTATTCCGTACTTGTAACAGAGTGTTTCTACATTGCAGTATTGATACTTTTACTTAAGTAAAACATTTGAGTACTTTTTCCACCACTGATTATGGACAACAGTTATCTATGCTAGCTGTATTGAGGTGACGGCAGGACTTGTACCTCTAGAAGTTCCCCGCACAGTCGTCTCAAGATAAACTCTTGAACGGGATCTAAGACCCGAAGCATGATCCTCTCCATGTCAACCGCCACTCTGTCACCTGTGATACACACGGAGCAGAGAGAGCATGCATTAACGCAAAAAGAACATCTCACGACTGAAAATCTTTGTATGGCCAACATGTCCTAATATGAGATTTGTGAAACAGTGTGAAAGGAGTAAAATAGTAAAAAAAAGTCAAAGAAGTTTAGGGAAATAAGGCCCTGTGGTTTTAAGCTTTGCTTTAATGAAATATCCGAGACATAGGGGTTTTATATTATGGAAGATGCTTCTGAACATAATTTGCTAGTTTGTCCACTTTAAATACTCTAATCTTAAAATAATAACCGAAGGTAGCCTATCTACAAGCTCTCAATGCGTCTGCGACGCATTGAGAGCTTGTAGATCGGCGACTTTCGGTGCGCAACATGCTTCCATAGAAGACATGGCTGGCTTCTATGGAATCCAAATGACTTTAATCCATCGAGAGTGTATCCATGAGTGTAATCTGAAACGTTGTTTGGCATTTAGCGTGACATTATTTGCTTGTCGAGAGAGATTACTGCAAACCTTGCTTCTCTTCCGCCTTGTGACAGCGAGGTGTTGCTTTGAGCTGGAGCAGTCGCAGTAACAGTTGAAGGCACTTGTCCGTCTTGCGTACGGGGAGGTAGACGTTGGTGCTGATTCTGCTCAGTGTCTCCAACAATGGGGACAGTAATGGCTCCAACCCGGCATCCGTATTCTCCTTCATGTCCAGACACAGGAGAATGGCTCTGGCTAGCTTATCGGCCTCTTTTGGGTCAGGTAAGCTTTCATTTTGACCTGAGGAATGATGACGGTAATGATAACCTATTTGTAACATATCATAGGTAAAATATACAAGCCATACGACAATTCGACAAATGTCAACATTAAATTAAGTATAAACCCATGAAATGTGTAGAGAAACCAATCGCAGGGCCTACATTCTGTAGGGTGGCTGGTCTAAAGTGGGAACTTTAGACTGGTAGCAACTGTCAATAAGTGTATAATAGGCTCTGCAGGTTTCCAGAAACTGACATAACCATTTCTTGTTCAGGTTCATTTTCCCATAGCTTCGTATGATTGGCTTGGCTGCAATCGATCAAATAAACCAATGAAATCAGCCAATCAAATTAAGCTATGGGAAAATGAACTGGAACAGGAAACAGGTAAGCCATCTTCCAGTTATGCACAGAGCCTATAAAGGATTTATTAACCTTAATAAGTCATTGTTCCCACTTAAGACCAGGTAAACCAATTAACCACTAATAAATGCATAATAAACTATGTTTTGTACGTTTGTAATTATATTTATTTGATATCATGTTTGTTTAATGTTACCGAGGGGGGAAACATTGTAATTAATGCTATTTCAACGCATGCGTACATGCGCCTGTGTGTGCACATGTGTTCATACTTTATTCCACCCCCAGCTTGACCACCTCAGGCCAAAAAAAAACAGGACACGCCACTGTGTCTGACACAGCGCTTCCAGACAGTCCTCCTGCATTCACCGTGGGTCATTATATTATTAACATTGCTAGTGTGAATGTGAGCGGGAATCCCCCGTATTATACGTGCTACATTTGCAGGAATGAAATGAAAATATGTGCAACCCTGCACTGAATTTCAGTCCGTGTAAAATCTATCTTTTGGGACTCACCTGTACTAGCTGGGACCTGGAGGAACGTGTGCATCTCAGACTGGACGTAGGCTCTGACGTTGAAGGTGCCTTCGTTGTTGGACAGCCAGGCACACAGCTAGAGCGGAGGCACACGTACAGCAGAAAGGGTAGCACTTCATCTATTATGTATTATTAACTCTGGTTCTCAGCGTTCGGTCCGGGGACCGCCAGGGGTTCAAATGGATCCTTACGGGTCTGTAACTCCAAGAGTGTACAAATGGAACTAAATTGACCCACACTCTTTGAGTTACAGACTCTGGACATTAAGAACCAGTGTGCTACTCCCTCGTGAAGTTCTATAGGCCAGTGGTTCTCAACCTTTTCAGGCCGCGACCCCCCCAAAATAATCATATTTGATCTGGGGACCCCCCAAAATAATCATATTTGATCTGGGGACCCCCCACCCTGACAAGCACTTGGAATTGTAGGAGTTGAGGCATTACATTTTGTTTCACTCGGTTCAACAGAAAAATATTCTGTTGAACTGAATTTGAATGTTGAATTGTGAAAATAGCCGAACTACAAGCTCACTTATAGCTTGTAGATCTGCTATTTTCACAATGTTTTGCCTCTTTCTTATATTATTTGACAATTTGGTCAATGTTTTTATAGTTGTTTTATAATGTTTGTTGATGACTTTTGATGCAGTAGGCTAATGGTCTTCCCCCCCCCTTTCTATTAGGTGTTTCTATTAGTCTTAAGTCCTTAAATTGTCACTTTACTGTCATCTGGGGACCCCCCCCCCCCCCCCAAAGAAAAAGAAGGAAAAAAAGCATGTGGGGACCCACCTGGGGGTCCCGACCCGCAGGTTGAGAACTAGTGCTATAGGCCAAAAGGGGACATGCCGCCCTTAGCCCGGTTGCTTAAAGGAGCACTTCACCCCTGGAAGAAGTTCCAGGGGTGACCACAGGGGGGACCACGGGGGACCACAGCGTATCACTGCCTATAACTTCAACTCCCAGAATGCTTTGGTGCCTTGTGGCAGGGGAGGTTCCATGTGGGTGTGATCTCCAACAATAACATCCAAACAGCATGCCAGTGTCGCCATGTCTGCTTATTATAAGCGGCTTCTTTCTAAAATGTAGTTGATATTTGGGCTTGTTTCCAAATGTTTTGATTGCTGTTTAAACCAGTGGTTCTCAAACATGTTCATGTATTTTTCCACAGACCCCCATCTGAAATTATAATTTGTGGCAGGGAGCCCCTAACAAATATGTGTCAAAAATATTCCACATTTTGAAAAGCAAATAAAAATATTTTGCAAAAAAAAAAAAAAATCCACATTTTGGACTTTTTCCCCCTCAAGATTTTTTTGTAAATAGCAGATCTACAAGCTCACAATGGGTTGCGAAGCGTTGTGAGCTTGTAGATCAGCAATTTTCAAATATATAATATCCCATGTCTAGGTAAAGTGCTCTTGGCATAGTTATTTTTCTTTTGGGCTTGTTTTCATAGACCTGGCTGCTTATTTCTCTCACAATATCTGGCAACACTGGCTGTCCTCGCAAACTTCATCTAGTTACATATATGTCCAAGGATTCGTTAGTGATGTCATATCACTGGGACATCCTTAGTATCTTCATGCAGTTTAACTTCCGTGTCGCATAGTATTGACATCACTGTCACATCCTTGGTATTATGATCCTAGCCTTTCGTGACGGTGTTTGTTTACCAGCGCTGCTACTCCACGCTGTATTTTTTTTTTCAAGCTTGCGCTTATGAAACACTACACAGGATTATTATTTCATGTCAACATTCAAGTACAACTATCAGAAGATAACTCAGGTAAAGTAATGCCTCACTCTACAAGGGCCGATGGCCGCAGCTAATGGGAGTGGCCGAGTGGGGAAAGAAGGTTGAACAAAGTGTTACGGACACCCCATTGGGGCTGTCTTTTGAGATGGTCTGACTGAGACACGCCGAGACATGTAGTGCGGAAAGGAATGAGACCAATCTCTCATGACGCAAATAACGTCACGAATATTGCGAATATTACTAGATATCTAAAAACACAGATTACTCAAAAAAAAAACCCAGGATCTTGTTTATTGACTCCTAAACTTCATTAAAAGACCGAAAACTTCTTCCAGGGGTGAAGTGCTCCTTTAAGACCAGATTTTTTAAAAAGGGGGACACGGCTGACAAAAGCGCCACATTTTTTTTACGTGTTCTCCATCACCATAAATTTCATTTTGGAAGGGGAGCCACACCATCAAGATGGCAGAAGGCGGCCATCTTGGATTACAAAGATGGCCACCATGCAATATCTATAAAAGCCAATATCTCGGCTTCCAAGCCACTTAGAAGGTCAATCTTGGTGTCAAAATATACGTTTTCTGGGACAAGGAATGCAATAAAACTATAGGGAATATCAATAAGTGACTAATTCAGCCAATATTAGATCATTTGGTAAATTCTGGCAATATATGTACACAATTATGCATGCTTCGTCTAGATTATGCACAACATCTCTGTGTGTGTGTGTGTGTGTGTGTGTGTGTGTGTGTGTGTGTGTGTGTGTGTGTTTATTAAACTTTGACAGATCTGACTCTTGTTATTTCCTATTTTTCCTATCTATTTTGTAGTATCCATTGTAGTGTCTGTGTGCACTTGGCGGGTGATTTTAGAAACCGGCGGGTGGTATTAGATTCCACTATCCCCCCCCCCCCGAAACCCGTACCCATGTGTGTCTGTAGAATTGCAATGTGGGGGATATAGCAACAACACGCCCACGGGCACACCTCCACGCGCAAATAACGGCGTCGGCATAATGGTGACGGGTAGAGCAGGTGCTAGAATAACCTATTGGGGCGGCGCAGCTCCATTATCCGGATTTAACGTGGTTTAGAGGGGGGGGAAAAGTGCTGGAGAATAGGGCGGACGGTGCCAGAAGCACCTCACCTTATAGACAAACTCACTGTCACCTTGGTGGAGGTCTCTGCTCTACTAAGCACATTTTATAGATAGCAACTGTCAGCTTTTCTGTTCCGTTCAGCCATTACCTGAATCCAAAGTGATGTCCCCCGGCACAGTGACTCATCTGGGCGGAAATGCATCAGGAAACTAAACACATCGTCAACGGTGACTGCGGTCTGCAACACAAACAAATGAATAAGCAATCTCTATGTTATCAAGCGACATTGAAAGTTGCAATAAAGTAGATATTAGAGCTGGGCAATATGACTTCAAATCAATATCACGATTATTTCAAACTTTTGCCTCGATTACAATGAATGCATGATTATTTTATACACTTGTTCTTACACTGCCTTCATAGTTCTGTGACAAGGTTTGTACTGTAAATATTACGGATGCAAATGCACATAATCAATTGAAACGATTATAAAAATATATATCGATTTTAATTAAATAATTGGTCTACATAAATTGTGAAAATAGCCGATCCACAAGCTCACAACGCGTCACGATGCGAAGTGTTGTGAACTTTGTAGATCGGTATTTTCACTATTTGTGCGTGTCACCATTGTGCAACAAATAATAATTTAGGGCTTAAATGGTTAACCCATTAAAACCGGGAAAGCATCTGTGTCGTTTTAGATTTTTGCGTTGGCTATTCAAAAATAGCAGATATACAAGCTCACAGCGCGTCACTTCGCGCCGCGCTGCAGAGAACATCTGCTATTTTTTTAACATATTTTCTTGAAAGTGTGAGAATACATGTGTAGAATCGACCTCAGGTGTTAATGTGTTTATCAGACTAATCTTACCACGTCAATGAGACGCAGGGCGCTGCGTAGGAGGAAACACTGGGCCGCTCCTCTCAGCAGGACCTGATGGGTGACCATAGTGCAACGCATCACTTCCCTGAAAAGACACCACGTAAACAAAGTTTTATCCACACCGTCCATTTTAGTTACAATGCAGCCTACAGCATTGGTTCTCAAAGTGGGGTCCGGGGACCCCCAGGGGTCCTTGGAGGGGTATCAGGGGGGTCCCCAGCAAAATGTGTTAATATAGTGTCACAATCATTTTAACCACATATTGTATAGCTTGGCTATTCAAAAATAGCAGATATACAAGCTCGTAGCTTGTAGATCTGCTATTTTTGAAGAATCGTGAAAACTTGTGCAAATCTTTGAATAATATATATTTTTTTAAAGCGAACATTTGAACACTCAAATCTTTGCTTATGGGGGTCCCTGGAACAAAATATTTTGAGATGGGGGTCCGTGTCCAAAATACATAATTTTGGGGGTCCTTGACGTGAAAAAGTTGGAGAACCGCTGGTCTACAGTGTGTGTATGTGTCTGTGGACATGGTGTGGTACCTAAGAGCATTGAGCCCATCGGTGCCCAGCAAAGGGCTGTCGGGGAGGCAGGACAGCGCCTCCGACAGGAAGAGGATGGGTACTGCACACCAGTGCTGCGATCCAAGCCTCTGAATCAGCTGCAGCAACACTGACCCTACAGAGAGCAGACACACCGGTTAAGAGATGGCATGGCATTCTGGTACCTAAAACTGGGGCTGCACAATTAAAAGCACTAAAGTAATCAAACCATTTGCTTGAACCTCAATATAGATATCTTAACTCCGTATTTTAACTGTGTTTTTTTCTTAAATCAACACCCTACTTGATCATACTACAGCGTCACACAAAAGCATCAAAGGTCGCAGATCTACAAGCTCAAAACGCGGCGCGAAGCGACGCATTTTGAGATTGTAGATCTGCTACTTTTGCTATTTTGCTATTTTTTCTGAAAAGTAACAGTTTTGGACATATATTATGGACTTTCTTCTCCCTCCTGGCTCCCAAGCTGTGGAATAAACTCCGCATTGCAGTCAGAACTGCAGACTCACTCCCAATTTTCTGCCATAATTTGAAGACTCACCTCTTCAGACTCCACCTCACCCCCCTAGCACTTCTCTCTGAATGTATCCCTTCTTGTCACTTTTTTTTTTTTTGATAGATGCTAGTTTACTATGCAGATATATGCTGGTTATTTGTTCTTGTTTTTTTATTGTTTAGATCTGTTTGTTTCTTGACCACAAATGTTAAGAATGTCATTTAGATTAGCATGTTTTTGGACAGATGCTGGGTACATTGTTTACCTGGTATCCTAGTCTCTTTGAGACACTGTATTGTTCTCTCTGCACTCTACTTGTGTGACTATTTACTTTGTTGTTTGTTGACTCTGGTTCATGCTTACTCTGCCGACTCTCATCTCGTAATTGTACGTCGCTGTGGATAAGAGTGTTGGCTAAATGCCTGAACTGCTAATTGTTACGTTTAGTTTTAATTGAATTGAGAACAGAATATAATATATGACCGAAGCTGTGAATCACATGTTGATGCCTGCATCATCATTTAAGAAGTATTCTGGTGATTATTATCTGTACCTCTGTCCTCCAATGGTAGGCTACTGAAGAAAGTAACCATGAAGGCTTGGAGTTTCACCCCCAACTCAGGACAATCTCCTACGCTCTGACCAGCTGCCCTGGGAAGAAATATAGAGCTGTTTAATTAGGAAAGAGGGTAAATCACCATATCAAGCAGGGAAGTATTTGAAGTTTAATTTTGCAGTTGGTAATTATTTTACAGTTTGGTAAGATTCCTACCTGTGGAAGAGGGAGCTTTCAGAGAGCACATCCATGAAGGGGCCGACAATGAACTGCAGAGCAAGAGTACAGCAGTACATTCAAACAAAGAATCTCAGTATTTTCAGTTGAGTGCTAAACTAGTAGTGATGTGCACATATTTGTCCACCGGAGGGTGCTGAAAACACCAAACACAGCATAACTATACCACTTCTCAATAGCCAGATCCCAATACTCAAATCCCTGCCTCCTTAGTCCTTCAGCATGGCAGGGTTACAATGATATCGGTGACCTGACGTAATGTGTGACCATCTTGTGGACTCCATAAACGTAACTTACTACCGTTTGTTTTTGAGTTAAATCTAGTAATATTTACATAGTGCAATAGGCGTTCCATGGTGGTCACATATTTTGTCAGGTCATCAATTTCACCATAAAGCAGACTATGAATCAGAGATCATTATAAACAAATATCAATGTTACATACTGTACATGTCAAGTTAAAACATATATATCATTAAAGGAGAATTTTGGACTAACGTTTTCTTACCTTTTCTATGACGTTATGATATCTTAGGATGAATGGTACAGTAGAAAATTTTCATAACTCCACCCCTGAGCCGCCACAGCTTAAAAGGTGCGCGGATAGGCCTTAGGTTAGATCACATATTTTAATAGCTTTTTTTTATAATTTTTTTGGTGAGATCTGACGTTCATAGTGACAGAACACTATGCAACCAAAAAAAAAAAAAAAAAAAAAAACAGAAGTCTCGCTAGACGAGATTGAAATCTCGAGATTTCAATCTCGTCTAGCGAGACTTCTGTTTTTTTTTTTTCTTCTTTTTTTTTGGGACAGTGTTCTGTCACTATGAACGTCAGATCTCACAAAAAAAAAAGAAATAAAAAGCTATTAAAATATGTGATCTAACCTAAGGCCTATCCGCGCACCTTTTAAGCTGTGGCGGCTCAGGGGTGGAGTTATGAAATTTTTCTACTGTACCATTCATCCTAAGATATCATAACGTCATAGAAAAGGTAAGAAAACTTTAGTCCAAAATTCCCCTTTAACATACATGTCAAGTTTAAAAAGATGTTATAAATAAGTTGTGTGGACCTTTGAGAAGGCTAGAGAGAAGGCTGTCTGCTGGAGAGCCTGCAGGTCCAGGAGGTGCCACACTCCCTCCTTCATTAAGGACTTGTTTTCACTGTGAAACATGCGCTGGTAAACACACAGCAGCCACGATGGATGGAACAGACCACAGCCTGACACTGCAAGACACACAAGAACAGCACTGATCAAAACAACTCTCAACAACATGTCAGGGGGGGAACCCTGTATGTACAGAAAAACGTTACTTTTCAAGGAAATGAAAAAACAAACAACCTGGGTTCCAATGGCCACTGGATAAGTGTGTGATTAGTCACCGGTACTTTGTCTCTACATTTATGAACAAAAAAATGCTTTTATAAATAATTGTTTATGAACCAAAAATACATGATATACGTAAATATTTCTAGATGCAGACCAGGTTGACTGATCACTGCAAAGTACTGTAGGTGCAATTTCTAAAGAAATGATAAATGATTTCCACCCATATGCAGACCGATAGGGAATTAGCCGAAAGAAGAAGACAAACGACTTCCCTGCTCACCCTATTGGTATGCAACTTGGACAGTGCTGAGTCAACAGTGCAGCCATGGGGGGGGGGGGGGGGGCATGGGGCACGTGCTCAGCTTCACCTCATGGGGCTCGAGGCCACTTCTATCGGTGCACCAGCCTTGTTTTCAATTTGCCTTGTTTTCAAGATTTTTAACCCATTAACACATTGAATGCCAAAAACGGTCCGGACCGTTTTTTGAGGATCCAAACGAGAAGTGCCGAAAACGGTCCGGACCGTTTTTGACCCAATTCTATTTTTATACATGTGGGCCACGTGGGGCGCTAAAACGAAACTTTGACATCACCCAAGGAGTTTCTGAGAAGAAGAGGCTGGATCTGGCTCCATGTCAAAAATCCTTCCGGTCGGCGTTTTCAATGTTATCTCCTTGACTAAAAGCTTAATATCTCCATTTCTTTTTAACGTGGTGGAAACGAGCCGTTTTCGATCGGCGATCACGCTGCAATGGAGGATCGCGTTAGAAATATTATTGTTCCAGGCGTTAGTCGGGACCCTCCGCCGTCTCGCACGCACGCTTTGTTTACATGCACTTCCGCGTCGGGGCTGCTACAGCACGAAACGTATAACGCAAGTGGATGGAAGAAATGCAGGCACTCAACGTATAATATTTTAATAAACCTCTGGCACCCAATGTGTTAAGACCGGAAACGAATCTGTGTCATTTTAGATTTCTTTGGCTATTCAAAAATAGCAGATCTACAAGCTCCATCATTCATAGTAATTCAGGAAAGAGGGGGGGGGGGGGCGTAGAGAGAGGTAGACCATGGAGAAGAACATAGGAAAGAAACGGATCAAAAGAAAAATCAGAGACATGTACATTATAACGTATATAAAAAAGTATAATGTATGTACATGAGTGTAAAAAGTAGAAGGCATGTGCCGGTACGGTGCTTGGATGGCATCGTTGCTTAAGTCTTACTCTACCTTCACTGTCAGACGCTGTTGTTTGGATCAGCATGTCGATTCTGTTCAGAATTGGTCGGATGACATGAATCTGCACAGAAGAAAAAGGAAATAACAAGCAGAAATGAAAACTGCTGACGACATCAGAATCTGAATTATTTGTATTATTTTGCCTGGTATCATTTGCACATACAGTATAAGGAGTGTGTATTGGTGAGGATGATGCATTGTAGTAAATAACAATAGAGTACCGAAGTCCTGACGTCACTCCCACTACCGCTACGTCACTCCCACTACCGCTAAACAAACTACCGCTGCGATTTTGTCAGATATGCGATATGTCGTTTATGATATTGAGTTACATTTGATAAAATCTGTGTTTGGAGAAGAAAATAATAATCTTACTCTTTGGATAAATTAGTACTTTTTCACAGTCAGTTGTTTCATATCCATGAGTAAAATCGCCGGGGTGGTTTGCTTATTTTTGGAACACAGTTCTTATATGGCGCGATTCTAAGATTCCCGTCTGGGAATTACAATACAAAAAACCACGCAGTGACCCAGGGGATAGCGCCCTCTAGCGGCCGTGATGTCAGACTTAGGTGTTCCATACAAAAGACATATTTACATCATACGTCCTCAAAAATAGAAAAGGGAGAGTGATGGGGCTGGGGGGGGGGCATTGGGGGACAGGGGACATCACTGCATCACTGAAATGGTTGGGATACGTTGGAAGTACCTTTTTTTGGGGGAATTACCTACCTGGTTCTCCTCCAAAGTCTCCATCACCAGCGCATAATCCTCCCAGAACTCTCTAAGCAACTTGCTTCTACTAGGATCCCATCTGAACAAGATCTCATCTATAACAATTTAAAAGAGTTGCTGAGAACACATCGTGTTCAGATGATCATGTCTGTTCACTGTACTGTGAGGACCAGAGCTACTTGTCTTCATACTGGACAATGCTGTCAGTAGGGAATCAATCGGCACCTTTTACCTTCGTCTGATGAAGAACGGGGACAGTCGAGCTCCTCTTCCTCCGACCGGGCCACGCACCTCTTCAGCAGGTACAACGCACGCTTGCGTGACACGTTGTCCGCGTGTGTCAGTCCGTCCTGGATGATCCTCCAGAACTGGACAGACAGACGCGGGTCAGGGTGACCCGATGAAGCCTGAGGGCTCTGACCCGGAGGAGGAAACAGGGTTATTATTATTGTTAAGAGGAAACAGGGTTATTATTATTGTTAACTAAAACTAAAACTAAATAATGAAAGAATAGTGACAAAGAAAAAAATATTTAACTTAAAGGAGCACTTCATCCATTTTCAACCACATCTTCATATAATTGGTCCTCACTAATGTTCATTATAAGATGCCACCATTTCCGTCTAGAGGCAGAAACTAGTAGGCAGAAACCTGCCTACCAATGACATCATCGATGGGGATTCAAAGCTAATAGAAATTACAGCCCTTCTGTGTTTGAAATGACCAAACCTGCCTACCGATGAATTCATTGGTCGGCAGCTTTATGAACCGTCCACAGCCCACCAAATGACGCAGAGTGTGCAGACGGAAATGGTGCCATCTTATCATGAGCATTAGTGAGGACCAATTATATGAAGAGATAGGCTGAAATGGGCCATGTGGTCCTTTAATCCATTAAGACCGGGAACGCATTGGCTATTCTTTGGCTATTAAAAAATAGCAGATATAAAATAAAGTTGTAAAAAAAAAAAGCAGATATACAAGCTCATAGCGCGGCTATGAGCTTGTAGATCTGCAAATTAGAATCGTGAAAATTTGTGCAAATCTTTGAATATATATATTTTTAAAACGAACATTTGTAACTCAAATCTTTGCTTCTGGAGGTCCCTGGAACAAAATATTTTACAAATGTTCGCTTTAAGAATATATATATTCTAAGATTTGCACAAAATGTTGACGATTTTTCAAAAATAGCAGATATACAAGCTCATAGCGAGGCACTCGGTGCCGCGCTATGAGCTTGCATATCTGCTATTTTTTAATAGCCCAAAGAAATCTTAAAATGACACGGATGCGTTCCCCGGGTCTTCAAAATCAGACAAAACCAACAGACCTTGGGAGGAAACAGATGATCGGAGAGGACCGTCAAGCACAGCAACGTGCGTTCCGTGACCGCCGGCGTGCGGTCGCCGACGTGCCACCCGCACAGATCCTCCACAATGAACCGCAGCGCGCTCCCTAACTTTGGACCCCCCGCGCCGCCGTAACAGTCGAGGAGGGTCGACAGAAGCCTGACGGACACTCTGGAGACCGCCACGAGGTCGGGCGTGCGTTTGATAAAACACACGGCGGACGACAGCGTGGCGCGCGCGAGGTGTTCGTCGTTCGACGACGTCAGAGTGGGCAACAGTACGGCCATGACTTCCACGGCAATGTCCACGTTTAGTCTCCCGCAGACGGACGACGCTCGTTCCTCTGCGTCATCGTCGGCCTTAGACGGGTGCAGGGCGGGGAGGACGCAGTGCCACAGTCTCTCTGTGACGGAGGCGTCGCACAGCGGGGCGCACGCGCCCAGCAGCCTGCACACAGCGCCGGTGCTCTCCTGTACGGTGATGATGACGCCTGTGAAACGACACAATTGGAGATAAGAGGAAGAATGTTCATTGTGGATGATCTGAAATGATCCATTTTGAATTACACCAGATGTCAGCAGTACATTATCCAGTCTATCTGTCAAATGTTAAAACAGTCACATAGACGCACAAGAAAATGGGAAAAAAATGTGCGTGTGTGTGCATAGACAGTCAAATCCTTTTTATCTTTTTATACCCTCAGTGTTAATTTAACACTCAGGATTGTGTGTGTGCGTGTGTGTGTGTGTGTGTGTGGGGGGGGGGGGGGGTGTGCATATAAACTAAGTAGTGTGACTCATGTGATTCTCTTGCAATTAAGTAATACGATTATTTCAGTAACTCTTTTAACTCATATACAACATTAAATGTAATAAAATCACACTATTCCTCTTAGCACATACTTGAAGAAGTACAACATGTAAAAATAATCATATGAATAGTAATACGTTTATGGAATATGTTTGCAGGCTTACTTAAGGCAAGTGTATTTGTACAGCAGCACATTTCAACAACAAGGCAATTCAAAGAGCTTTCATGAACAATAAGCATTTAGACACAAAGCATTAAAGAGATGCAAAGGAAACACCTTATAAATTGATATATTGAATCCAATTAGTTTTCCAGTGAGCAGTTTAACATTATGGAGAACACATCCAGTCTAGCTCTGGTCATTATTTATTTATGGATGAACTTCAACCTGGTGTTTGCGTGTTCTCCATTTTTGCCCGTACATCTACTAAAACGTTCAGATTTCAAATATAAAGTGCTTACCTCATGGCCATGGATGTTACAATTATGTACGGGCCATCAGAAGTAACCGTATCTATCGTATTGTTCAATAAAAAGCATTTTAATCCCATAGGTGGCCATTTTCTCATAGAGCTATAATGTATCAGAGTGCAATACACATCCCAACCGATAGGGTCACGTTGTTGAAAGCATACGGAGAAAATAAGGAGAAAATGGCCACCAATCGTATTAAAATGCTTTTTATTGAACAATACGGAATATACAGGTACTTATGATGGCCCGAACATAATTGTAACATTCGTGGCCATGAGGTAAGCACTTCATATTTGAAATATGAACGTTTATGTAGATGTGCGGGTTGTAAATGGAGAAAGTGCAAACACCAGGTTGAAGTTCATCCATGACTGTCATGTCATGATATGACAGATCATGTTTCAGGGCTACATCCAGTCTAACATTGAGCATGTTAAAAGGTCTTGCCATACACACACACACACACACACACACACACACACACACACACACACACACACACACACACACACACACACACACACACACACACACACACACACACACACACACACACACACACACACACACACACACACACACACACAGTACCTCCTCTGCTCGCCGAGGCCGTTTGTTCAGCAGAGATGTGTGAGAGGAGGGGGATGCACTGAGACCAGACCACCGACTCGATCTTTGACACTAAAAACCGTCTTTTGTCGGACGTAAAACGAGCGTTAATGTTTTCCTCTGACCCAGAGGAGGAGGTGTGGGTCTGATCGGTCAGCTTCGGCCCCAGTCCCTGTATGAACGCTGTCAGAGCCTCGATCCTGTCCCTGTCCACCGGCCACTGGTCACTGCTCCAGGTCAGAGTGTCAAACAGCAGGTCATAGTCAGGACGGCTGGACAACAGAGCGTTGATCAGCACAGAAGACATGTTGGAGAACACACTGCCATCCATCCATACAGCAGAGGGTTGATGATCAGTGTTTGTTCTTTCGCTCTGTTCGGCTTCTCTCTCTTGTTGTTCAGTCAGAGTTTTTAGTGTTGATCTGTTCAGCTTCTCTCTGGATGATGCGACACCCAGGCGACACCACCACGCGTATCCAATGCGGAATGTAAACTTCCGCGTACGTCACCTGGTGGTGTTCTCGCGAGACGAGACTTCTCACATAATATAACCAGTGGTGGAAGGAGTACTCCCATTTTTCAAGAGAAGGAGAGACATGGGAGACTCCTTTTACTGAACAAACACTCTATAGCAATGAGTACTATCAGAATATAGAGCTATTTAACACTTATTATTTAACCAAAGTAAATCACTTACACTACCTTTAAGTAAAAGTATCAATACTGCAATGTAGAAATACTCTGTTACAAGTAAAAGTCCGGAATTACAATTTTACTTGAGTTCCACTTTCACCAAGGTGATGAACACATGTTCAGTATAGTCCAATAACATGAATTGAAAATGTGCATTATTTCTGCACCATGACTACTTTTACTTTTGCCATTTTAATTTTCAGGTCTGCCAGATTAAGATTGCTTGTAAATTCCTCCTTGCTGTCATATAAAGGAAGTTAAATTAATTAGGTGTAGGTCTAAATAACAGTAGTTTGATTTCTGAACCCATTATGACCTGTGGCCGATTCTACAAATGTCTTCTAAATCAGTAGTTCTCAAACTTTCAAGACGTAAAATAAATAGAAGATGTACAAGCTCGCAGTGTGGCACGAAGTGATGCACTGTGAGCTTGTACATCTGCTATTTTTGAATAGCCAATGCAAAAATCTAAAATGATAACATGCTTTCCCGGTTTTAATGGGTTAAAACATGATTTGCATCAAATAAATCTTTCTGTTTGTGGAATGAATAACTGAGATCACTTTCCAATAAGCTCACTTTATCTGGGTTGGCAGGTGGAGGGAATTGAATGCTTAACACACCAATTACTATTTACAAAGCCGTTATTGACAAACATGTCTGAGTAAACTAGAAAAATAAGCTCTTTGTTTGGGGGCAGATTACATCATACACAAAAATAGATCCATTATACACCTCAGTAACAGAAATAGCTCCTTTAGAACGGGCGTCGTGTGCTAGTTATGAAATTGGTAAGAGACAACAGCACAATTAAACACTGGACGAACATAGATAGATTTGACATCATTCCATTTTCTACAATGTTGAATAATTTGGACCACTTGTTGCAGACTTTACCATTAAGAAAAGACAAGGTTTGTTGCAGCATAAAAACGCCAAAAACACACTCTCTACATTCGTAGTAATTTTATACAGGTATAGACAATGTTTTCATATAGAGTCAACGCAAAAACACATTTGATGAAATGCTATAAAAACAGTGATTCAACTTTTTTTTATATGCATTGGCCATGGAACCCTATTTGATACAATTGTTTCACCTCTGGGACCTCAATCGACACTGTAAAATCATCAGTGCTAATCTAACTCTGAGAGTGTACAAATGGAACCAAATGGACCCGGTTCCATTTGTACACTCTCAAGAGTTACAGACCCCAAAAAGTCCAACGTTGAGAACCAGTGCTATTAAACATCACACACACACACACACACACACACACACACACACACACACACACACACACACACACACACACACACACACACACACACACACACACACACACACACACACACACACACACACACACACACACACACACACACACACACACACACACACACACACACACACAAAGGGTGAACAATACAAACAGGTCATCCAATGAGTTTTCTGGTGAACCACATGAACCCTAGCGTCCTTATTCTGGGATGAACATTCGGCAAAATAATAGATCTACAAGCACAGTTGTGAGCTGGTAGGTCGGCTATTTCACATTAGTGAACACTTAAGTGGCCATATTTTGTTTTCCTTTGCATGTCACATGGCAAGAATAACCCTCTGATTTTTACATACTTTGGAACAGTAAAAATGTATGTGCACTCAAAAGTACACCGTTTCAGAAAGGTACAAGTCATAAAAGAAATCTATCAATTATGTAAAACTTTTAAAAGTTTGACCGTTCTTTTTCTCCAAAGTTTGAAATGAGTAATAAAAAAAGTGCAAGTATGTACATAATATACAATTTAAAAAAGTGTAAATAAATAGGTTCCGTTTGTCGATTGAAACATTGGAAAATAGAAGAAAACATGATTGGTATCAAGAAGGCCCTCGCGTCAGCTTCTTCAATACTTATGCAAATACCAGCATGCCCGTCCCTCACCGTCACCACAAAGATGAGTCCTATAGTGCAGTGGTCCTCAAACATTTTCATGTCAAGGACCCCCAAATTGATATGTACAGTATTTGGCTGCGGACGGACCCCCCATTTTAAAAGATCAGTGCCAGGGACCCCCTGGCAAAATATCTACAAGCCGAGAGATCGGCTATTTTTGAATAGCCGAAAAATAAAACAGGCCTTAAAAGAGTAGTTCACCCAAATAATTACTTATTTTCTATCAATTACATACCCCATGAAGCCAATAAGTAATGTTTGGGGTAAACTACTCCTTTAAGTGATTAAAACTGTTCCTCATTTTGCTGGAACCCCCCGAAAGTCCCCTGGGGGTCCCCGGACCCCACTTTGAGAACCAGTGCTATAATAACGCATGCAAAGAAATGCCCACATGCGGACGCTCCTCTCTATAATGGAGTGTAAATGGAACATTTAGGTAAAGGGATAGATTTATACAGGGGGGGGAATCAGTACTTTGTGGGGTTCAGAGTATGTATTCCAGCAGCTGTTCATCTCCTAGCATGTCCAGGGAAAGGCAGTTGGTGGACCTGCGGCCGTAGAAGGAAGGCTTAGCCAGGTAGCTGTGGTCCCCACCGGCGGGGGTCTGGGTGATTGTCTGGGGTTCCGGGAGGCCAAAGGTGAAGCTGTGGGAGGCGTCGGGCAGCAGCGGGGTGCCCAGTGGCACAGGAGGGGAGAAGAAACGCACATCATCCAGACTTTGGCTGTGTCGATCCACGCAGGTATGATGAGCCTTAGGTGTTTGCAACTGTATTAAAAAAAAAGGTAAGCTTACAATGTTGGCAATCAGACACTCTAATCTGGAGCGACTCACAAAGTACTGCTAAAGGGCAAGACCACTTTGGTAGAGGTTTGGGTTGTGTAGTTACCATGCCATGATGTAACTCCAAAGGTGGGCAAGAAATCAAAAATAATTTCTCCATTGACTAGAAATTGATAATTCAAAATATGCTCCTCATTGACGGCAAGACCACTCTGATGCAGGCTCTTTTAGCCCGTAAACGAACGGAAACAAAGCTGATTCTGATAGTATAGAACATTACCAAACCCAGTAGCTTTTTTTTTAAATAAAAATGTCAACTTCCTATTGATTTTACTATTTGAAGATCCAGATCCAGATCCGCGGATCCAGTCCGGGTTTTCTTCCCAATAAAAATAGCAAAATCAATAGGAGTTGACATTTTTATTAAAAAATCAAACCCAAGTACTGGATTTGGTGATGTTCTATATAGTCTGAATCAGCTTTGTTTGAGTTTGTTTACAGGCTAACAAAGCTCCTACTGAGCCTCTTCACTGTACAATGTCAATGAGGAGCATATTTTAAATCATACATTTTCTAGTCAATGCACATTTTTCTTTTTTTTCCTTGCCCACCTTTGTTGTTACATCATGGCAAGGTAACTACACAACCCAAACCTCTACCAAAGTGGTCTTGCCCTTTAAGTACTGCGCAAGTATGTTATCTAACATACTTAGAATCTGTGAACGAGTAAACACAAAGTAAACATACAGTACACATAACTAGCATCTATGGAGGCAATCTATGTAGGCAACAAGTGCAGATGCAAATAGGGCTGAAACTATTGACCCCCCCTGAAAACATATTATTTTATTATATTAAATCAAATTGGATTACTTCAATTATATGTATATCTTTATATTAAATGTAATATTGATTGTTTATGTTTTGGTGTATTTGATATGTTTTTTTAACCGATTGTTCAGAAGTATGGCCCCTTAATTGATGTATTTTCTGGGAGGGGAACCTCACTTAGAGAACCTCAGCCTACCTATTGGCTTATTATGTGTGATGACACCCACTGACTCTCACCTGCTACAGGAAGAAGGCCTATAAGCAGTATTGTGTATTCAAATGTTGTCAGACCACAGAACAATATGTTATAAACCACCCAGCCAAATTAGAATGATATATATATTTTTTAAACTGTTAAGTATATACAAATTGGTTTCAAAGTCGTGAAAATAAGCTGTAGTTTTTCTGCCAAGGTCTGTGAGGGGTTGTCCACTGAAGGCAGTGAAATCATTATTTTAGCCAGAAGATGGCGATGCACTATAGGGCATAGCATGGCACACTGGCCAAAAGACGGCAGTGCACTCTAGGGTGTAGCATCAGAAGACTGGTGGACCTTGGGTGTACCTTGGCATAATTCCCAACTACACCAGTCTTCCGCCATCAGTGACTCTGATGACATCACTGAAACTCACCTGCTCTCAGCAGGAAATGCCCAAAACAGGACATTTCCTGTTTACAGGGTCTTTAAATAAAAAAAACGGAGGAGCAGTATATTGTGTGAGAACATTCCCTTTTTCTTTTTTTGTGTCCAGCACCATTGGGGAGAACTGTTGGGATGTGCACATCCTACCTTCATTCATATGAAAGGGCCGTTCACACCAAGCACAATAACCATCACCATAAGTTTACTATGTTGTTTTAACAATCGTTCTAACTCAAGTGGATGATAAGAGTCCACACGATGGTCGACAATTATACAACAGGCAGAAAGGGAGGGCAATTTGACAGTGAAGAAAAACGATGACAAACCTGTCCTAGAGTGTCCTGGCTATGCAATGCTCCTAGATCATCACCACCGTCTGGGGGAAACTCTTCGCTTCCTGAGGAACACAAAATGACAACAACAGTCAAATGTAAAACAAGACTAAGACTGAGACTAAAAGCCCTTCTAGCAGCCTCTAGTGATCATGCTGCTTCTTATGCAAACCGCCAATAGTTTTCAAGATCTTATTTGGGTGCAAAATAATAAGACAGACCAACAGACATATCCACCCATAGAGCCCCACTGCTAGCAGAATAATGACAGACTATTGAGGAGGATAGATGTATGCATTCATTCCTTGTTACTCAACATCAGGTTACAGGCCCATAAGCTTTCATTTGGACCGCTGGTGGTTTCCAGACCGGATGTTGAGAAACATGTGCATTAATTATTAACATCAGTTAACATAGATTTCATGAGCTTAAAATAACATTTGAATTCCTACCGGGCCAGTGAGTGTGTGCAGTGACTATTGGACAGTCCACTGACACAGCGTCCAGAAGATCAGCCAGATGAAGCATCTCCACAGGGTCACAGGGTGCAAAAGTCTTTGGACTGCCGGGACTGGCCTGGATTTCTGGGGAAGAGCGATTTATTTATTAGCATGTTTATTTTTCAAACAGCAGATGACAATTTCCTTATCTCATTCATTTTCATACCATACTGAAATGAATGCAATTCCAAAGGCTTCCTCAAAAATCAAACTACTCCTAGTTGGAAAACGGTCAGCAGCAATGTCAAGAAAACCACGAGTCACAGTCAATGAGTCATCACAAAGCGACGTCGTGAACTTGTAGATTTTGTACAGAATTGTTCTGTGTGACATGCCCAAAATAGGGATGACTGGTTGAAAATGGTGAAAGCAAATTTCACACATTTAACAACCAGATGTCAATCATGTCCATGCACAGTATATATATATATTTATATATATATATGTATATATTTATATATATAGTAACATACTGTACGTTTTTCAGAAAACTTAGGATTTAAGACATTGGTTCAAAAATAGCAGATATACAAGCTCACAACGCGTCACAAGCTTGTGCATCTTCCATTTTTGAATTAATTTTGAAAATCTCGAATATAATAATTTAGCATTTTTTAAACACAAATCTTCTCTTCTGGGGGTCCCTGGCACAGAACATTTTCAGATGGGGGGGGGGGGGGTCCGTGGCCAAATACACATCAATTTGGGGGTCCTTGACACGAAAACATTTGAGAACCACTGGTTTAACAGTCAACTTAGACACAGTGTACACGGCTCTGACCTTCGTCCTCGTGCCAGCCCTCTTCCTCTGCGCGTGCCTTACAGCCCATCATCACGTCGATGCCGGAGGTGTGGGAGCTGCCATGGCTGGCCGCCGAGCTGAAGCACTTCTCTGCTTCTTCTTCCTCTTCTTCTCCCTCCATGTTGTCCATGTCCATGGAGATGCTGCGCTGCCTGGCGTCCACCTCGATGCCGGAGCTGCTGGTGGAGTGCCTGGACAGACCAGGACTGCCCCCCTCGCTCCCCGGAGGCTCCAGGTCCATGTCGTCACTGATGTAGGACTCTCTGTAGCGCTTCTTCTCTGGACGACGACCCAAGGGGAACAGAGGAAGATGTGAGCATTATTCACCGCGAAATGAGAAAAAAAACGTTATCCAGTTGTAATCAACGTTGGGAATGAATTCTACCAATTCCTTCTAAATCAGTAGTTCTCAAACTTTGTCGTGCCAAGGCCCCCCAAAATGGATATATATTTGGCCGTGGACCCCCATCTGAAAATGTTTTGTGCCAGGGACCCCCAGAAGAGAAGATTTGAAGCACGAAGTGACGCAATAATAATAATAATAATGAAATAAAAGTGTTATATTGTGCCAGTTTAACCACTTTAAACCTATTGTCCCCATTTTGGGCATGTCATTATTGTCCAAATTATTCAAAAACATAAAAATAAAAAAAAATCAACCCCCTAACAGCCGGGGTCACAGGCGCTATGGTTAATTGGAGGGGTTGGAAAAGTTTGGGAATACCCAACTTAACTTAACTCATTCACTGCCACTGACGTAATTTCTCCCGTTTACCAATCCTGCCACTGACGTTTTTTTTTTTTTTTTTTTTTTTCAAATTTGACCCAAAGACCAAGGAGATATGATTGTTTAAAGATCTAGACTCCCATCCACTTCCTTGTTAACTTAAAACTTAAAAAATCTGTATCTCGGCTCCTGAGTACTTTTTTTTTTCGATGAAAAATCTCTGGCAGTGGGCAAACGCGGCCAGCAATAATTGTGGCAGTGAATGAGTTAATCTGTGCATGCATCCACACTTCCCCGCCTTACCTTCGACCTCCTCCAGCTGACGTAGGCGTTTGAGCACCGGCTGGAGGCTGAGGTGGAGGCGGTGGCTGCTGCTCAGGTGCAGGAGGAGGTGGCGCGAGCGGAACGGGGACCCGGTGTAATACACCAGCTTCCTGGCCGATGGCAGGCCATCTGGCTGGATCTCAAATTTCTTGCCCTGAATGGGACAACATGGGCATTAATACGCCGTGCCATTGTTGTGCTGGTCCGCGCACATTAAATAATTAGACTCCACGAGTCCACTTTGTTTAACGGACAATGAAAAGAAAGTGCTTGTGTGCGTGTGTGTGCGTGCGCGTGTGTGTGTGTGTGTGTGTGTGTGTGTGTGTGTGTGTGTGTGTGTGTGTGTGTGTGTGTGTGTGTGTGTGTGCACATACCAGGAATGTGAGACGTCCCACATTGGACCACGGGAAGTCGTATAGCAGCTGCCGTATGTTGCTCACCTCCTATGAATATCGAACACACACACGTGATTTAGGCATGTAGCAGACGCTCAAAATCCAGAGCGACGGTAATACATCAAATTCATAGAGACAGTGTAGTGCCTCAGTAATCTAGGATCATAGGTAAACCAAGAACCTATCATCAGTCTAAACATTATAATATGTACATTAAAACAAACTATAGGATGCCAGGTCAACAAATGAACTTGGCATCTGTCTAAAACTCACACACACACACACACACACACACACTATATATATAATTAATCTAGCAATTAATTATCATTTTATTTGTTCTCTTGACCATCTGGACTTTAAGATATGAGCTGACGGGGTCCTTGAGACATGTCTGTTGACCCTGTAATCAGCCATGCTTAGAGCCCTAATCCCCCCAGATGGCCCCTGATGGACACATCAAACAACGGACTGCTCTGGCAGACAGCCCCTATCTCCTGATGCACAACCGCTGGTGGCAACCCCACACATTCCTCCCAACATCAGTGGTGGAAGAATTACTCCAATTATTCTTCACTTAAGTAAAAGTAGCGATAACACTAAATAAAGATAGACTGAAGTAAAAGGCCTGCATTAAAAATGTTAGTACAAAAAGTAAAAGTACTTTTTCAAACTTTTTCACAAATAGCAGAGTTCCAAGCTCACGGCAAGCTTGTAGAATGGCTGTTTTTCGAAGCAGCTTAAGTATATAACATAGGGCTTAACTGGTTAATGTACCGGTATGTTTTATAATAACCCAAGCACTGGGTGGGCGTTTTGCAGAAACCAAAAAGTGGAAGAGCCGATCAGGGTTTGCGCTCAGGGCCTGTGACTGACAGAAGGTGATTGGCTCTTCCACTTTTTGGTTTCTACAGAACACTCACCCAGCGCATGGGTCCAGAACGGTCTGCAGAAGACACATGATAATGTGAATTCATATGACCGGGATGGTTTACCAGGCTATAAGGGTAGGGCCCGACAAGCTCAAAATATTTAGTTCCAGGGACCCCCTCAGAAGCAAAGATTTGAGTTACAAATGTTCGCTCAAAAAAAAAATATATATATTCAAAGATTTGCACAAATGTCCATGCTTTTTCAAAAATAGAAGATCTACAAGCTCATCCGGCCACTCTACCCCTGAGCCACTGCCGCCCCCAAAATGTATTACACTTTTTTATATATATTTATATGTCCAACATCGGAAAATAAAAATGTACTGAACACACCGCTCCCAACATGGCTACAGGGTAGCATTCCATGATCATAGACACCAGTTCTTTTTTTACTGCTTTGCGTTTTCTCTTACATAAATGCTGACATGTGCACGTTAATAACACTCTCCATCAGCTCCTCACGCACCTGATAAACTTGCATTCCTCTCAGGGTCAGGCCCAGCAATGCCGTCCCTCTCTCTGCCTTCTTGTCCTGGACAAAATGAAAGATGAGACGTCAGACAGGCATCCGAGCTTTCCGATAAGAAACCCTTGCACTGCTCTGCAGCCCCTCCTCTACTTCAATAGGAAATCTCTCAGGCAGCTCTTAACACTAAATTAACCCATTCATGCAATTTTGAAATGTTCATATTCCATTTTTTCCATTATTGATTCCAATTCTAATACTTGGCCATGTGTATAAGTCAGTAGGGAGTACAGAATACCAGTGCATTAAAGAAAATATACAGTAGATGAACAGTATAAGACTAACCCTGTATGGATGTGATATGATCGCTCATTGTTGTAGGTTTGGCTCAGGTTAAACACTTACAGAGAATGAATGCCATTTTGACAATGCCATTTTGCCGTCTCTGACTAACATTACACTCTCCATTGGCACTGCACGTGTTGTTGTTTGCCTGTGTAGCATAAATGAGCTGTATATATATACAGTCTGGCGTACATGGCGATACCCAATCCAGCAGTTTAGGCTGTATCGGATGCTGGTATTGATATCGGAACAATTCTAGAAATGTAGAGAACAATGAACCAGGACAGATACGATACAAGGTTATGTAAGGTAAAGTGTTTAACAGAGGACACAAATTATGGTTGAAATCAAACCACCTGTGCAAGTATAATTACTGACTGGTTATCTGAATGATTATGTCTACTTATGTTTCACAAGTTAATGTATTGGGTCTGATTTTGATGATGTTAATTATTACTAGTATACATTCTTTTTTGTACTTGATTGCTAAATTAGTCAATAAACCATCACATCGTTTTAACCACTTTATCCATATTCTATAGTACTACGTTGGCTATTAGAAAATAACAGATATACAAGCTCACAGCGCGTCACTTCGTGCCACACTGCGAGCTTGTATCTGCTATTTTTTAAACAAATTTTGAATGTTTTAACACAAATGTTATCTTCTGGGGGTCCCTGAAATGTTGTACTGGGTTGTTATGCGACCTCTGACCTTTTGCAGTTTGTAAAAGGTGACGGGCACGTCCTCCAGTCGACACGACTCCCTGATGAAGTGCAGGATGGCGTCGCGCGCCGGCATTCCCCACAGCTCCCGATGCACCTTGGGACCGTGGCACAGGAGGTAGTTTGCGCCACGCTTGGCCACAATCTACGAAAAATAAACACAAACGTATATAGAAAGGGTTGCAATGAGTGGCCATGCCATAGCCCATTCAATCCAGGAAAGCATCCGTGTCACTTTAGATTTCTTTGGCTATTCAAAAATAGCAGATCTACAAGCTCATAGCGTGGCACCAAGTGCCGCGCTACAAGCTTGTAGATCTGCTATTTTGGAAAGAAATCGTGAAAATGTGTGCAAATCTTTAAATATATATATTTTTTTTAAAGCAAACATTTGTAACTCAAATTTTAGCTTTTGGAGGTAAACTACTAAACATTTTACAAATGTTCGCTAAAATGTATATTATTTGCAAAAATTGGCAAGATTTTTCAAAAATAGCAGATCTATCTGCTATTTTTTAATAGCCAAATCAATCTTAAAATGACACAGATGCGTTCCCGGTAGGGGTGTAACGATACGTTTTAACAACGATTCGATACGTATCACGATACTTGGTTGTCGATACGATACATGAACGATACAGGTTAATTTAGAACGATACGATACGTTTCGATTCAGCGATTTAGTCGATACGATACATGAACGATACAGGACAGGTTAATTTAGAACGATACGATTCGATTCAATGATTTAAAATCGATATAGTAACTATTTATTTACCCAAGAATTCTGTGTGAAAAATAAATACCTGGATACTGGATATAAACCCCTCTTTCTGTTTTCTTCTTCTTAAAAGTACTTAGTATTGATATAATTGATTATTTGCATTGCAGAACGATTCGATACGATTATTTGCATTGCAAAACGATTCGATACGATTCAAAGTCAAACGATACGATATTTAGCTGTTTGCATATCGATATAGTAGATCGTTGAAAATTCAAAACGATGCATCGATGCAGTTACTGTATCGTTACGGGCCTAGTTCCCGGTCTTAATGGATTGAGCCCGGAAGCACAAAACCTCCCTCGGCCCCTTTCACTGAACAGTAGATGTCTGTTTTTTTTCCCCATGCAGGAGACCAGAGTTCGAATCCAGGCTGTTATACATCCACCACAATGTCTGCATCGCTGTTTAAAACTTAAATGCATTAAGGGCCGTGTCCATAGAGAGAGAGCGTCTTTTGAGCTGGCAGTGCCAGTGCACAATGCAATTCTATGGCAGACTCTTCCCAGCGCCCGAGCATCGCGCTTCATCGCTCCCCCCCGGCGCCCAGCAGCGTTTCTTGGCAGACCGCCCCGGGCGCTTCAGGCTGGAGACAGTTCAACATTTGGAGAGGAGCGCTGCTCTTTTGATCCTCCTGGCTGGCTGTAGATCTGCAATGTTTTGCTAAAGTTCTCCTCAGAATAGGGATGCTAGGGTTCAAGTGGTTAATGTAACCCCGCCTCTAGTAACTCTGAGGACCCTCTAAGGGTCCCGGACCCCTTATTGAAGACCCCTGAACTAAGCCATTTGTGCAAATAACGCAGATGACCGGACATTCGAGCAGAGCAACGGTTGATCGATTCGAACACACAAGCGCGTCAATAAAACGCTGCGTGCCTCCGCTATGGACATCATATCCATATCCAGCTATGGACATCATGATATCCATATAGTCTCTGTCGGGTGGAAACCTCATATGTCCAAAACTGTTACTTTTCAGGATTCAAATTCAAAAACATCAAAAGGAGCAGATCTACAAGCTCAAAACGAGTTTCGAGCTTGCGGATCTGCTACTTGTGATGCTTTTGTGTGACGTTGTAGTATGATCAAGTAGGGCATTAATTTACGAAAAAACACAAAAAGGAAGAATATGGAGATACTGTAAGAGGTTTCTGCCCGACAACAACGATAACCAAAGCACCCCTACGCTCAAAAAAGCGCTCTCGTTGTACACGGCCCCTTAATGGTACTGACAGTCCTTTCAGAAGCTCCTACCACATACAGTAATGACACTAAGGGTGCATCAGTGAGTTGCTTATCAATTTAATCAATTATACAAAATTATCCAAATAATCAATTTAGTAAAATACAGAAAATATATCGCATCGAGGCGCGTAGAGAGCTTGTAGATCGGCTCTTTTTGTGTGACACCTTTGTACAACAAAGTATAAAATAGTGGTTAAAATAATAAAATTGATAACTTCAACTTATATAGTGCCTTTCAAAAAACCCAAGGACGCTTAACATCAACAAAAGAAAACAATCTCGCAGCCAAAAGCCTAGGTGAATAAGTGTCTCTTCAGTGCAAACCACAAATTTTAACAGCAACTTTTGACAACTGCGTCGCAGTTGTGAGCTTGTAGATCGGCTATTTTCAGAGCGCAAAACCCGAGCACAACCAAACATAACATGACTTGTCTTTTAGTTCTACTGGATCTCTTCTCCACTAGTCCCTCACTAACATTTTAGTCTAGTTTTAATTTGTTGACAAAATTGTCAATATAGTTAGGCTTAGTTTTAGTCATCATAGCTTTGTTTTTATTTAGTTTTCGTCAGTGAAAAAAGGTAGTCGACGTTTTTTGTCATAGTTTTAGTCGACGAAATTAACACTGGTGCAAAGAGTCCAATATCAAAACAGAACAGTATCACAACAAAAAAAGTAATCAATAGAATAATCGCAGAGAAGTTAACCGATAGTTGCAGCCCTAATTGACAGCCCTTTCAGAGGCCACAGCCGCTCGATGACACCCACCCATGGAGGGAAGTAATCCTTTGGCTGGAAGTACGGCATTCCCCCCTTCTCCTCTCCTGGCAGCGGGTGGTCCCCCAGGTCGGCCTGCAAGGCATAGCCTGCCAGCTGGAAGTACACCTCCTCTTGCTGACGGCATTCGGAGCGCAACACCCGCTCCCGCAGGTCCGAATAATACAGATGCCGTGCCTTCCTCTCACTGGTACCATGCGGGGAAGAGAGGAGCAATGAGAGAGGGGATGTGACAACAAGAGTTCAAAGGGAGGTGACAAAAGGCACGTGAAAATGTAAACAGTACAATGAAAGCAATAGAATTAAACGGGTGTAAGTGATTTGTTTTTTTTTGTTAGGGTTAAATCGCTCTAATCATTGCTATAGTGTTTGTTCAGTTAACAGGGGTCTCCCCCGTGTCTCTTCACCTCTTTACTAATCCGAAAATACATTCTCTATGAGGACAGCATCGTCGATTGCTGCCCACATGATAAACCTGAAAAACGATAAATAAAGTAATTTTGTTTTAAAAAGAAAAAAAAAGAAAATACATTCTCAGGTCGGGGATACCAATTTCATCCAATCAGGAGAGAGAACTCATACAGGATACAAGATAAACAAGTGAAATTGCACACAAAAATTGGAACACTATAAAATTGACGCTGATTAATGGGAAAATACATGATTATTGAGACGTACCAAATAAGTCTGCCGTTCTCCACATAGTACTGCACCTTGAGAAAGAGGACCAGAGGCAGGGCTCTCTTCTGTAAGGCCTGTGTGAAAACAAAGCCATGTTGGATTAAGCCTAGTGATGCGCGCATACGTTTTTGTCATGCTACAGAATAATGAGCCACTCTTAAATAGGCCAGCGGACTGTTGCTGGGCGGTATTAGGCTAATGCAGACTGTGGCTCAAAGTTAAATGCTCCCAATTTCCCCTGACAACATTTTCCGATAATAAATAACAATAATATAAATAAAACAATAATAATAAAAACACAAAAAAATCTTACCTTTCCTGAATCTGGCTTCCATTCCTTAGGAAAGTACTTGGTCAGTTTCTCTTCCATGTCTAAAAATATGTGCTCATTGTCTGTGGATGAAGAGAGACAAGCAGAAAACAACACCACCCTCAGTATCCAAACAAAAGCATCATGTAACCGAGCGTAAAATTTGCTTGACAAAGGAATTAATTAGAAGAAAAGAAAGAGAAAAAAAACCTTGTTGTGCGATTTGTGAATGAGGCTAGTAGGAGGTGAATGACAGCTATACTATACAGCCAAAAGTATGTGGACACCCCTACTAATTATTGAGTTGGATGAGGAGGGCTGTTTTTCAGGGTTTAGGCTAGGCCCCTTCGTTCCAGTGTGGGCTAATCTTAACCCATTAAGACCCCAGGCCGATTCTACAAATGCCTTCTAAATCAGTAGTTCTCACACTTTCAAGATTTTTCTAAAATGTTCCAAAATAGCAGATGTACAAGCTCTCAGCGCGGCACGAATTGACGCGCTGTGAGCTTGTACATCTGCTATTTTTGAATAGCCCACGCTAAAATCTAAAATGACAGATGCTTTTTAATGGGTTAATGCTACAGGATACAAAGATAGGCACTATATTGACATAAGATCGACACCATGATATGAGATGAGGATATAATAATATTGTGATATGGCACAACTGTTGTCTCTTCCTGGTTGTAATCACTTATGCCCCATTTTACGCTTTCGAAAATGTTCAAAAATAGCAGATCTACAAGCTCACAACGCGTCACATCATGAAGTGTTGTGAGCTTTTGTAGATCTGCCATTTTTGGGTGATTTTTTTCTATTATATCATCGTCACAATATCTCCCAAACGTACAAAGATATTTTAGATAATTGGGTGCTTCCAACTTTGTGGCGGCAGTTTGGGGGAAGACCCTCTGCCGTTCCAGCAGGACTTGTGCACAAAGCGAGGTCCATGAAGACACGGTTGGACGATTTGTTTTGGAGGACGGGTGGCCCGCACAGAGCCCTGACCTTAACCCCCAACAACACGTTTGGAATGAACTGGAGCGCCAAATGCGAGCCAGGCCTTCTCATTCCAAAAACCAGTGCCTGACCTCACAAAAGCTCTTGACCGAATGGGCACAAACACCCCACACTCCAAAATCTTGCGGAAAGCCTTCACAGAAGAATGGCAACTGTTACAGCTTCAAAAGGAGGGGTGGGCAACTCCACATTAAATGCCCATGTTTTTGGGCAATAGGATGTCCATTGTTCAACAAGCTCATATTAGGTGTGATGGTGTGTCCACATACTTTTGGCAAATGTCTGTTATGCTAACGTTAGCATGGCAGCTCAGGAGTAAACATTTTGGGCAGGAGCCGTGTTGATTTAGCAAGTCAATACTTCATGCCTAGCTGTACGAGTGTTTATGTGTGCATGCTGATACTGTGAACCCTCTTTTGACCGGTCCCTTACATTTACTTAAGGCGTTCCACAGTCCACACCAAGATATACTGTATCTATCACTCCAACGCAAGTGAATGGCAGCGTCCACACCACAAATATAACAATGACACTGGTGAAAAATATAGGTATAGTTGAATTGATTTCATTTGATTTCATAGTGTAGGCTATAGCTGATGGCTGGCTGCTCGGATGGTTATGATGAGTGCTCAGTGGGGAGCAGTTAGGGGTTAAGTGTCTTGCTCAGGAACACTTTGACACATATACAGTAGACTGGGGCCCGGGAGGCAAAGCGATGATCCTCTGATTACCAGGCGGCCTCTCTCCCCACTAATAAGCTACGGCTGCCCCTAATATAGTTATAGTGCTTGATGTGGATGGCCCTCGCTGTGGTTTACGTCAACGGATTAACAAATGGAATGAAATACCAAAGCTTGGTGTTGTTTTATGGAAAGTACTTATCTATGATAAGTTGTTGCTGTCTCAGTAGGGGGGTTGATAAAGCAGTTTTTAACTATCACGAGAACAGACATATTGCAACATTTGACCACATTACGTCTCACAGAACCCATGTACCACCCTGCCTCTGGTACCACGGTTTAAGAGTCAAATGTTTTGGCCGATCCGTCATTGTTTTCACTTTTTTCAGACAGCCGTTGTGTTGCACAACTAATTTGCCACGCCATGGACTTACTTATTCAAACCTCACTCCTCCAACCATCCATCCATCTGTGATCTCATCCTGGCCCCTCTCTGACTCATTCTGACTCACTCTACCTCTCTCCACTCCTCTTTCACTGGGGGTTTTCTGAGTGAGTCTGTGTCATGTCCAGTTCCCCTTACGCCCCCCTCCCCACCCCCACCCCCCCAGGCCAGTCATCAATCCGTCCCTCCCTTCACTGAAGAAGTGGAATGCAGGAGTGCATTCCTGGCTTAATGAAGTTAATATTGTTGGAATCCAGGCCCAAGTGGTCGCCGGACCGACACCACAAAAACAAAAGGCTGCTTGTTCAAGAGGTGAGCCCTATACAAGATTACGGAGGCATTGCGACATATTCGTACGGAAAGAGAAACCGAATCAGAGCGTGAACACAACAATGAGGGATATTACCCTATTAGTTGTCGCAGACATTTGTCATGACCATTTCCAACAGTATTGTGTAAATGGAAACTGCCAAAACAAAAATAAAACCACTGCAGCCATTCACTCACTGCACACAGGGTGTTGCTTATGAGAGTAAACATGGTGCATGAGATGAACATATTAAGCGAGTCATTACTGTATGACCTCAACCTCAACGTTCAACCTGGCATCCCTATTTTGGGCATGACATTATCGGTGAAACTTTTCCATAATTTTCCATTAAACGTTTTTTCAACGATTCATCATACAATGAAGTATACAGGGCTTAAAGGGATGATTCACCCAAATAATTACTACTAATTTCTATCGATTAGTCACCCCATGGAGACTTGAATTAAAGGATATTTTGGTTTTTTTTGTCGCATTCCTAAGCCAATAATTTGATGACCAGCGGACCGGTAGGCAGCGGTTCCGGTAGAAGACACAAAGGAGACTCTTTGTGTCTCCTACCGGAACCGCTGCTGGTCATAAATTATTGGCTTAGGAACGCGACAAAAACAAAAGAATATCCATGAATTCAAGTCTCCATTGGGTGACTAATCAATAGAAAAAAGTCATTTTGGGGGTGAACTATCCCTTTAAGTGGCTAAGATCATAAAACAATGTTACTAACAGCTCCAGTTTGAACGCCGTTTTCAGGTTGTGATGCACTTCAGTTGATTAAGAGCTTGGCTTACCCTTCACCACTGTAAGGCCAAAGAAGTGGAGCTCTTTCATTCCAAGCAGCTCCAACACGCGGTCGAACACATCCTGGCCTGTAGACTTGAGCTGGAGCAGGCAGAGAGGAAGTATGGTCGTCAATTCAAAATATGCATCAAACATGGGAACAGGAAGACAGGAAATTGCATTACTTAATACGGTGGTTCGCAAAGTGGGGTCCGGGGACCCCCAGGGGTCCTTGAGGGGGTTCCAGGGGGGTCCCCAGCAAAATGTGTTAATAAAGAATCAAAATGAGTTTGAACACTTTAACCCAATGGCACTTTAACCCTACTAGGGCAATTTTTAATTGCCAACCGAGAAGTTGAAATATATATATATTGAAATTTTGAAAAATCTAAACAAAAATCTTATGGGGGTCCCTAACACAAAATATTTTCAAAAGGGGGTCCGCGGCCAAATCCTTATCAATTTGGGGGTCCTTGACATGAAAATGTTTTGAGAACCGGGTTTATAACCGGGAAAGGGTCATTTTAGATTTTAGCGTTGACTATTAAAAAAGAGCAGATAAGCTCACTGCGAGCTTGCACATCTGCTATTTTTGAACATTTTTGAAAAATCTTGAAAGTGTGACAACTACTGATTCAGAAGGCATTCGTTGAAATCGGCCTCAGGTCTTAATGGGTTCATAAACACTTAGTTAGGTCAAATAAGATGACTGACAGCTCCACCAACATCAAACACCCACCCCTACAGTGATGTCCAGCTGTTCTTTGTTGGGGAGAAAGACGCAGATGGTTCTCTCCTGCTTGGCCGAGACAGACATGACGTCGAGGAGGAAGATGTTTTGTCTCCGTCGCACTTCTTAATTATCCTCTTCCGCTCTCCCTGCTTGAGTTCTGCCTCGCAATCACCGTTTTATCTGTCCTGGGGTAGTGCCTCTTCCATGTTCTAAAAAGGAAGTTAAACATGACAAGATAACTATTAGAACATGTAATAAACAATCCAGCGAGGTTTGCAACATGAATGACAAGATGTATTAGAATGCAGTTTAGAAGAGGGGGCACGGTGGCGCAGTTGGTAGCGCTGTCGGTGGCGCTGTCGCCTCACAGCTAGAAGGTCCTAGGTTCAATTCCCGCTGAGGGCGCTGTGGGTGCTGGGGGCGTGTCTTCTCCTCCGCGTCAGTGCCCATACCCTAGGTGGGGTTGGCGAAAGGGCCTACTTTGTGTGGAGTTTGCATGTTCTCCCCGTGTCTCCTAGGGTAGTTAATACCCTCACAAAAACATGTAGTAATCCTGGTCACTATACCGCCTCCCCCATGACAGCCGGGGCGCCTGATGGAAGGGAAGGGAACTGGTTGGAATAACGACGCCCTAACGACGCCCTTCCACGCCCTAAGTCCTACCGGGGAAACTCCCCCACTCAGGTGACAAGAAGGTCAGTTAGCTCTCATGCATTGAAGGAAGCATGAGCTCGGCCCTGACCTCCCTGGCTGTGGGGGACTGGTGTAGCGCTGGTGTAGGGCTGGTGTAGCGCCCAGGATCACTTAGGAAATTGGCACCGGGTGAAAAAAAAATGGGTCACAAAAATCGCGGGATAAAAATTTGTGAAAAAATAAATAAAGCAGCAGTTTAGAAAAAGAAAAGTTAAAGCTGCACTATGTCACTTTTTTCTTTCTTCTTTTTTTGGGTGATTAAAATGCTATTTTGTCCAATCTGTATGGTATGGAGTATGTCAATACAACATATCTTATACAATATTCAGAGTTTAAAAAGTTCAACTCTTGCGCAGGAGACCCAGGTTCAAATCTGGGGTGGAAATAGGAAAGTTACAGCGGGCAGCTTTAAGATAACCCTTAAGCTCTGAAATTCTGTTGTGTTCACCCATAAGTAGTAGGCTAGCTTTTTGCATTGACGTGCTGTTGGTATGCAGTCTGTCAGCCAAGGAAATAAATCCCATTTCCAGACATAAGTAAACACCATGGAGAGTCTGCATTCCTGCCATGATCCAACCACCTTCATTAACTTCAACCGGCCTATCCCATCCTAAACAAATGTTATATTCAATTTAAGAACCACTGCGCTGTGGTGCAGTGGTAAAGTCCCTGCAAACCCACCACCATGGAGGTTGTGGGTTTGAATCCACCTTGTTCGGGGACGGGAAGCCGGGCAGGGAGGGTGATATTGGTCATTGCACATACTCCTGTTGGGTGGGAGGAGTGTGACGAAGGCCCTACGTCCTCCCGGTGGGGGCTCCCCACTGGCAGGTGAGTCAGTGGCATACAGCAGTGACAACACAGAAATGTGTGTACGGAGGAATTAATATTAAAAAAATTAAGAGAAAAAAAATGAAAACCCAATATGAATCCGTGAAGAACGATATTGATGCTGTGATGTAGAACCTGTTTAGAAATGTCTACACTAAATCCCTCAATTATAAAGTCACCAAGTAAGTGACAGATGACATTAATGGCTTTGTAATGGAGCAACCGCTAAATAAAATACAAAGGTGGCGCTTTCACTTTTTGTTCAATGAATTATAAATACTAACTGAAATAAATACCTACCAACTGAAACCATTAACCAATCTGATTCAATCCTATGCAAAGAAAGAAAGAAAAAAATACGTGTGTATATATTTTTTTAATATTTTTGGAAACGTAAAAATGAGGGATATTTAATCGCGACCCATAAAAATGGGTCTACGACCAACTTGGGAAATACTGTATTACCATCTGCTAAGCAACAGCACACAATATAAAAAGTAAAAACTGAATTATGCTGAGTTCTGCTCAACATAAGGAAGAATCTGTACAGTGTGGCTTCAAAGTAAAGCCCACCTGAAGTTTGCCCGTAGTGTTTTCTTTTGACCCCTAGTCCACAACCCTCATCTGATTTAAGTCTCAAAATCAATAAATCTGATTATTGGCCACGGCACACTGACTGGGACTCATTTGAACCCATTAAAACCGGGAAAGCATCTATGTAACCAGTTTAACCATTATTTTATACTTTGACTATTCAAAAATAGCAGATATACAAGCTCATATCGTGTCACTTCGTGCTGTGCTATGAGCTTGTAGTTCTGCTATTTTTAAAAAATCATGATTTTTTAAACATTTTTTTTTATATAAGCCTATATATTTTTAACTCAAATATTTGCTTCCGGGGGTCCCTGGACCAAAATATTATGAGATGGGGGTCTGCGGCCAAATATATATATAATTTTGGGGGTCCTTGACATGAAGAAGTTTGAGCACCACTGATACCACTGCGACAAATGTTTTTCAGAAAACAATCGGCCTCTGGTCAATATAGTTCACCCCAAAAATCTTTTTTCCTATCGATTAGTCACCCCATGGAGACTTGAATTCATGGGTATTTTTTTGTTTTTTGTCGCATTCCTAAGCCAATAATTTGATGACCAGCGGACCGGTAGGCAGCGGTTCCGGTAGGAGATACAAAGGAGACTCTTTGTGTCTCCTACCGGAACCGCTGCCGGTCATCAAATTATTGGCTTAGGAATGCTACAAAAACTAAAAAATATCCATGAATTCAAGCCTCCATGGGGTGACTAATCGTCGATAGAAAAAAAGTCTTTTTGGGGGTGAGCTATCCCTTTAATGCAGGAGTCTTCAACGTTTTCAGGCCAAGGACCCCCTAGCTGAGAGAGAGACGAAGCAGGGACCCCCTCTATATTGTATAAAATTGTGTTTCAGATTAAACTTTTTTTGTTTACTTGGTCTGCTCTTTTTTCCCCTCTACACCTATATATATCTCTTTGCCAAAAATAGCCGATCTATACAACGCCTCGCAGTGCAAGGCGTTGTGAGCTTGTAGATCTGCTATTTTTGGCTAAAGTTCTCCTCAGAAAAGGGATGCCAGGGTTCAAGTGGTTAAGGTAAAAAAAAAAAAGATAACACACAAAGATTTGGCGGACCCCCTGTAGTAACTCTGAGGACCCCCTAGGGGTCCCCGACCCCCTGTTGAAGACCCCTGCTTTAATGGGTTGCTTAAATCCCAGTGTCTGGACAATAACAGCAGAAAATATACAAAATAAAACACATGTTTGCTTGTGAAGCAAAGAAGCATGCTCTCATGCCAGTAAAGAAACGTCTTTGAATGTTGCATAAAAAGAACAGTCCGAACAGTACGTACTGACTGTCTGTTTCTCCATTAAGCTCTGCTTTTCAGAAGCTAAGCACTCATAATGTGAAAATACTTGTTCATATGCAACATGATGTGACACGCCACTCTGCCGGATTATGAAGAAAAAAACAGATGATAGTAAGCCGCTTCACACCTGTCATTATACCGTGGTCCCAATACCTTAAGGTGTGGGAACTACGACTGTGATTCTTCTAGAGTCACAGGACGATACACTGAAGGAAGAACATGTTTAAACACGGCCTCTTCTCATCTGCCCAACAGAGCAAAGAGACAGACCTGAAAATCCAGTAGCTTAAATAATATGTTACCAGCTCATTACAGAGTCAAAGTTTATTTCAGAAAGGGCTGAGTATGTTTCATACAGCTTCAGTGGTTGGTTCTGATGTTTACCATTATTTTATATTGAATTCCAATATCATTAATCAGTTTAACAATGTTCTTGATCAACCGATGAATGTTCTTTCTCATGCGCGTTATATAACATGCTGCTTCTTAACCCATTAAAACCGGAAAATCAGCTGTCATTTTATACTTTGGCTATTCAGCTTTGGCTATACAAGCTCATAGCGCATCACTTTGTGCCGCGCTATGAGCTTGTAGATCTGCTATTTTTGAATAATCATGACAATTTGTGCAAATCTTTGAATATAGGTATTCTTGCAGAGAACATGTTTAACTCAAATCTTTGCTTCTGGAGGTCCCTGGAACACAATATTTCGAGATGGGGGGTCCGCAGCCAAATACATATAAGTTTGGGGGTCCTTGACATGAAAAGGTTTGAGCACCACTGATAGAGCAACATAAGTTTTTCAGAAAACTGAAGACATTAGAAGACATTTTTGGCCTCAGGTCTAAATGGGTTAGAGATGACATCAGCCTAAATGAGGTCTGAATGAGCTGGGAGTGCTTCCCCTAAAACACCAGAACTTTGATTACTGAGACACTGGAAGCAGGATTGGCATTCATGAGTACATTTTAGCAATTCTAATGCAATTCTACATCGCTCTGAACAATATATCTGTAATGTTTTTTTTAACAAAATATTATTGGGGAGAGAGACACTTTTTTCTTCCATCTAATGTTTCAAATTACAGACTTGCAATATAAAGTATAGGGCCAAAAATACTGTCCCTCTACTATTTCTTGGAGCAGGAAAAGAGTCAGCACTGCAGTATCAGTTGTTTTCCCATTAGAAATGCCAATGCCATTTTAAGATACAAGCGTAGAATCTTCCTAGTACAGGCTGGTGAAGGAAACGTAACAGACGTGTACTGTCAAAAGCTTACATCATTTAACAGTTGATCAAAAGCCTAAGATATATAGGTCTGCCAATTAAATGAATGAGCTTACACAGTTAAGACTACAGTGTACAAGAAGGTGATGAGGGGTCCATATATCAGACTTATCCAAGACAGCATGTCATCTTCAAAACAAGCCTGCGATCAGTCAGACAGTCTTGGGGTGTCTGTCCAGCGGAGTGGAACCTCATCACATGAGTAGCCATCTGTATGCCTTAATTCCCCCTCAAGACTGTTTTAATCCCTCCTCCTAACAATACAAACATTCCCGCTTGCACGTGGTGGTGGTAGCAGGCTACTAGACAAGGGGTCTTCAATGTTTTTCAGGCCAAGGACCCCTTAGCTGAGAGAGAGATGAAGCAGGGACCCCCACTACATGTTGTATAAATTGTGTCTACTTTTTCATAGATTTCATTAGGTAGCTTCATAGACTTGTGTTGCGTTGTGTTGGATGCATGTTGATGTGTATTTTGAGACAGTTAACCACTTAAACCCAACACCTAATCCAACACCTCAGCGTCACTGAAGACTAAGCTTCAAACCTCCCAAAACAAACTGATTCGACTACTTCTCGGACTGGGGCCCATGACCCACCTCTCTCCCACTCACTTTGCCAGCCTAGGCTGGCTCAGGGTGGAAGACGGGGTTAAACAACTAAAAATGGGACTGGTCTTCAAAATTGTAAATGCAGATTTGCCCGAAATGCCCCCTATACCCGCATATCTGTCTAAATACCTCCAAAAAGTTAGTGACACCCACAGTCACGAAACTAGAGGGAGCGTAAACAACAATCTGGTACCACCCACCCATAAAACAAACATGGGCAAATTCTCCTTCTACAGCACGGCCACCAAGGTATGGAATAGTCTAACCCCATCCCTCAAAAAATGCAGTTAGCTGGGCTCATTTAAAACAGCCCTAAAAACTCATCTTTCTGGAGGCCATGAGAGGAGGTAGTACCAGTTTCCTGGTAGACAGACGACCCCCCTCCCCTTTTTTTGTATATATATATTTTTTCATGCTTTTTTTTTGTACATAGTGGTATTTTTTCTCTGTATTTTTATATTGATATTTGAACTGTTTGGTTGCTACTATATATGCCTATGAAATTAATACCAAGGAACCCAACGGAAACAAGTCCGCAAGGACTTTTTTGGTTGGACCTTTTAGACAAAAGTAAATGTAACTGTGTTGTTTTACATTCTTTTGCCTAATAAAATTTTCAATCAATCAATCAAACCCTCAATACTGGTCTGCTATTTTCCCCCCTCTACACCAAATCTCTTTGCCGAAAATAGCCGATCTACAAGCTCCTCGCAGCGCGAGGCGTTATGAGCTTGTAGATCTGCTATGTTCCCCTCAGAATAGGGATGCTAGGGTTCAGGTAAAAGTTCCTGCTATAAATCACACAAAGATTTGGTGGCCCCCCTGACTGTAGTAACTCTGAGGACCCCCTGTTGAAGAACCCTGTACTAGACCTTTGAATTGTTCAAAGCTCAACAACTTACTGAATGCATTAAACACCACAGCATGCATGGATGACAGGTGAAATCATCCATTTGTCTCCACCTTTGAGAGGTGGAGATGTAGGGCCCTATCTTGCATGCCACCTTACCCCTTATCCATAAACTATTTTGCAATTTTGTACTATTTTGAAAACATTTTAAAATAGTTCAAATAGACGATCTACGACCTCACAACGTGTTGATGTGGATTGGCTAATTGAACTATTTTAAAATGTTCTTCAAAATAGCAAAATATGGCAAATAAGTTTAGGGATAAGGGATAAGGCGTGCAAGATAGGGCCCGTAGTCTATTATTATAAAGAGATGAACAAGACATCAGTCAGTGCATGGTGTTTAGATTGCAGAGGCTGAGCAATGAACCAATTCTTCACTTACACAGATTATGATGAAAATAGTACTAGTAACATTTGTCTCCACCTTTGGCAGGTGGAGATGTAGTCAATTATTATAGAACAAAGAGATGAACAAGACATCAGTGCATGGTGTTTGTGGGGTGCAGAGCAATGAACCAATTCTTCACTTGATCAACAATACACAGATCATGATGAAACTAGTACTAGTTGACTATTCTGGACAATTTAAAACTTATTTGAATTCAAAGTAAATCCAATCGGGTTAGTTTAATTCCCAAAACATAACGGCTACTTGTGATCTTTCTCAAGTTCACCTGATTCTCACAATTGGATGTCAGCCTACTACAGGGGAAGGAACGTAATGTTTTGACCTACATAACGGCTACAATTTGAAGTTACTTTTAATGACAATTAATTACCAAAGCAATTTTAATTACCAGGCCTATATGCAGTCAATCAAAAAGCATCATAAGAGCTGAAGGTACTAGCCTTCCTCTCTATTAACCAACATCTTGCACGAATAGAACAAAGTAGACAGAATATGGGCATAACAGACACAACTTTATATATTAATGATAATAATAGAATAATAATTAATAATAATAATATATTTGTATAGCACTTTTTAAAAAGTTACAAAACGCTTCATAATTATAAGCTGAATGGTGTGTGTGTGTGTGTGTGTGTGTGTGTGTGTGTGTGTGTGTGTGTGTGTGTGTGTGTGTGTGTGTGTGTGTGTGTGTGTGTGTGTGTGTGTGTGTGTGTACGTACGCGTCGTTTAAAGTTTAAAAGACAAAAAGTGTCCAACTCACCTTTACATTACAGGAGGATACATTGTGACAGACAGACTGCAGTCATCACGCTGTGTTGACAGATCTGTGTTGAGTAGATCCTCATGGAGACGCAGTGTTTAGTTCAGTCAGTATGATCAGATGATGATGTGATCTACTCTGTAGAGTTGCAGCAGACACACTGACACAACACACACTCACTCACACACATTCACTCAAAGGTTTTTCCACCGGTGGTGCAGGATTGGACCGTACCAATTCCACTAGCTGCTGGAGGGGGGGTTTGGTGGTTCTCAAACATTTTCATATGGGAGCCCAGGATTGATTTTATCTGAGCACCCCCATCTGAAAAGATGCTGGGCCACAGAGTCAGACCCTCAGAACTTCAGAAAATAATATTTGTGTTGTTTGTTTATAAGGGACGGAGGATGAGGCAGGTAGAGGCTAGAGCCGAGCGGCCGCTTGGGAATCGGAGAGTTCTCGGTTCGATCCAGGCTCCCCCCTGTGTAAAAGTGTCCTTGAGCAAGACACTGAACTGCTCCTGATGAGCAGGTTTGTGCCTAGCCCTGAAACATGACTGTCACATCATGACGAAACTTCCACCTGGTGTTTGCACTTTCTCCATTTACATCTACATAAGCGTTCAGATTTCAAATATAAAGTGCTTACCCCATGGCCACGGATGTTACAATTCATTTCGGGTGGGTATAAGTACCTGTATCTTCCGTATTTTTCAATAAAAAGCATTTCAATCCGATCGGTGGCTATTTTCTCATAGTTATAATGTATCAGAGTGCATTACACCTCCCAACCGATAAGGTCGCGTAGTTGAAAGCATAATGGGGAAAATGCGAAGAAAATGGCCACCAATCGGATTAAAATATTTTTTATTGAACAATACGGAAGATACAGGTACTTCTGAGAGCCCGAAAATAATTGTAACGTCCGTGGCCATGGGGTCAGTACTTTATATTTGAAATCTGAACGTTTATGTAGATGTACGGGTTGTAAATGGAGAAAGTGCAAACACCAGGTTGAAGTTCAACCATGACGCTCGTGACGTGCCATCAGTGAGTGAATGCGTAATGACTATTGTAAAGCGCTTTGGATAACACTAGTCAAAACAACAACAAAAATGTAGAAAATAAAGTTTGTCACAGTTTTTTATTAACCAACCAATTTTGTAGATGTATAACATAGGGTTATTTGCTGCGGACCCCCAGGAACACCCTCAAGGACTCCTAGGGGTCCCCAGACCCCACTTTGAGAACCATTGGTTTTTAAGGCATCATCATCATCATCATCATCATCATCCTCCTCCTCCTCAAAAAAAATCACCACAACCAATTCAGAATATAGATTCAATTAAATTGTTTTATATATCCATGTGATAGTGTATTTAATTAAATAAAATAAACTGCCCCACATTCCATTTCAACATCAAATAGACCGACCCACTCCCTAATATCATGTGTGATCACTTATTAGATTTTTGCCACATCTGTGAAACAATGGACCAGTGTCATGAGATGGTGTACACAGACATGCTTTAGGAACATAGAAAGCAAAACACTTTATTTTGATAATAAATTGTACCTTATTGGTTGTCGTTTCTGTATGATGCAATGAAGTTGTCCAAGGTTTATGTTGTCAATGTGTTTCCTGCTGTTATTTAGACATAAACCTACTTAACTTTCTTATAACAGCAAGAAATTTACCAGCTAACTTTATCTGGGAATCCTGAATATAAAAATAGGTAAACTAGAAATTGCCCTTGACAAACTAATTACACTTCAAGGATATATATATAGTCACTGTCAGGCGGAAACCTCATGTCCAAAACTGTTACTTCAGGATGCAAATTCAAAAGCATCAATTACGAAAAAACACAAAAAGTTAAATTAAGGACAAGGTTTCTGCCCAACAACAATAACGAGATATATAATATATCCTTTATTAATGTATAATCATCACTGTCATCCCAAGTCTTCCTATTAGTGATCTATTTTTTTGGGGGCTGGGAACGAGGCTAATTAGTGATGGGTTTCCAACTCTTAAGATAAGATAAGATAATTCCTTTTAACAGGTCGTTCATGAAAGTCCTTGCGGTCTTGTTTCCAATGAGAACCTGTGAACAATTAGGGGTTAAGAGTCTTGCTCAGGGACAAATTTCATTTCATCGACACATATGCTGGCCTGGCCTGGAATCGAACCTGGGGCAACCAGGGCTTCTGGTTCCCTAGGCGGGCTCACTAACCACTCAGCTATGGCCGCCCCTCTTGTCCTATTGGTCCCCACATGTCCCTGCCATCCACTTGTATTTTTTGCCCTTTGACCACCACTCACTCATCCTTCTTTCAAACAGTAGTCTAAGGGCGCGCTCCCACCGCACTTTTATTTTACCTCTGGGGCGGAATTTGCCAATGCTTTGTCAATGCAAATGCGTGGATTCATGGTCTTGCAGATTTTTTCCAAGAATCTAAAATGGCACAGATGCTTTCCCGCTTATAATGGGCTAATTTAGGGACCCCGTGCGGGTCCCTCTCCTCGCTGCATTTGGACCCCTTACGTCATCCCACAATGCCCTGTGCAAAGTGCATTGAGATGAGGGGTTGGTGCGGGGGAGGGGGAGGCTCAACGGGGGCCCCGCCGTTTCCATGGGATACAGAATTCCCCAAATCAGCTGGTTGCAAAACAGCTTTTTGGCAGTGGTGGGAAAAAGTACTCACTTTTTTTTTTTACTTAATTAAGTAGCAATACCACAATATAAAAAGAAATACTCAGATACGTCCTGTATTCAAAATACTTTACTTGAGTAAAAGACAATTACAAAAGTATTATTATCAAAACATACTGGATACAGTTTCTTTTGGGGAGAACAAAAATAAAAGCTCACAACGCATAAGTACAACACTTCAGTAAATGCATTTAGTTACATTGCAACAAACAATAAAATGAGAGGTAACCTAAATTCTCGAGATACACTTATCTCTTGTACACTTACACTCTTTATGAATGGAGCACAGCTAAATGTTACAACAAGTAACCTTTGTTATGTCACACGCTCATGTTTCATTTGGATGCCCAATATTATTAGTACAAGGACACACTGCCATCTAGTGGGCAAACTGGTTCTATGCAAGTAGTGAATCATGTGGCACTATTGATATTGAACAACTTGATACTCAGTGGTGGAAGTACAGGTTCCAATCTCTTCTGCAAGAACACAAACAAATCTTCGAAGTCATTTACAGGACAGTCAGACCAATGGACGTCTCTCTCTGTCCTTACAGGTTTCAGTCCCACTTTTACTTGGATCTCAGTAGGGGCCGGGCTGTGCGATATGACTTTAAAACAATATCACGGTTTCAAACCTTTGCCTACAGTACGATTACTGAACGATAATTTTCTGTCATAGATTTTTTTTTTGTCGATTCGTTGCCATCTAAGAAATAAAAGAAAACAGCCTACAGGTTCTAAATATTGGTTTCGAGATACAGTATTTTCAGTTAATTGCTCCACCCTAATCTGAGGTGAGTACTGCATTTCTTTTTGGCCTTCCTCTGGGTCTACCTGAGGTTTTTTTATACCCTTTCTTTTTACGCTTATTCAATTCCTCTCTCATCTTCTCCTTCTCCTCCTCCTCCTCCTCCTCCTCCTCCTCAGGGTTGTACTCTGCGTCTTCCTTACTTTGCTCAGCATCAACAGCATTGGTCTCGGTTTCATTTGACGGATCTAATTCAGCCTCAGAGCCATTCCTTTTCGTCGTCTTCATGTGCACTTTCTGTCCTGGGTCAGGGAGGACTTGTCCGTGGTACTTCTGGACGTGACTCTTCAGGCTAACATTGTGATTAAAGCTCTCATCACAGTGTTGACACTGGTAGGGTTTCTCTCCTGTGTGGACACGCATGTGGGATTTCAGGTGGCTTTCCTGGCTGAATGAACGTTGACACACCTCGCATACAAACTGCTTTGCTCCCGTGTGCACAACCATATGCCTCTCCAATTTAAAGCGATTAGGAAACTCCATGTCACATATCTGACAGCAGGGGCCTCTGTGACTCTTCTGGTGGTCGTGGCGCTCTTTGCGCGTGGCAAACACCTCCGGACAGTCGGGACACTGGTAGGGTTTCTCTGCAGGTAGATGGCGCTTCTCGTGTGCAATTTTGTCTCCCCTTACTTCGAAGGTTTTGAAGCAGAAGGTGCACCTATGCTGGTAGCCTTCCTTATGGATCCTGCTGTGGATTTTCAGATAACGCTCGGAAACAAAACACTTGCCACACGCATAACAAGGATAGGGCTTGAGAACGTATTCATCACACTTGTGAGTCTTCCTATGAATCTTGTTGAGTAACTTTCCACATTTGGGACACAGCTGGCGTTTTTCTCCATCAATCTTTTCATCCTCTTCATCAAGCTCATCAGTACCTGAGTAGAGTAACAGTTGATCAAACTAATCAATTTAACAGATGAAAAAAAAATATATATATATATATATATATATATTTAAAAAAAATATATATATATATATATAATTTAATAAAATAAGCGATTAATAATCGATCCCAATTTTGGGCATGTCATTATAGGTTCAAAGCTAGTGAAAACAGCCGATCTACAAGGTCCCAACGTGTGGCATTGCAACACTTTGTGAGCTTGTAGACCTGCTATTTTCACATTTTTTGCACAAAATCATTGTGCGATGAAGTATAAAATAGTGGCTAATCAATTTGTAAATATATAAACTAATATATAATTAAAACCCAACAAATGTACCCAAAAAGCAATCGATAGAATAATTGATGAGAAAAGTTGCAGCCCTATACCTGAGTCACTCTCTGTAACCTCGCTGTCGATATTTGCCTTGGGATCAAAATCTTTGTCCTTGGGATCAAAATCTTTGTCCTTGGGATCAAAATCACTGTCTGAACTGTCCACTGGCACCGTCTGATCTTCTTCTTCATCCCAGGAGTCCTCTGAGGGCACTACCTGTAAAAGATACATTAAACATTGTTGTAAGTGTCTGTGACACTTGTCCTTTTAACTTCAATTGTTTCTTTAGTTTGAAGTTAATTTATTATTATTTTGCTTAATTTGGGATACCTTTATTTTGACACTTCCTGTGTATTTTGGGCTACTTTATTTTTTATTTTTTAAACACTTTGTTTTTATTTTTCCTTATGTTGCAGACAAAAATACAAGAATATGACATTTTGTACGACATCTTATTCCCCCAATCCCCCACCCTCCCACCAAGGTCATAACAAGACAAATGACAAGACAAAAAATGAATAAATAATAATAGTAATCACTTGACAATAAAGAAAAGGACAAGACAGACAAACAAACGGACAGACAAACCAAACAGTTTAACTTTCGACAAAATATGTTGTTCCTTTCAGGTCAAGTTAGACAGTTCCATTATTGAAAGCAATAAATAAAAATAAAATGAGAAAATATATATTTCGTATCCAACCGTCTATATCTTGTAGGCCTCCAGCCAGAGGCCGACAGAGTCAGATTTTTTGGGCGTTGTCAATTATATAAGGGAGTGTGTATTCAAGTGAAAGGTATGTTTTCAACAAATTCTATAAAAGGGGTCCAGGTTTTAATGTATCTATCTTTGGAGCCACTACGATTATATCTCAATTTCTCCAAAGGTATCATAGAGAGTACCTCTTTGACCCACTGTTGGAATGAGGGAGGTTTGCTACCTTTTATTTTGACACTTCCTGTTACTTGACCGGCCTTATCTGAGGCGTTCTAGCGTTACTCACAGGACAGATCCATTCAGAGACCGTCAGAGCAGAGTGACAGTACAGAGAGGCACGGCCGCTCACCAACGTGTTTCCTAAATCGGCGCGACACCGTACGAAATGTTTGTTTGTTTGCTTTAACGTTCTGTGGCCTATTTGTAACCTGTAACCCTGTATTCTGCACTTTAAATGCACAGGTGGAGTAAGGTTGTTTAGTTTATATATTGTTCACAGTGCCTGTTGTGACGTTTGGGGGCAACTAAATGATCGTTTGAGTAACCTGAAGCCAAGGTGGTTTTGTATGCAGCCCATAGCACCCTTTGGATAGCGGAGCGAGGTACAGGAGTGTTCTGTTTGTTTGTTTGGATTTTCTTTCTGATTTAATTTGGGATCTATTAATTGTTTGTCTGGTATTTTGATTTGGTTATGGTACATTTTTGTTTGGTATTTGCATTAATTCACTGAATTATATCAACTGTAAATTAACTATTTTATCGTTGAATTGTACTTTGAAAGTGATACTTTGAAATGCACTGATTTTATTGTTGAGTGAAACTATGAAATGATTTAATATGATTGTAACATTATTTATTTCTATTTTTATAGTTTTCACGGTGTTCGAACAAAGCTTCATTCTGTGTTGAAGAGAAAATAAATACACCCGTTGAAACCATCCACCTTCGTCATCATTCAAATCCAAGGGCCGCTACAATTGTAATCTTGCTCATGTAGGTTAATCGAATAACCGAGAAGCTAAAGTCGACTACATCAAGTACCGTAGTCTGATTAACCACTTAATCCTGTATTATACTTTGTTGTACAATGGTGTCACACAAAAATAGTGAAAATAGCAGATCTACAAGTTTGTAGATGAGCTAATTTTCACAATTACAAATAATAATAATTCTTCATCGTAATCAAGCCAGAAGTTTAACCCAAACTTATACTTCGGCTATTCAAAAAAATCTGATTTACTAGCTCATAACGTGAGCTAGTAAACGTGACGCATTGTGAACTTGTAAAACAGAGTTTTGTGCAAACATTTTGAAAAGTCATGAGATTTTAAAAAAAATGTTTAAAACAAATGTTCTCTTATAGGGGGGACCTTTATTTAAATAAGCAGTACGTCTAGTACTGCTGTTCTTTTGTTTTTATCCTAGCAGGATCTTTAGCACTACTGGTATTTCTCTCTCTCCTCTGTCACCCTACGTAAGAGATAAGACATTTATTCTCCTCCTGCTCTATCCCTTTCTTCTCACCTTGTCGATCTTCCTCTTGCTTCCTCTATCCTCTCCTCCGGCTGCATTCCCATCCCCTTCTTTCTCTTTCTGCATCATGTACTCAGCGATCAGGTCGGGACACTCCAGGTTGTCTTCTGGTTCCCATGTGCTTTGCTCACTGAACACACACACACACACACAAACACACAGCTTATAGAAACCTAAAAGTTTATGTAGAGCCCACCAGATACATATCAGTTCGTCTGACATTTATTTAACTTTTTTGATGACATCGGTGTCTGCAGTTATGTCTCAAATTGAGTCAATGACTCAAATTGTCCCAATTTTAACCACTTTCATCCTGCCGTTCACAAACACCAATACATTTTTTTCTTAATGAAGAGCTTTTTGCTTAGTTTATTTCACTGATAGTTATGTATATATATATATATATATATATATATATATATATATATATATATATATATATATATATATATATATATATATATATATATATATATAAAAATTTTAATTATTTCCATGGATTAATCATTGTTGGATTATTTTGATGGTCTTCCTGCCCTGACATTTGGCAAAGGTCAAGAGGCCTAGACTCCCTAAAAGGATGAAATTCCAGGCCTGACCACAACACACTCTCACGAGATCCATTAACAGTGATCACAAGACATTCACAAGATCTGTGACCGTGCCCACTGCCCAGACTGACCATTTAGGAGACCAGACATGTTTACCATTTTGTACTATTACGAGACGTGGAATTGGCCATCTATGTAGCAAATATATCAAGGGAGGGACTTTGATCACATATGCACAGTCTATTGGGTCGGTACACAAGAAGGAGTTTGTTCCACACAGAGATTTTCTTTTTTTATAATGTGAGGAGAAAGGAGGCTTGGACTCACTCTGAGAAACCTTTCCATTTGAGGAGGTACTTCACCCTTCCATTCATCACATGGCGATCCAGCACCTTCTCCACCACATAATCCTCTTCCTCCACTGTCACAGTCACCTGAGACTCCTCCATCTCCTCCTTCACCGTCACTGCAGCCAGAGGTTCCTCCTCCAACTAGTAAAGAGATACCAAACATGTTTCATATGACATTACACCCACATTTTAAATAGCTTAAGCTTGAGCAATGCAACGCAACATGCGACTCGGTCTGTGATAAAAGTTCTGTTTTAGGGAGAAGAAGAGAGGGTAGGGGCTGCCACACTGAAGGCTCTATCCCAGAAGGTCCGCCTATTGGTGTGGGAATGGAGAAGAGCCCCAAGTCAGAAAGCCAAAGGTTACCCCCTGGGGTGTATGGAAGAGGTCTAACAGGTACCATGGGGCTAGGCTAGGGCATTGGAGAGCTTTATAGTTGAGGAGGAGCAGTTTGTCGGTGATGCGGAACTTAACCGGAAGCCATAGTAGGTGTTCAAGGGTGGGGGTGATGTGAGCTGAGTTCTGCTCACACTGCAGTCTGTCCCGGGCTTTGTTAATCGTTGGGGAGCCTGAACAAGACACCATTAAGAGAAAGTAGGCTAATTTTGTTAAATAGCTCTATATTCTGATAGTAATAATTTATATAGAGTGTATGTTCAGTAACAGCCAGGGGCTTAGTTAAAGGTTCTATGACATTCATTTTCACTTTTTTTATTTTCAATGTTTTATTTGGGGTTTTATGACTTCAATTACACCCAAAAAAACTGAACTTAGAACATTCAGTGGATTTTCTGTGGTCTGGGGTTTTCTGAATAATTAGGCTGAAAAGTAATCTGAGCTTGGCCCTTCGACAGTGAGGTCACAGTCGATTAATCCCGCCCACTCTCCTCCTCGCCCCTCCCCTCCCCTATCCTTTCCTTTGGGGGGGGCGAAGCAGAGGCGATGATTGACAGGCAAAATCCCTCACCAGCGACACCCGCAGGCAAAGATTTCTTTTTTCATTGCAGTTGAAAAGGCTTTAGAAATGTGAGAGAAAAACACCTGCCATTGATCACTGGAATGGAATTTTCACTTAAAACTTTTTGTACACTTTTGAAGGACCAGGACAAAGACTTTGAATGTGGTGTAAAAGTGAATGTCATTAAACCTTTAACAGAAAATGCATTTTCAGGTCGGGATACCAATTGTGAAAGTGAAAATGGGAGTGATGATGACACGAAGAAATAAGCAGACAAAATTGGAACTGGAACACTATACATTTTAAGCTGTTAAATGGGTACTCTCTCCTGATTGGCTGACATTTGGCCACCCACCTGAAAATGCATTCGATGCATTCTCTCTTTATTATTAAAGAGCTGGAGAGACGGGGAGACTCCTGTTACTGAACAAACCCTTTATATAGCAATGATTACAATGATTATCAGAATATAATGCTTTAACCTTTAAGCAAAAAGAAAAGTTTTTGTTTTAACCAAAAAATATCACTTGCCCTACCTTTTTAATTGTTTCTGCAATAAATGTATTTTTTCCTTCTTCAAATTTGCATGGTTTAGTTTTCCTACCTGTATCTGTGTGCTGCTGTGTGCTTCATTCTGTCTGTGTACTTTGACAGTGGGCACATCTGGTTTTGGAGCAGCAGTCCTTGGAACTGCATGTGCCTTCAGTCTAGTAGTCCTTTCGATCTTTGGCTTTGCCTTTGGTTTTATATTTCTTAGACCCTCTCTCTTCTCTGTTGGCTCTGGTTCTGGTTCATCAGGTGGCCATACGTTTGGTATGTCCATTTTCTATTCTCGCGGCGAGACTAAACTAATTGATTCGCATTGATTCGCCTCAACAGATGATTGCAACACAAGGATGCAACCAGTTACACTAATTCAAAGGCACCACTCTCTTCACACTGTTGTGATTCCCCCCCCTAGATTTAGAACGAATACCAGGCTTTCCTCCGAGGTGGAAAGTCTGGTGACACGACGATAGCCTTGTAAAAATGAATTATTTTCTATCAATTTGAGAGAGAAGATGTTTAACAGCTGAAAGACACGCACTTGGTAGCACCGCGCTGCAGAGGCGGGAGACACTTCCTGTGTAAACAAACTGAGTCAGTGTTGCCAGATTGTGTGAGAGAAACAAGCAACCAGCCAGGTCTACGAAAACAAGCCCAAAAGAAGAAGATCTACATTAAAGCTCACAACGCGTCAAAACTATAACATCTCGACTAGATTTCTCTGGTTCACAGTATCACACGTTTATTATTTATTATTCTACATTCAAAGTAATACCCAAGTGAACTTAGAAGTAGTAGATGTGTAGTAGGCTGCAAATTCAATAGACATTTTTGTGGTTGAATGATGGCCCAAAACCATAGAGTTAAAAATAATAGAGAGGGCACCCGAATTCTCCTCCCATCCACTTGCATTGAGTTGCTCACCCAGCGGCGAGCGGCCTTTTTGCATGTAGTTGAAGCGCAAGGGGGCGGGTGGGGAGACAGTCAGCGCACTGAAGTCACAGACTACTGTGTTGTTGACGGACAACGTATGCACGCTTATGAGAAACAACACAAATAAAACCTGGCAAAACAGTTGCGTGCATTAGCGCAAGATGAGGATAAAGGAAACATTCAGTCTAAATGTCCAGTAATTCGCAACTACTACTACTACTACTACTTTTGTATTTGAAACTTTACATTTCTCTAAACATTATAAACTTTCAGGACAGCGTAATACAAATATAATTTTTGAAAAGGCTATAGGCTACAGTGAAGTCGGACTGAATGACTGAAACGTTTTTTCTTTTTTCTACTTTACTCTCTTGGTGATTATCTGGCACAGTAGTAGTGAATTAGCAAACTGGACATTTAGACTGAATGTTTCCTTTATCCTCATCTTGCGCTAATGCACGCAACTGTTTTGCGAGGTTTTATTTTTGTTGTTTCTCATAAGCGTGCATCCGTTGTCTGTCAACAACACAGTAGTCTGTGCCTTGACTTAAGTGCGCTGACACTCTCCCCACCCGCCCCCTTGCGCTTCAACTACATGCAAAAAGGCCGCTCGCCACCCAGCGCATGTGCCTATTTGAACGCTTCTTCCGGGTTGGAAATTTGGTGGGCGAGGCCTATTTGGGGCTCCAAACGCGTCACTTCTGTGACGCGTTTTGCGTCACAGAAGCGCGCAGCCCCGTGCGCAAGCTCGTGCGCATGCTCGTGAGTCGAGCCCATTGGTCGAAACCGTTTTCGCGTTCATGTGTTGAAGCCCCAGGCCTGCACGCGCCTGCACTACCATGAATGGCCAGCATGTTCAATTGGCTTCAATGAAACCACTGGGTTCTGGGGGCTTGCCCAAAACAGATATGGCTAGCAGGACTTCCTGTACTGTAGCTACTGTAACTGTTGCTGTATCAGTGGTGCTCAAAATGTGTCTCGTCAAGGACCCCCAAAATGATATGTATTTGGCCGCTGACCCCATCTCAAAATATTTTGTTCCAGGTCAGGGAGCCCCAGAAATAAAGATTTGAGTTCAAATTGTTCGCTTTAAAATAACATATATATTCAAAGATTTGCACACATTTTCAGGATCTTTCAAAAATAGCAGATCTACAAGCTCGTAGCGCTGCAAGAAGTGGCACGCTACGAGCTTGTAGGTCTGCTATTTTTGAATAGCCAAAGTATAAAATAAATAATGCTTTTTAGAATCTAAAATGACACAGCTGCTTTCCCGATTATAATGGGCTAATTTAGGGTCCCCCTGCATGAGGGTCTCTCCTCGCTGCTTTTGGACCCCTTACGTCACCCCACCCACAATGCCCTGTGCAAAGTGCATTGAGATGAGGGGTTGGTGCGGGGGAGGGGGAGGCTGCTCTCAATGGGGGCCCCGCCGTTTCCATGGGATACAGAATTCCCCAAATCAGCTGGTTGCAAAACAGCTTTTTGGCAGTGGTGGGAAAAAGTACTCACTTTTTTTTTACTTACTTATGTAGCAATACCACAATATATAAAAAAATACTCCGATACGTCCTGTATTCAAAATACTTTACTTGAGTAAAAGACAATTACAAAAGTATTATTATCAAAACATACTGGATACAGTTTCAAAGTAAAAGAATGGAACTTTTTTCTTTTGGGGAGAACAAAAATAAAAGCTCACAACGCATGAGTACAAAACTTGAGTAAATGCATTTAGTTACATTCCAACAGTGTTTTTTGTAATTTCCCTTCAGAGGCAAGTGAGAACATTAAAATACAAACAATAAAATAAAAGGTGACCTAAATTCTCGAGATACACTTATCTCTTATACACTTACACTCTTTATGAATGGAACACAGCTAAATGTTACAACAAGTAACCTTTGTTATGTCACATGCTCATGTTTCATTTGGATGCCCAATATTATTAGTACAAGGACACACTGCCATCTAGTGGGCAAACATCAACAAGATGAAGTCTTAAGATTACAGGTTCTAAATATTGGTTTCGATATACAGTATTTTCAGTTAATTGCTCCACCCTAATCTGAGGTGAGCACTGCATTTCTTTTTGGCCTTCCTCTGGGTCTACCTGAGGTTTTTTGATACCCTTTCTTTTTACGCTTATTCAATTCCTCTCTCATCTCCCTCTCCTCCTCCTCAGGGTTGTACTCTGCGTCTTCCTTACTTTGCTCAGCATCAACAGCATTGGTCTCGGTTTCATTTGACGGATCTAATTCAGCCTCAGAGCCATTCCTTTTCGTCGTCTTCATGTGCACTTTCTGTCCTGGGTCAGGGAGGACTTGTCCGTGGTACTGCTGGACGTGACTCTTCAGTCTAACATTGTGATTAAAGCTCTCATCACAGTGTTGACACTGGTAGGGTTTCTCTCCTGTGTGGACACGCATGTGGGATTTCAGGTGGCTTTCCTGGCTGAATGAACGTTGACACACCTCGCATACAAACTGCTTTGCTCCCGTGTGCACAACCATATGCCTCTCCAATTTAAAGCGAGAAGGAAACTCCATGTCACATATCTGACAGCAGGGGCCTCTGTGACTCTTCTGGTGGTCGTGGCGCTTTTGGCGCGTGGCAAACACCTCCGGACAGTCGGGACACTGGTAGGGTTTCTCTGCAGGTAGATGGCGCTTCTCGTGTGCAATTTTGTCTCCCCTTACTTCGAAGGTTTTGAAGCAGAAGGTGCACCTATGCTGGTAGCCTTCCTTATGGATCCTGCTGTGGATTTTCAGATAACACTCGGAAACAAAACACTTGCCACACGCATAACAAGGATAGGGCTTGAGAATGTATTCATCACACGTGTGAGTCTTCTTATGAATCTTGTTGAGTAACTTTCCGCATTTGGGACACAGCTGGCGTTTTTCTCCATCAATCTTTTCATCCTCTTCATCAAGCTCATCAGTACCTGAGTAGAGGTGCAACAGTTGATCAAACTAATCAATTTAACAGATGATAAAAAAAATAAAAAATGATCATTTAATAAAATAAGCGATTAATAATCGATCCCAATTTTGGGCATGTCATTATAGGTTCAAAGCTAGTGAAAACAGCCGATCTACAAGCTCACAACGTGTGGCATCGCAACACTTTGTGAGCTTGTAGACCTGCTATTTTTGCACAAAATCATTGTGCGATGAAGTATAAAATAGTGGCTAATCAATTTGTTAATATATAAACTAATATATAATTAAAACCAGTGCTGCACAATTAATCGAAAAAAGATCGTGATCTCGATTCAGACACCTATGCAATCTCGATTTGAAATTATGGCGTTTTGTTTTTCAAACCATTTTTTTCTTTTTTTTTTACTTAATATTTTTATATTTACAAGAGAATCGTGTGAGAATCGTGATCTCAATTCTCATGGAGGAAAATCGTGATTCACATTTGAGCAAGAATCGTGCAGCACTAATTAAAACCCAACAAATGTACCCAAAAAGCAATCGATAGAATAATTGATGAGAAATGTTGCAGCCCTATACCTGAGTCACTCTCTGTAACCTCGCTGTCGATATTGTATTGATCCGTGGGATCAAAATCACTGTCTTTATTGTCCACTGGCACCGTCTGATCTTCTTCTTCATCCCAGGAGTCCTCTGAGGGCACTACCTGTAAAAGATACATTAAACATTGTAATGCTCATGTAGGTTAATCGAATAACCGAGAAGCTAAACTCGACTACATCGAGTACCGTAGTCTGTATTATACTTTGTTGTACAATGGTGTCACACAAAAATAGTGAAAATAGCAAATCTACAAGTTCACAACACGATGCAACACGGTGTGAGCTTGTAGATGAGCTAATTTTCACAATTACAAATAATAATAATTCTTCATCGTAATCGAGGCAGATGTTTAACCCTAAATTATACTGCGGCTATTCAAAAATTGCTGATTTACTAGCTCATAACGTGTTGTGAACTTTTGTGAAATGTGAAATGTTTTGTGCAAACATTTTGAAAAGTCATGAGATTTTTTTTTAAATGTTCACAACAAATGTTCTCTTATGGGGACCTTGGCAAAAACTCTTGTCAGATGGGGGTCCAGGGACAAATCAAATACATATCAATTTGGGGGACCTTTATTTACATTAGCAGTACGTCTAGTACTGCTGTTCTTTTGTTTTTATCCTAGCAGGATAAAAGCTAGACATTTAAATAGACTTTTATTCTCCTCTATCCCCTTCTTCTCACCTCGTCTATCTTCCTCTTGCTTCCTCTCTCCTCTCCTCCGTCTGCAGGTGTCTCTATGGCTGCATTCCCATCCCCTTCTTTCTCTTTCTGCATCATGTACTCAGCGATCAGGTCGGGACACTCCAGGTTGTCTTCTGGTTCCCATGTGCTTTGCTCACTGCACACACACACACACACACACACACACACACACACACACACAGCTTATAGAAACCAAGTTTATGTAGAGCCCACCAGATACCAGTTTGTCTGACATTTATTTAACTAAGACATCGGTGTCTGCAGTTACGTCTCAAATTGAGTCAATGACTCATTGTCCCAATTTTAACCACTTTCATCCTGCCGTCCCAAATGTAGGGACTGACTCCCTATCTTCAAATGAATCAAATGACTCTGATTAGTCCAGGGCTGAGTGTGTGTGAACTTTTGACTCAAGAGTTTCTATAAATATCGGTAATTTACATTTTTTTTCTTTTTTTTAATTAAGAGCTTTTTGCTCAGTTTATTTCACTGACAGTTATACTATGTATTAAATATATAAATATATATTTAAATGATTTAATTATTTCTATGGATTAATCATTGTTGCATTATTTTGATGGCCTTCCTGCCCTGACATTTGGCAAAGGTCAAGAGGCCTAGACCCTAGTTCCTAAAAGGATGAAATTCCAGGCCTGACCACAACACACTCTCACGAGATCCATTAACAGTGATCACAAGACATTCACACGATCTGACGCTCACGTGGAGTGACCGTGCCCACTGCCCAGACTGACCATTTAGGGGACCAGACCATTTTGTACTATTACGAGGCGTGGAATTGGCCATCTATGTAGCAAATATATCAAGGGACTTTGATCATATATGCACAGTCTATTGGGTCGGTAGACAAGAAGGAGTTTGTTCCACACAGAGAACATTTGTTTTATAATGTGAGGAGAAAGGAGGCTTGGACTCACTCTGAGAAACCTTTCCATTTGAGGAGGTACTTCACCCTTCCATTCATCACATGGCGATCCAGCACCTTCTCCACCACATAATCCTCTTCCTCCACTGTCACAGTCACCTGAGACTCCTCCATCTCCTCCTTCACCGACACTGCAGCCAGAGGTTCCTCCTCCAACTAGTAAAGAGATACCAAACATGTTTAGCAATGTTTCATATGACATTACACCCACATTTTAAATAGCTTAAGCTTGAGCCAGGCATGCAAACAGCCCGAGGTGAAAAAGGTGACAACATGTTGTTTTCTTTCGGGTCAGGTGTCACACAATTGCCCTATTTGGGTTCAAAAAGGTGACTGTAGCTGAAAAGTGACACTTTTGCATGTCTGTTGAGCAATGCAACGCAACATGCGACTCGGTCTGTGATAAAAGTTCTGTTTTAGGGAGAAGAAGAGAGGGTAGGGGCTGCCACACTGAAGGCTCTATCCCAGAAGGTCCGCCTATTGGTGTGGGAATGGAGAAGAGCCCCAAGTCAGAAAGCCAAAGGTTACCCCCTGTGGTGTATGGAAGAGGTCTAACAGGTACCATGGGGCTAGGCTAGGGCATTGGAGAGCTTTATAGTTGAGGAGGAGCAATTTGTAGGTGATGCGGAACTTAACCGGAAGCCATAGTAGGTGTTCAAGGGTGGGGGTGATGTGAGCTGAGTTCTGCACACACTGCAGTCTGTCCCGGGCTTTGTTAATTGTTGGGGAGCCTGAACAAGACACCATTAAGAGAAAGTGGGCTACTAAGGGTAAGTGATTTTCCTTTAAGTGTTAAATAGCTCTATATTCTGATAGTAATCATTTATATAGAGTGTATGTTCAGTAACAGCCAGGGGCTTAGTAAACAGAAAATGCATTTTCAGGTCGGTATACCAATTTTATCCAATAAGGAGAGAACAGGATACAGGATGAACAAGTGAAAATGGGAGTGATGATGACACGAAGAAATAAGCAGACAAAATTGGAACTGGAACACTATACATTTTAATGGAACTGGAACACTATACATTTGAAGCTGTTAAATTGGTACTCTCTCCTGATTGGCTGACATTTGGCCACCCACCTGAAAATGCATTCTCTCTTTATTTAAGAGCTGGAGAGACGGAGAGACTACTGTTACTGAACAAACACTATATTATATATAGCAATAATTGCTATCAGAATATAATGCTTTAACCTTTTAACAAACAAAAAAGTTTTTGTTTATCCAAAAAATATCACTTGCCCTACCTTTTTTTTGTTTCTGCAATAAATGTATTTTTTCCTTCTTCAAATTTGCATGGTTTAGTTTTCCTACCTGTGTCTGTGTTCTGCTGTGTGCTTCATTCTGTCTGTGTACTTTGACAGTGGGCACATCTGGTTTTGGAGCAGCAGTCCTTGGAACTGCATGTGCCTTCAGTTTAGTCCTTTCGATCTTTCGCTTTGCCTTTCGTTTTATATTTCTTAGACCCTCTCTCTTCTCTGTTGGCTCTGGTTCTGGTTCTTTGAGGCGGAAATCATCAGGTGTGAAATGGTCACTACAGAGCGTACGATGCCGATCTAAAAGAGTGTTGGGCTCCATGTGTAGGGCAGTGAGCCACAGTGTCCTCATCTCTTCACTCGTAGGGAAAGAATGAAAACTTTTACGCTTCTGGGAAGCAAAGGACCTCCTGGTTGTACAGCCGGGATACACACACTGCGTCGGGGTCTTTATCGTCACATCAGGGTTGAAGCATGTCGGGTATGCACAGACTTTGGGTAGCCTGGGATCAGGACCATTTTCAGGGTTCTGATCCGGTACGAACGTTACGTCATCCGGTGGCCATACGTTTGGTATGTCCATTTTCTATTTTTAACTCGTGGCGCGACTAGCGAGACTGAACTAATTGATTCGCATTATGTAGGGAACAAAAATCACATTCACACCCAGTGTGAAGAGAGTGGTGCCTTTGAATTAGTGTAACTGGTTGCATCCTTGTGTTGCAATCAGCTGCTGCTGTTGAGGCCGTGCTCAAAGGGACGGACGTCTGACGGACCCCCACACACACGACTCAAGTGTAGGAGTGGCTGGTACCACTCAAAAACAATGCGACGCCAACCGGAACCAACCACCGGAAACACGGTTCTTTTTTCTAGATTTAGAAAGAATACCAGGTTTTCCTCCGAGGTGGAAAGTCTGGTGACGCGATAGCCTTGTAATTTTTTTAAATTTTCTATCAATTTGAGAGAGAAGATGTTTAACAGCTGAAAGACACACACTCGGTAGCACCGCGCTAGCAGTGTTCAGTCAGCAAATATAACGGAGCAAATATAAGACTTCCGGTGGACGATCTCTTCAGAATAAGAGTACCCTCTAGAGTAAAAAGAAACCATTGAAAACCATTGAAAAACGGTTCATTTGCACATTAAAACTATAAATTAAGCATTTAAACGAAGCTATATATCACATATTATGTTTCTGTGTAACAAAAACGGATTTAAAACATTAATTATTTATCTAAATTGATAGATGCTGTTCAAAGGAGTGCATAGCCTATACAAATTGGACACTGGACAGGAGACGGTGCTTAGTGCCGGAACTTCTGAGGTACGCACGCGTTCGGGGAGACCCTCTCTACACAGCCACACTCTCCGCTAAGCGGCACTAAGGTGTAAAAAAAAGTGGCGGGCCGTCCAGTGAGGTCAAGGGTCAGAAAAGGGCCCTTTTCAGTGCATAGCCTATACAAATTGGACACTGGACAGGAGACGGTGCTTAGTGCCGGAACTTCTGAGGTACGCACGCGTTCGGGGAGACCCCCTCTACACAGCCACACTCTCCGCTAAGCGGCACTAAGGTGTAAAAAAAAGTGGCGGGCCGTCCAGTGAGGTCAAGGGTCAGAAAAGGGCCCTTTTCAGTGCATAGCCTATACAAATTGGACACTGGACAGGAGACGGTGCTTAGTGCCGGAACTTCTGAGGTACGCACGCGTTCGGGGAGACCCCCTCTACACAGCCACACTCTCCGCTAAGCGGCACTAAGGTGTAAAAAAAAGTGGCGGGCCGTCCAGTGAGGTCAAGGGTCAGAAAAGGGCCCTTTTCAGTGCATAGCCTATACAAATTGGACACTGGACAGGAGACGGTGCTTAGTGCCGGAACTTCTGAGGTACGCACGCGTTCGGGGAGACCCCCTCTACACAGCCACACTCTCCGCTAAGCGGCACTAAGGTGTAGAAAAAAGTGGCGGGCCGTCCAGTGAGGTCAAGGGTCAGAAAAGGGCCCTTTTCAGTGCATAGCCTATACAAATTGGACACTGGACAGGAGACGGTGCTTAGTGCCGGAACTTCTGAGGTACGCACGCGTTCGGGGAGACCCCCTCTACACAGCCACACTCTCCGCTAAGCGGCACTAAGGTGTAAAAAAAAGTGGCGGGCCGTCCAGTGAGGTCAAGGGTCAGAAAAGGGCCCTTTTCAGTGCATAGCCTATACAAATTGGACACTGGACAGGAGACGGTGCTTAGTGCCGGAACTTCTGAGGTACGCACGCGTTCGGGGAGACCCCCTCTACACAGCCACACTCTCCGCTAAGCGGCACTAAGGTGTAAAAAAAAGTGGCGGGCCGTCCAGTGAGGTCAAGGGTCAGAAAAGGGCCCTTTTCAGTGCATAGCCTATACAAATTGGACACTGGACAGGAGACGGTGCTTAGTGCCGGAACTTCTGAGGTACGCACGCGTTCGGGGAGACCCCCTCTACACAGCCACACTCTCCGCTAAGCGGCACTAAGGTGTAGAAAAAAGTGGCGGGCCGTCCAGTGAGGTCAAGGGTCAGAAAAGGGCCCTTTTCAGTGCATAGCCTATACAAATTGGACACTGGACAGGAGACGGTGCTTAGTGCCGGAACTTCTGAGGTACGCACGCGTTCGGGGAGACCCCCTCTACACAGCCACACTCTCCGCTAAGCGGCACTAAGGTGTAAAAAAAAGTGGCGGGCCGTCCAGTGAGGTCAAGGGTCAGAAAAGGGCCCTTTTCAGTGCATAGCCTATACAAATTGGACACTGGACAGGAGACGGTGCTTAGTGCCGGAACTTCTGAGGTACGCACGCGTTCGGGGAGACCCCCTCTACACAGCCACACTCTCCGCTAAGCGGCACTAAGGTGTAAAAAAAAGTGGCGGGCTGTGGTCAGTATTTTTAGCATCAGCTCAAAGGTATAGCCTGCTGTGTCATTGGATGCTTTTGTCATGATATGCCATTGCTGGTCTTTACACGTGTACAATGACACATATGGTGACTTGTCAAAAAATGCACAAATGCTGGACACAGCATAATCATTTTGGTGGTACAGACAGGAGAGAGTGAACGTTTTGGGAATTTCTGCACCAGATCTTAGCAGGAGAAGTAAAGTCTGTGGGCTGTGAATTACTTGATAGGTTGATAAGCTTAAGTCCTGCTTACATGTTTCACATTGGTCAAGTTGAGCAGAACATATTTTGGCAACTGTGTCCAAGATGCCTTTTTGTGACACTTCAAGTGGCTGCACTATGAGTTCTGATATGTTCTTTCTAGATGGTACGGCCTGGTCACCACATTGAGTACAAATATAGCGACCAAGACTTTTAAGGCAAAGCAGGTCATTTCCAAGGAAAGGAGCCCCAAGTGTGTCATTCACAAAGCTGTTTAATATGTGGTACACGTCTGTCATAGAAAATTGCCGAGACACTAATGACACCACCTGAGTGTTGGCAAGTTTCTCAAGCGCTCTTTTAAACAATGCTGGGGACTGCGCTGCTGCTGCTGCTGCTGCAAGCCGTGTGTGACATTTTTGGAAAGCAGATGTCTGTTTTAGAAATGTTAGTATTGGTAATGGTATGGCTTCACACATATTGTGATTTGGTCTTTCATTGCAAAAAAACACATCCACACCATGGCCAATATCTTCCAAATTGTCCTCTATTGTGATAACAGCATTAAGTGATGCATCATTACATTTCACATAGAAATAAATGTACCCAAGTGGTTTTGCCAATTGCAATGCATTTGCTGGTTGAAGGATGTTTATATTTGTATCATCTGCTCTAATTACAACATTGTCATAAAGCAAATGTGCCCAGAAGTGTCCGGCTTTGGCCACTGAGCCTACATGACAAATGATTGAGCCCAACTTATACTTAATTTTACTGCTGTCACGAATGGGAATTTCGATTATATCAGATGGGACTACAGGCGTGTGGAGCACCGTCCCACCATTATCAACACGGGACACAGAAAGAGTAATGACATCAGGAGCATCAATCCAACATATTTGTCTCTTCATTTCTGAACCACATGCTGTACATCTCTGTTGACCTTCACCTTCCATGATTGTGTGTTCGAAAAGAGAATTGAGGGACTCACATTTCTGTGTCAGCGGTAATGCAAAAACAGTAGGCGCGCATGAAATGCTTTCAACTTTCGATGCACATTTTTTACAGATGTCTGTATGTTTTGCCATAGCAGTTGTTTGGACACTACAATCATGCAACCAGATTAATAATTTGTGTATCAAATCTAGTGGGTCATTGTGCATTGACAAGGACAACGCTGGGATGCTCTTGACTAATTCTTGAGTGACACCATGGATTGTTTTAGCATCAAATGTGTGCCCTGGATTTTGAAAAAACGCTTGGATGAGAGCTGCTAAATTCCCTGGCATTGATGACATCGCAACCATATAAGTAGGTGTCAACTGTTTCAATTTATCTTGTACTACTTGCAGATGCAGTATCGATTGTAGGGTTGCATTTAGCCAACAATTACTCTCATTATTTGCAAACCTGCATATACTATTGCATATTTCCTCATTTGTGCCTCTGTTTTGTGCCTTTGTTTTGTCTGGCACACTTGCTGAGCTGTCATTTTGTAAGAAAATCTTTGAATTTGCTTGTGGCTTATTTTGATAAGAGCGTCTCAGCTGTGGCGGCAGAGTTCTCTTTTTGTTCCACTCTTCTACAGGTGGTGGGTGTGGACGCTGTGATGCCTGTGATATCCTGTAGCCTACTTTGGCAATGAAATCTATGGCTGACTGCTTGTATAGTGAGCGTATGCGCTGTATACATTCGTCAATTCTGTGTTTCTCATTTCGTAAAAGCAACACTTTTGTGTTTTTGAACATGGCCTCACTAATAGCTGTGCTTTTCTTACCATGGTTTATTTGTGCAGCATAGGCTCCAGAGAATCGCTGCAAATCACCTGAGAGTAGATCTGACCATATTGGAATAGTTGGGAGGAAGTTTGAGAACAGTTTGTTTAAAATAGTTTCTCCATGGTATTGATTTTCACCTGTGTCATTGCTGGTTTTAATTGTATTATTGGCTGTAGCCCTTAGTTGTTCAAAATAGTCTTTGAAGGGAGATGTACCTTCACAAACATCAGCAGTCAAGTCAAATATATCATCAACCGCAGTGTCATATGAATTGTCTTGTCGATCATGCTCTTTATCAATAATTCCTGCAATTCCTGGCAGCTTCTGTGTTTCATCCTCAATGCGGCCAAGACTAGCTGCCACCTCGCTGGAGTTCCTTTTGCTACCAAGTACAATACAAGCAGCAGATACTATATTACCTGCTTGTTTCAGTGTTTTGGCATTAACTAAAGCGCTGAAGATGAACATAGCCAACTTAAACCTACAATCTCTAGTATTGTACTGTTGTTTGCAAATGTGACTTGCCTGTTTCATCAGATGACTCTTACATGCTCTTATGGTACAAAAATTCAAATCTTTGCTATCTGCCTTTCCATTCACTATTCTCCAGCAGCGTAACAAGTACATTTTCATGCTATCTCCATTGAAGATATGCATACTGGCTTTCAAAAGCACTATGGACCTATCACTATTAATCTGCATGGGTGTTGTGTTGGCACCAAATATCTCCTTCTCTTTGCACCTCAATTCCGTGAGGAGCTCCTCTACAGCAGTCTGGGTGTGTTGTTCACTGATCATAAATGCTACAGGAGTTGAAGCGGACGAAGTGGATGAACTTACTACAATCTCATAATACAAAATCCTTTTCTTTGTTAGTTTACTCTTTACTCAGACACGATACCGGCAGCATAATTAGAAATAACAGATTTTTTGTATATACATTTCAACAAAACATTTTAACATACTGTACAACAAGATCATTGATGCACTAACCTAACAATCAAATATTCACAACCTCTGTAGAAAATATAGGTTTAGTGTGTGGACTACAGTGGCTGGATTCAGACAAAACTGTTTTTTAACAACTGTAGTTGTTGCATTGACACACACACACACACACACACACACACACACACACACATATACGTATACGTATACGTGTATATATATATATATATACATATATATTATATTAAATGGTATTTGGGCTTTGTGCACACCAAAGCTTTGTGCACACCATGCCATGACAAACACACACACACACACACACACACACACACACACACACACACACACACACACACACACACACACAGTATTGTATTGTTAAATATGTTTATAAACCCCCCACATGTTACACCTGTACAAGCTACTATTATTATTTATAGAAAGGGGATTGCCATCTTTGGCATTCCAATTTAAATCTGAAACCTGTTTACAGTCTAATCACAGTGGTTAAACATGGGTGTATGGAAAATGTGCTAAGTGCCCATTGAATGTGGATCAAAGGCCAATTTCAATAACGACCTGTTAGGGCGTAGGCTAATTCTTATAAATACATCCATCAATGCAGTGGTGGAAAAAGTACTAAAATGTTTTACTTAAGTAAAAGTATCAATACTGCAATGTAGAAATACTCTGCAAAAGTAAAAGTCCTGAATTCTAAATGTAATTAAGTAAAAGTACTGGTATCAAAATGTAATTAAATATACAAATATTTGCTTGTAGATCGGCTATTTTCAAATTGCCAAAGTTTAAATAGGGCTGAAGTGGTCTTGTATAAATATAAAAATCTTTTGCTTGTAGATCGGCTATTTTCAAATTTCCAAAGTTTAAATAGGGCTGAAGTGGTCTTGTAATTATAATCAAAAATATACAAAGTAACAAGTAACTAGTATAATATCTGCCTCTGAAATGTAGTGGAGTAGTACTTAGTTACTTTCCACCACTGTATACGTGTATTTTTCAAAATGCATAGTACAGTAATTGATTACATGTACTGAGTTACTTTCCACCACTGTATAAATGTCTTTTTCGAAATGCATGTATGTCTTTCATAAAACATTAAATGCGATGCTCTTACTTTGAAGGCAACCGGAAACCTTATATTTGCTAGCTCAGAAACCGGATGTGTTATATTTGCTACCGGAACGGAGCTCACCGCGCTGCAGAGGCGGGAGACACTTCCGGTGTAAACAAACTGAGTCAGTGTTGCCAGATTGTGTGAGAGAAACAAGCAACCAGGTCTACGAAAACAAGCCCAAAAGAAGAAGATCTATAAGCTCACAACCCGTCAAAACAATAACATCTTTACTAGATTTCTCTGGTTCACAGTATCACACGTTTATCATTTGTTATTCTACATTCAAAGTAATACCCAAGTGAACTTAGAAGTAGTAGATGTGTAGTAGGCTACACATTTTTGTGGTTGAATGATGGCCAAAACAGATATGGCGAGCAGGACTTCCTGTACTGTAGAAAGATAACCAGGTAAATCTGCTCCATCTCACAGTGAGTCTAATCGAACAGCTTTTCTATTAGCTCAATACAACAACCCATCGTCTTTTACTATTAAACTGACGAGGTTATATGTACATGTCTGTCTGTCTGTCTTACCTGTGGTGTTGGGGTTGATGCAGGCAGAGCACTGCACTTCAAAACATGTTTTTTCTCATAATCGTCTTCAGTGAAATGATCACTACATATTCGAAGTTGTTTTATCCTGGGCAACTTGGTATGAACGTTCAATCCCACTGCAATAAGCCAAAGTTGTCTTGTGTCTTTATCCGTAGGGAAACGGTGAAAGAACTGTTTTGATCCAGTAATGCTCTTATTAGGACATCCAGGAAAATGGCAAGTTCTCACCATAATGACTTTTTATTTTTCCTCTGTTCCCCTTTGGAATAGCTGATCATAGAATGTATAAATGGTAGCTGATCAGCTAACTGCAGTGCACAGTGTTGCCATGTCTGCTTACTATAAGCGACTTTGGGCTTGTTTTTCTATGAAGTCTTTCTATGAAGAGAGACACGTTGTGAGCTTGTAGATCAGCTTTTGTTCAACTTTAACCCCTGTGTCACATGGTACTATTTTTTGTGTCCAGAATCACTGCACTGCTGCAGCATACTCTCTCAAAACAAGGTGCACTGCCAGTGTTGCCAGATTGCGAGAGAAACAAGCCCAAAACAAGCGACTAATAGCCCACACGACCTATATATATATATATATATATATATATATATATATATATATATATATATATATATATATATATTCTGGACACAAAAAATAGTACCATGTGACACAGGGGTTAAAGTTGAACAAAAGCTGGGCTATATGGTAGAAATAGGTTAACAATACAAATAACGCTAGTTTTATTGATTAATTTATTTTTAATGAGTGGCCCCCACCAAAAATCCAAACTAACCCTTTTAAGTGAGTTTCTTTTACACATTTAATATGATATATTTTGCCTTTCCTTAGTGACTCAAACGATTCCCTGTGGTGGAGAGTAACTAAGTAAATGTACTCAAGTATTGTACATAATTATGTACACATTTGATGCATTTTTACTTTACTGGAGTATTTCCTATTTTCAATACTTTTACTTCTACTCCGTTACATCTCAAAGGCAAATATTGTAGGCTACTTTTACTCCACTTCAATTATTTTAAAACATTAGTTACTAGTTACTTTGTAGATTTATATTATTATTACAAAACATGCATTAAGCACTTTACCCCTATATAGGCCTACTTAGGCTATTTTCTATCTTTTCTTTTGAAAATAGCAGATCTACAAGCTCACAACTGGGGCACGTTGTGAGCTTGTAGATCAGCTATTTTCAAAAGCTTTTTATACATTTTGAACACTAGTGAAATGGGACATTCTGCACTTTTTAATACTTTTGGTTCTTTAAAGCCAAGGGCTCATAGTTCACCCCCAATAAATGTTCTATCGATTAGTCACCCATGGTGAATTCATGGATATTTTTTTGGTTTTTGTCGCATTCCTAAGCCAATAATGTGATGACCGGCAGCGGTAGTAGAAACAAAGAGTCTCCTTTGTGTCTCCTACCGGAACTGCTGCCTACCGGTCCGCTGGTCATCAAATAATTGGCTTAGGAATGCGACAAAACCAAAAAATATCCATGAATTCATGTCTCCATGGGGTGACCAATCGATAGAAAAAAAGTAGTTTTTTGAGTGAACTATCCCTTTAAGTACATTTTGATGCCAATACTTTTGTACTTTTACTCAAGTAATGTTTTAATACCAGATGTTTACTTGTAACAGAATATTTCTGCATTGCAGTATTGATACTTTTACTTAAGTTTAAAACATTTGAGTATTTTTTCCACCACTCACACACATACCACATAGCAGACTTGGCATAAAGATCAGCTAACTTCATTATTCACTTTACATGGCATCCATTTACCAGTTACCAGAGACCCATCTCTGTGTGTGTGTGTGTGTGTGTGTGTGTGTGTGTGTGTGTGTGTGTGTGTGTGTGTGTGTGTGTGTGTGTGTGTGTGTGTGTGTGTGTGTGTGTGTGTGTGTGTGTGTGTGTGTGTGTGTGTGTGTGTGTGTGTGTGTGTGTGTGTGTGTGTGTGTGTGTGTGCTGCGCCTGAGCAGCAGGCAGAAAAGAGGGGGTTAACAAAATTGTCTTGCACTACTAGAGAAACTGACTTTAGCCATTAAAGAGATAGTTCACCCATAAAATTACTTTTTTCTATCGATTAGTCACCGCATGAAGACTTGGATTCATGGATATTTTTTTGTTTTTGTCGCATTCCTAAGCCAATAATTTGATGCAGCAGACCGTGCAGGCAGCGGTTCCAGTAGGAGACACAAAGGAGACTCTTTGAGGAGAGTGGAGACACAAAGGAGGCTCTTTGTGTCTCCTACCGCAGCCGGTCATCAAATTATTGGCTTAGGAATGCGACAAAAACAAAAAAATATCCATGAATTCAAGTCTCCATGGGGTGACCAATCGATAGAAAAAAAGTCTTTTGGGTGGTGAACTGTATCCTTTAAAGGAAAATCTGCTATCTTTCAAGAGTTCATACATTTTATGGAAGGCAATCCTGTATTAATAGATGCTACTCTGTAATGTGGGGGGGCCTACACACATGTTATTGTGTGTAGGCCTATATTTTTTTTATGTGACATCTGTCTGCTCTGTTTTTGGTATTTTATTTAAACAATTAAGAGCCATACTGTTGTCATGTTTTATATAATTGAAATTATCTTCAATGCATCTTAAATGCATTTACTCATCTAACCATCAGTAATATTCTTCATAGTAATCAAAATGAATTGTGATTGGGTGTGAAAAATATTATAAGCTCAATACATCTGTTATCAGTTAAAAACCAATTAATCAGAAATGTAACTAAAACTCACATTATAAAATTGCCATTAAAAATAAATAACTTTTAGACCCATAAAAGCAGCCTATAATGGAGACACATGGCTGGTAGCTGAGCAAAAAGACCAGGGATTGAGTATAATCACTGATTACGTGTTGAGTTCACCTATTGCCTATTGGTGTCTAATATTAGCCTTAGATCAAGACCATCGTAGATGTATTTTTGATCGATTTTGACATTATATCTACGAGAGTCTTAGCGACCCCCCCCCCCCAGTTTGCCCGGGAATTTCACCAGTAAAGCCTGTATTTCTCCGAACATGTACAAATGCAAAATATAAGGTACTTACCCGCTTGCCCAAAAATGTTAACTAGGTGTCCGGCGTGTTTGTGCAATGTATTAGTCCATATTTTCTAGTAAAGAAGTGTTTTAATTCTGTCTGTGGCCCAAAGCCCCCCCCCCTCGTTTACATCCCGTTTACATTGAGTGTAATTCCGGCTTTCACCGGATGCGCTCCGTTGCTATTGCCCATTTGGAACTTCCGACAGAATCGGCCACAGACGGGTTTAAAACACTTCTTTATTGAGAAATATGGACTAATACATTGCACAAATAGACCGGACCCCTAGTTAACATTTGGGGCAAGCGGGTAAGCACCTTATATTTTGCATGTGTACATGTTCGGAGAAATATGGGCTTGGGCTGGTGAAATTCTAGGTCAAACTGGGGGGGGGGGGGGGGGGGGGTGAGGGTCGCTAAGACTCGTAGATACGAAAGTAAAAGTCAGACTCGATAAAATACATCTACGTTTGTCTTGATCTACACACATAGTCTAATATTGTCAAATGCCTGTGTTTAAACTTTACGTGGATACAGGGTGGATAGGTGGTCACTAGGGGACTCTTGATTCTGGGTACCTCGATGTAAAATTGGCTATTTTGTCAAAAAAATAATTTAAAAAAAATACATGATGTAAACATGCACGGTACATCATTATCAGACAAAATGACTGGATAATATACAGGTTTTGTAGCAATTTGTAGCAATTGTAGAAATATTAGACCTAAATTGTGTTGTTGAATGTTTAAGCATGTTCTTATCATGTATACTTTACTTTACTTAAACTTCACTTAATTTTCCAAATATATATATATATATTCATTTTTTACATTTTGGAAAGAAAATGCCAATTAACACCGGTGCCCACTCTTCCTTGGTGCCCACCTAGCCTGTTACCAAAAATACAAATCCACCAACTCACCACCGCACAGTAATTCAGCTCATCATCACTTCCAGGGACAACAAAAGTCACCGGAACAGCGAAACATCTCAGTAGTTTAGATCTCCGGTGACCTTTGGACGGGATCGTACGGTAGTCCTCTGGAGAGAAGTGATCCCCACACACACGGAGATCCCGTGAATGCAGGCTTCTGACCGCTGAAGAGCCCACATCGTTCATGTTCATCGCGGTCAGCCACAACCGCAGGAGGTCAGGATCCCCACAGGGCAGCTTGTGAAAGATCACCGTTGAACTGGTCTTCTGTTGGTTGAAGCATCTCGGGTATGCACATACTTTGGGCATACTTCCCCAATAGCCTTGTATCAATGTTCTATCAATTTGAGAGAGAAGCTGATTAACAGCTAAAAGACACGCACAAAAAGTTAAACAGTGTAGTGTAGGCTATAAGAATAAAAATCCAGTATTGCTGCTCCCAAATCCAAATGCACTTTACTTGGTGACGTTTCGAGCCACTATGGCTCTTCCCCAGACCGTTATTTTCTATCAATAATCTGAGAGAGAAACTGATAAACAGCTAGAAGACATGCACATCCCCCTAGAGCTACTAGGATGGATGCTGGATCAAAACAAGTTGTGTAAACAGTGTATAAGAATACAAATCCGCACACCAGTTACTGCTCCCAAATCCAAATGCTCTTAGTAACGTTTCGAGCCACTATGGCTCTTCCTTCGAGACCGTTATTTTCTCTCTATTTTACACACCCCATGAAGCCTTGAATTCATGGAGATTTTTTTGTTTTTGTCGCATTCCTGAGCCAATAATTTGATGACCGGGTGGCTGCTCACTCAGTAGGAGACTCAATTGAGTCTCTGCCGGTCATCAAATTATTGGCTCAGGAATGCGACAAAAACAGAAAAAAAACCTCCATGAATGCAAGGCTTCATGGGGTGTGTAATTGATAGAAAGTCATTTTTTTGGGTGAACTGCAGTGTGAAGCATACCAGAGAAGCTTCAATGCTTATTTTCTATCAATTACACACCCTATGAAGCCTTGAATTCATGGGGATCTTTTTTGTTTTTGTCGCATTCCTGAGCCAATAATTTGATGACTGGGGTGGCTGGTCAGTAGGAGACGCCACTGGTCATCAAATTATTGGCTTAGGAATGCGACAAAAAAAATAATTTAATAATAACTACTGCCCTATGTAGGCTAGAATATGTAGAACCATTGCTGGGATACCAAAAAAGTAAATGCAACAATAGTACAATGACAGCGTTTTTAAACTATAGGCTGTGGGCTGTTATCTAAAGGAATAAAAAAAGATACCACAAACACTGTAATAATAATGCATATTTAATGGTAGTGTGATGATATATATAAATCACTGACCAGGAAATGGTAGCTTTTTTAATTCAAAATAATACTTTCCAGTTTAAACACATAAATAATCCCAAAATGACAGACACCAAACAAATACTTCCATTAATTAATATAACCCAGTGGTTCTCAAACCTTTTTATTTATTTCAAGGACCCTTACAACTCAGAGCTTACAAGTGGAACCAAATGGACCCGCAAGGGTCCATTTGGTTCAATTTGTGGACTGTCAAGAGTTACAGGCCTGTTAAAAGGAGTAGTTCACCCAAAAAAACTACATATTTTCTATCAATTACACACCCCATGAAGCCTTGAATTCATGGAGATGTTTTAGTTTTTGTCGAATTCCTGAGCCAATAATTTGATGACCAGGTCATCGGTCAGTAGCAGACTCAGTAGGAGACTCTTTGGGTCTCCATCAAATTATTGGCTTAGGAATGCGACAAAAAATCTTTTTCGGGTGAACTAGTCCTTTAAGGGTCCATTTGGAACCCCCTCAAGGGAACCCTGAGGGTCCCAGGCCTGGACCCCACTTTGAGAACCAACCGACCAACATTCTAGCTCCACAATGGCCCTGACTTAAAACCCGCTGTTAATAAAATGTCGTCAAGCTGGAAGCAAAGCTTTCCTCTCCCAACACCAGGCTGGGTTCAAGGTTGTGCAGAAAACGCTGCGATGGCAGGGAAACGGCAAACAGTATTAAGACCAAAAGCCAAGGCTGCGAAATCTGAACAACTATACCCTTATTTCGACAGCAGTCTGTGCCTTTTTTAAAAACGATGGAAAAATTGTTGATACAAAAGTAAAATTGTACAAATGACGTTCTCAGTACAAAAAGCTTTGTAAAATGCAGTTGTGTGGTACAAATCAATGTTATCTCTTCTATTATCTAGTTTGTGGAAACGTTTTCTTTTTCTTTTCCAATGACATGTGCAGACTTGACTTGGGCCAGCTCACCGAAAACCCCCGTCCCCCAATTTTAGCAGCTACATTTCCAGTTCAGCATCTAAAACGTATTTTTTAAAAAGGATATGTTGATTGAGAAACAAAAGGACTACTTAACATAAATAACACTGACAATAATATACCTTTATGACGGGGGGGGGGGGGGAACGATTTCCCCAGCACATGAAATCAACAAACAATTATTTAGAAAAAAATGGCAGTATAAAAATAAAAATGAAGAACTCCATATCCACTAACATACCAATAAAAAGGAAATGACCGTTTGTTTTGTTGTTTCTATATATATATATATATATACACATATATATACATATACATATACATATACATATACATATAAAAACAGACAAGTGATAATCCAGATACAATAATCAGAGTCAGGTTTGGATGCAGTGAGGTAATAGCTCCACATTCTTACGCCGTTTGATACTGTGTTGCACGTGGAAAATAGCCGACCTACAAGCTCACAACGTGACGCGTTGTGAGCTTGTAGGTCGGCTATTTTCGCCGCGCGACGGCATCATACAATAGGCATTACTGAGTTTGATTTTGACACCCCCGCCTCCCTATTGAAAGAATCTAAGGCCCGCAACCAGGAAGAACTTCTCCAGGAAGATCTCCGAATCGAGGACGGCGATGTGGGCTGCCCGGCCAATCAGGGAGTTGGCCGTGTTGGGCAGGGCGTGGATGACATCGTAGCGCACCAGGTTACAGTCTTTGTTCTGGAGCACAGGCAGCAGGATGTTCTCGATCATCTCGGCGTAAACAGGACCTGAGGAACAAAGAGGTTGCCACACATTTTTTTACCAATGAATTTCCAAAACCATTCCAAAATATTTAACCAGATTTCCAGGGGCCTATAAAGCAATCATTCAGCGTAATATTTCATTTTCAATTAATTGAAATTCTTAACAGCAATTAATCGCTAGTTGATTCATTGTTAATTCCCCTTCATTATTTGTTGTGTCACTTGATTGATTCATATGCGAGTGAGGACGTCATGTGACAAAAGAACAAATCTACAAGCTTACAAGGGATCGCGTTGCAGTACGTTGTGAGCTTGTAGGGCTGTTCTTTTTTTTCACGTGACATGCGGTATACATTAGGCTGCAATCACGCAGCCCGTTCGGCGCACAACTACTTCATTATGTTATATATTTCATGTAATTTTAGACATGTTTTTGATTAACAGAATCGATAGCCCAAAACAACGCATAGCCAAATATCTTTCCAGAACATTTGATTAATTCCAAACATTTTCCAGGCCTGGAAAGTTTTTTTTTATTTCAAAATATTTCCAGGAATTTCACAACCGTGGGAACCCTGAGGCAGAGATTGTTTTTGTACCACGCGCAGTGTGTGACATTATGACACTATGGCATGTTTTTAGAGAGGCAGCGACGTCACAGGAATACGCAGAGTCACAGAGTCGAGTGCATATTAGACCATGTGACTGTAACAAAGACGATAAAAGTACGTGCCAGCCAAACACCATGGCTGACCAGGAAGACACGCCTACTTATTGAGGGCCAGGGATAATGCCTTTAGATCTGGCGATCCGGTGGCCTATAGGAAGGCAAGAAATGACCCGAGAAGAGGCATCAATGAGGCAAAAGGACTGTATGGGGGAAAAGGTTGGCAAGTCAATTTAATGACAACAAGGACACTCGGCGGCTGTGGCAGGGGTTCCACACAGTAACAGGCTATAAGCCTGCTCCGCAGCCAGTCCCCACGACCCATCCCTTCCTGACGACCTTAAAGGGATAGTTCCGTTTTTGTCGCATTCCTAAGCCAATAATGTGATGACCGGCAGCGGTTCCGGTAGGAGACACAAAGAGTCTCCTTTGTCTCTCCTACCGGAACCGCTGCCTACCGGTCCGCTGGTCATCAAATGATTGGCTCAGGAATGCGACAAAAACTAAACAATCTCCATGACTTCAAGGCTTCATGGGGCGTGTTATTGATAGAAAATAAGTAATGTTTAGGGTGAACTACTCATTTATGCAAATAACTCTCAATATTGTGACGATAGTATCATATTGCGGAAATGTCCTTTTATTTCATTTTTTTTTAAATAACAGCTCGTAGATCAGCTGTTTTAGGTACTGGTGAAACATGATTAGAGCCAGGTAAAGACAACACTTATGCCATATAAGGTTTTCAGACGATATGTAGTCTCATATCACGCTACACTATTTCATACTTCGTTGTACGATGGTGTCACGCGGTGAAAATAGCCAATCTACAAGGCGTGGCATGGCAGTACAGTACACGTTGAGAGCTCTTAGATCTTCTGACTATTTTAGATTTTTTTTGCCTAGTATGCCATGCCCCAAAGGGGGATGCCAGGTTGAAGGTGGCTAGACATTAGTGATGCGCGGGTCAAGTTTCTTCAACCCGCCCCACACGGGAGCCCAACCCGCCCCAACCCGTCCCAACCCGTCCCGCAAAAATGAATATAAATCAACGACCCAGCCCGTCCTGGTGTTTTTTGGTGTTTTTTCTTCTTCCGTGGGTTGAACCGCTTCGCCCGCCCTGCGATAATTGGGTCGTAATCTATAACCCGTCCGCCCGCCCCGCGGTTCAACCCGCGGGACCTGCGGGATACGGGTCGGCCCGCGCATCACTACTATGACATGAATATTAAATAAAACGGTAGGAAAACTCTTCACAGGTTCTCTTTTTGTAGTTGTATTACAAGCAATTAAATCAATTCAGTTTGACATCTGAGAAATCCCCACTCCGCCTCAACTCACCTGACTGTTTGTCCTTTAATGCAGTTTTGCACATTTCGATGCGGGCTGAATGATAGGGGACGTAGCGGTCCTGCAGCGAACCAACCAGCACCACGTTCTTGAAAAATTGCAGACCTTAAAAGAACATAAACATACATATTAACAGTACAATCTACTTTAGCGCATGACGTGTGTATGCGTTTGTTTTTCTTGTTGAGAGAAAAAGACGGACCAGATTTCTTGCTGAGTTTATAGAGGAAAGTTTGGCGAGGATCAGAGTGGTCCCGGCACGTCAGTTGTAGGAGTGACCCTGATTTCTTCCACTTCTGCATGAACCACAGGCCTGGGGAAAAAAACAAAATTTCATCAGGGTTTGATTTTCCCATGGCGGGGATGAGGGGAATGCTCTTATGTTAAAATAATAACCGAAAATAGACTATCTACAAGCTGCGACGCATTGAGAGCTTGTAGATAGACTATTTTCGCTGTGCAACATGCAAATTCGATCGGTTGAGCGGTTCTCCAGAACCGGCCCGCTCAAAACTGACATGCAAGTGCACAAAAAAAATAATAATATTAGTTCATGCCACTTACCAGTGTTGACCAGAGCAGAGCTGTTGTACAGTGTGCCTAGATGAGGTCCAGAGAGGGAAAGGAAGGTGTGCAGTCTACTCAGGTAACACTTAAATCTGGGTCTGGTCAGCACCGAACGAACTATTAGGTTCCCCAAGGAGTGACCCACAAAACTGCAGGAGAACATGACAGACGTTTAGAGCAGTGGTTCTTAAACTTTTTATTTTATTTCAAGGGCCCCCAGAACTCTGCTAGTTACAGAGCTGTAGGGGTCCATCTGGAACCCCCTCAAGGAACCCAGAGGGCCCTTGGACCCCCACTTTGAGACCCACTAGTTTGGAAAACCAAGACATTTCAGTTTGCTGTATGGCAATACTGACTTTCCATTTCAGCAGTGGTTCTCTTTTCAGCCTGACTTTTCGATTAGTCACCCCATGGAGACTTGAATTCATGGATATTCTAGTTTTTGTCGCATTCCTAAGCCAATAATTTGATGACCGGCAGTGGTTCCGGTAGGAGACACAAAGAGTCTCCTTTGTGTCTCCACAAAGAGTCTCCTTTGTGTCTCCTACCGGAACCGCTGCCTACCGGTCCGCTGGTCATCAAATTATTGGCTTAGGAATGCGACAAAAACAAAAACATATCCATGAATTCAAGTCTCCATGGGGTGACTAATCGATAGAAAAAAATATGTTTTTTTTTGGATGAACTATCCCTTTAAGGTTAGAGTTAGGCATAGTGTTTGTGAGGTTGGGGTCAGGTTTAGGTTTTTTGTGAGGTTAAACGTTAAGGGTTTAGGCATATAGCCACGCCCACCTGGGCAAAACACCAAAGAAAGAGGCCCCTTTTCAGCCAGTGGTTTGTCCTAGTATTCTTATTTGGAAACAAGTGATTCTGAGTGTACAAACAGATGGCCATCCACTAGAGGGCGATATTTACTGTAATAATAGCATTTCAGGGCTGAAGCTTACACCCAGGAATAGTCATACAGTATACACATAATAGCACTTAGCGGTGCTAGTATTATTACTATACACATGATGGTACTATACACACACGGATTGCACATCTTACCTGATCTTTGACACCGTGAGGTTGTATATCTGGATGTACTGGACTATTTCATCCAACAGCCGGTCCGTCATGGACTCAAAGTCTGCAAAAGTGTCATTCTGTCAAAGAAATTAAGACAAATAAGATACAGGTTATTGTATTGCTCTATTGGGTTTAAGTCCTCCTTTTAGCTAAAGCAGTGGGGTGAGACAGTAATCTTTGTGGCCTAAGTTCATTACCTGGTTCCTCTCTGACATGAGGAAGTCTATGCGAGCTCCAGGAAGTCCCAGTTCCAGATATGTCTTCACCAGTCTCAGGTCTGCACTGTTGCCTGGAGATAACAATGTTACACAAAATAACGGTGACGTTTGATAACATTCAGCCACTCGTGAGTTGCGCTACACCTCTGTAAAAACTATGGCAGTGTGCATCGTTTCAAAAATAGCAAATCTACAAGCTCATAGCTTGTAGATATACAATTTTCTTTTTTTAAATGTGAGCAAATCTTTGAATATATATATTTTAACTAAAATCTTAGCTTCTTGTGGGGGTCCCTGGAACAAAATATTTTAAAATGGGGGGGGGTCCTTGACATGAAAAGAGTTTGAGAGCCACTGATATTCTAGCAACATACGTTTTTTCTTTTCTTTTACTGTTAGGATTTAGAATACATTCGTAGAATCCCCAGAAGCAAAAAGATTTGAGTTAAAAATGTTAAAAAAACATATATATTCAAAGATTTAAAAAAAATATCCAAAGACATCTAAAATGACACAGATGCGTTTCCGGATTGAACGAGTTAACACTGAGGATTTTATAGTGTAGATCTGGGGATAAAAGAAATGTATGCAATGGAGGGGTCTGTGGCCTCATAACTGAGACCCCTGAAAAAATGTTTGAGAACCAGCGCTGTAAGCTCTTTACCATCCAGGCCATGGACACAGACGATGAGGTGAATGCCCTCATCACAGCTGTCGTCCTCCTCCAGGCTGAAGTAGGGCATACTGGACGCCAGCTCAGCCACCTCGCTGTACAGGAAGCCAGGCAGCTTCAGCTGCTTCATCTCCTCTTTGGCCTGGATGAAACTGAACGACGATGGAGCACAGTCAGACAGAAACACGTCAACACAAATACCAGGCATGGAGGCTCAGCCAGGTGGTATGCATGCATAAGCGTTTGATCTCTTGTGTTGCACGTCTACCTTAAAATGCCTTAAAATAGTCTTTAAATAGCATTATTAATATTACCACAACAAGGTGGAAGATAATAGGGTTCCAGTTCAAAAAGGGAAGAGTCCAAATAAAAAGAAGAAGATGGAAGCCACTGTATAAGCTATGCAAAACATAATTATTTAGTGCTTTCAAATAGGCTCCCTTTACAGTGTTTTATGGGCTTACGGACACACACAGGCTTAGACATACATGCCTGAGTATCAAATCGCATGTGTGACAAATCTGTGTTCGAAAGCCTATCAGACACTGAAAAGGATGCATATTTGAGTGCTTTTTTTTATATACATAAAAATATTACCAAATCGATTCCGGTGCATTACCCTAATCCCTGTGTGGGATGCAGTGGCAGTTTGTTGCAAAGTGGGACGTGTGCCATGATTTTAAATGGGGAATGCAGGAAACCCTTAACCCATTAATACCTGGAACTGTGTCATTTTTAGATTTGAGCTAAAAAGCATTTTACACTTTAGGCTATTCAAAAATAGCAGATATACAAGCTCATAGCGCGGCACCGAGTGCCGCGCTACGAGCTTGTAGATCTGCTATTTTTGAAAAATCGTGAAAATGTGTGCAAATCTTTGAATATATATATATTTTAAAGCGAACATTTTTAACTCAAATCTTTGCTTCTGGGGGTCCCTGGAACAACATATTTTGATGGGGGTCCGCGGCCAAATACATATAATTTTGGGGGTCCTTGACATGAAAAAGATTGAGCACCACTGATATAGAAACATACGTTTTTCAGAAAACTGTTGAGATTTAGGAGACATGTAGAATCGGCTTCAGGTCTCAATGGGTTAAGTAGTGGGAGTACGGTTGAGCATGCAGAGCGTGAACATTAATAAAAGACTCACGCTTTCATCTGTGGTGTAGGCGCACTCTCGTACCAGCGCAGGGACGACTCGAGGGGGACGGAGGCACGGGAACGCCTGCTCTGCCGGCTGCCGGCGACGCCGCCCGGGGTCGGGGCAGAGCGGACGGGGGCTCTGGGTAAATCCCTCGGTTCTTGGAGGAAACCCAGACCCAGCTGTTCAAACAGCAGACCGGTCTCTGCGGCGGCGACGGTGGCGGCGTCCCCCTCGGCCGCCCCCTCGTTGTCGTCGGCGACGCCGTTGACGAACGCGTAGCCGTCTCCCTCCTCGTAGTAACCGTTCTCGATCATCTCGTGCTCCGGCTCGTCCTCGTCGTCGTCCTCGTCCCGCGGCACCGCCGCTTCCATCCCCAGCACGACGGCGGCGGTCTCCGCGGGGCTGATCTCCGACACGTCCGTGCTGGAGCGCGAGCCGAAGTAGTTCTCCACCATGCCGCGCTTCACCAGGTCGGTGCTGCTGCTGGTGGTGGCGGAGTTGCTGGAGGGGCAGGCGGTTTGGGGTTCGCTGCGGGTTTCCGTGGCCGTCGCTCCCTCGAGAGCGGCGTCCTCGGCGACACCCGTTGGTTTGGGCTCGCTTTCCGAGTCTGCGGCGGCGGCGGGTTTGGGAGGCCGCGAATCGTCGCGGTCGGACGAGGCGGAGTGGTGAGATCGAGGAGGTGGTACGGGGCGGCTAGCGGCGGAGGGCGCGTCCCCGGAGAAGACTACGCTCTGTTCCTGTACCAAGACGCTGGACTTCCTGCTGCGGAGTTCGGCTCCGCTGGACTCCCGGGAGGAGCCCTCGCCTCCCTCGTCGTCTGACGGCAGGGAGTTGATGGAGGTGAGAGAGGACTGCACCTCGCTGACCGTACTGGTGCTTTCTGGACAAAGTCCTTCCGCCGCCCCGCTGGTTTTCTGCACCGCGGCGCTGGGCTGGACGGGACGCGGCGAAGCGCTCTGGCCAGGTTTCTCCGGCTGCGCGGCGGGACCCCCGTCCGGTTCACCCGCGCCTAGTCCCGTGCAACAACCGTGGGGTCCCGCGGCCAGCTGTGCGGCAAAGGAGCTGGGCTCGCTCTCGATCCCCGAGTCGGAGAGACGCGAGGAGGAGGCGCTGGGGAGTCCGATGCAATCGCCCTTCACTCGCGGCGGGACGGGGCCCGGCCGGCCGGGCCTCTCGGACGCGCCGCTACAATCCACAGCGGTTTGGTTGGAGTCACAGAGGTCCGTCTGGGTGATCTCAGGGATCTCGCTACTTGGTGCCGCGTCGGTCCGACAGGGTAGGAGGACTGTGACTTTGTCGCCCTGGTGCGGGTCCTTGTTACTTGGTTTCACCTCAATGTGCCGAAGCCCCACAGGCTGCTGTGGTGGCGGTTTGCTACAGTGGTCAACGTGCTCAGCTTTATGTGCTGCTTGGTTGTGCGTGGCTGCAGCCCCAGTACCTGCCTGAGGCCTATTCTGTGCGTCCAAGCTCATAAGGCTTTTGTAGTAACCTTTTTGACTAGCAGCTGTAGTGATAGTGTCTTCTGCGAGAAAGTCTATAGAACCGTGTCCAGCATGTACGTTTGTGGCACCGGCGTCGTAAAAAGAATTGGCATTAGTCCTTAAATTACCGCCGAGGTCCCCCAACAAGGCGTCTCGTTCCTCTTCCTGGGTCAGGGGAGTTTCTCCTTCCTTGTACTTGGTGCTAGGGTCCCCGGGGGGAACCTTCAGGTGCTTATAGCCCACCAGAACCACAGAGTCTTTAGAGCCCTGTCTGGTCAGCTTCTTGGAGTTTTCAGTCTTAGAGTTCTTCTTCAGTTTGACCGCCTTGCCTTTGGACTTGGGCGGCGGATCGCAGCTGTCTGGCCAGGCGGTGTCCATGGGCACGTGCCGGGCGTCAGGGGTCGGGCTGGGAAAGTTGGCGGCTGCACTGCACTCCTTGGAGTTGGGCTTGTCCGTCTTGCTGGACACGGAGGCGGTCCTCGGTATACCCAGCCAAGGTCCATCACGATCTTCAGTCAAAATCAACAAACAAATATATGTAAATTGTATTATGACAGAGACCAGGGACCCTCAGGCAGTGGTGGAAAGTAACTAAGTACATTTACTTAAGTACTGTACTTAAGTACAATTTTGAGGTATTTGTACTTTACTTGAGTATTTCCAATTTCCAATACTTTTACTTCTACTCCACTACATCTCAGAGGCAAATATTGTACTTTTACTCCACTACATTTATTTGAAAACTTTAGTTACTAGTTACTTTTCAGATATAAATCATGATATAATGAAACATACATTAACCACTTTAACCCTATTTTATACCGAGGCTATTTGAAAATAGCCGATCTACAAGCTCACAACGCGTCGCATCGCGACGCGTTGTGAGCTTGTAGATCTGCTATTTTCAAATATTTAGTACTTTTACTTTTGGTACTTTAAGTACATTTTGATGCCAATACTTTTGTACTTTTACTCAAGTACATTTTTAATTCTGGACTTTTACTTGTAACAGAGTATTTTTATATTGCAGTATTGATACTTTTACTTAAGTAAAACATTTGAGTACTTTTTCCACCACTGCCCTCAGGGTTCCATGAGGGGGTTCTAAATAGACCCTTACAGGTCGACAACTCTGGGAGAGTACAAATGGAGCCAAATGGACCACTTGGTTCCATTTGTACACTCTCGTAGTTCTTAAGAAATTTGGAACGTTTGATAACTACTGTATTATGAGAAACACCTGCATTTGTTTTATTTTTAATCCTAAATTAAGGCTAAAGCAAACAGTTTGTTCATTTTATTTGTATGTTTCCTTGTGTTAACTAACCCTCAGTGATGGAATCCAGGTATCTGTCCTCAAAGATGATCGGCAAGGAGCTGACGTCACCGTCCAGATCCGCACATTCCACAGGAAGTGGTGGCAAAGACAGGAAGTAGCTGGAGCTTTTGATAGCGTTTGTCATCTGCTGGTGGCTGTGAGCGCTGAGGAGAGGACGGAGGTAGTGACCGACATGAAAGCAGAAGTAAAGTAGCCAGCGTTTTTCTCACATTAACGTCCGTTCACACCAAGCACAATAACTATAACCATAATTATAAATATGTTGTTTAAAGGGTCTACACCATGAAAATCACTTTTTTCTTGTTTTTTTGTATTTTTTGGGGTCCCCAGTGTCTCTTGTACCCAAAAAAATGTTTTTTTTTTAAATTCAGTCATTCCTTCTCATTTCATGGATTTCCAGAATGGGCGTGTCTGAACAGGCGATCTCAGAATGGAAATGTTTATGATGTCACAAACATTATTGATGGCAAACCCAATGTTAAATGAAAAGTGCCCGAATCGCTCCGAAACTTTTTCTACCCCCCCTAAGTGGGGGTCTACGAACAAATACTTCGGGCTCGGATTTTGGCTCCGCCCCCCGGAAGTGGGTGAAACAGGCACCTCAAACACTTGGTGGAATTGTTCAAAAATGTTCAAAGTGTTTTTTTTTCGATTTTGTATTTTTCTTAGATGCTTCTTTTTATGCAGAATTTTTCCATTTTTTTTCCCTTTTTTTTAATAATTTTTTTAAATCTTTTTTTGTATTAACAGACAGAATTGCTCAGTAGCCCCCCCCGCCCAAGAGGACGTTTTGGTATTGCAGCTGAAAGTGCTGTATAAGCCAGAGACAATTGACTTGGGATGAGTATATCTGAGTGATGATTTAGGCTCAAACCTTTTGAAAAAGGTTTGAGGGACATACACCATATGATATTAAATATCAAATATTTTTTTTAAATTCATGGTGTAGCTCCTTTAAAAAAATCTTCCAAACTGAAGTGGATGATAGAGTCCACACCACAACTATAGTCGTAAAACGATATCGTTTGGATCACTTTCTAAGCGTTTTTATGAACAGCCAATTGAAATCCACCAGAAGGACATCGTCTGCAATGCAATCAGTCTCACTCACCCTCGCTATCACATCAGTGATGGTTTAATTATGAACGGAGATGAGGAGACAATTATGAATCTCTAACGCCAGCTGGTAGGCTATTTTACCTCAGTGGCTTGCAACTATCTCACCTCCTTATAATTAATCAGAGAATTGGGCCCCGTTTAGACGACAACGGTATCTAGAGAAACCGGCAAAATAAAATATGATGTGCCTTCAGTTTAGACTGCAACAGCATTATCGGGGGTTGAAAACGCAAAAAAGTGAAACCCACTTCCAGAGTGGAAATCTTTGAAAACGCTCATTCTATGATCCAGTTGTAATGATCAAAAGAAATGTACTCATGCAACTCACTGCAACTCTTGATATGCCAGTGCAGTGGGTCTTGGGTGTTCCAGACAAAAGAATGCCTCAGCGAACCGCCTCACCTGTTAACACAGGACACACAGAACTTCAGGACATTTTACAAAATCAGCAAGTAGACAACTTTTGCTTTGCTTTGAGTTGTTATACAGACAAAATCAATGTTTGCTAATGCCATTCACATGGACTAAAAAGCAACAACAAACAACAAATCTCACGACTGTAAAGTTTTGTTAGGCCAAGTCCTAATCTGTGATTTGTGAAACAGCGTGAAAGGATCGTGCCACACAAGCCCTCGGTTTCCCAAGAAATTAGCACAATATATAAAAAGATGATGTTTTGGTATTGTCATTCTAAACGTCCCTGCTGTTCGACATACAGCTAACCAGTTGAAGCAATCGCAGATTGAGGCTTTCATGAAATACAGCTATATAGCATATCCTCTCTGTCGGGTGGAAACAAGCTCTACAAGCTCTACAAGCTCAAAACGTGTCACTTAGTGCCGCGTTTCGAGCTTGTAGATCTGCTACTTTTGTTAATGTTGTGTGACGCTGTAGTATGATCAAGACGAACATTAATTTAAGAAGAACAAAATATTACACAAAGTTAAAATATTAACTAATTAACTAAGTAACTAACTAACTATAAATCATCCTTAGGAGTTAGCCAAGAGAAAATGTTGGAATCCTAATGACTGAATGATATTCCAAGTTTGTAAGTGAATAGAGTGGGTGGGTGGGTGGGGGGGCTCACTCTGAGTCTATGGTGCTCCACGGCCAGCAAGGTGGCAATATTCTCCTGGAGGGCCACCACTTCCAGAAACTGTCCCCACAGGGCCATGAGCAGCGAGCACAGCTGAGCCAGGTTCATGTTCACCAGCTCTGCCAGCTCGTCTGGGCTCTCTCCTTTCTGCTGCAAAGAAAGACAACTCTTGTCAGCCACCAGGTAGTGCTCATGCGACTTTGTAGTCAGCCAACATCAACTGCAGGCAAGGAGCTGCTAGTGAGATGCGGTCCTATATTTCAGCTGTCTGGAGCAGTGGTTCTTAAAATGGGGTTCGAAGACCCCCAGGGGTCCATGGGGGGGGTTCCAGGGGGTCTCCAGCTAATTTTACTTTAAAATAAAAACAGAACAAATGTGAAAATGTTTGAATATTTTAACAACACAAATCTTGTATGGGGTACCTGGCACAAAATATTCTATAATGGGGGTCCGCGGCCAAATACATATTAATTTGGGGATCCTTCACATGAAAATGTCTCAGAACCACTGGCATAGAGGGCAACCAAGTTGTGGTAATGTTCATGACCAGGGCTTATATCATATAGAAATGTTGGGTCTGATATTGATAACAGGAGGAAAAGTGAAGTGCTGTGGCTTTCTGTTTGCATGAACAGTGTTCTTTGCAAAATAATAATTTTCTTAAGAAATTAAAAATAGCTATTTGTAATAGGACAATTGTCAGGAAGACATACATACAAGCATATACATTTTCTATAATCCAAGTTATTTTATTTTAGTGTATGGATCCAAGAAGCACAACATCCCTTTAGAAAAAGGAAGATAATAAGCATGATATAATACAAAATGTGTTCGTTTCAGCTGCCCTCAGACGGACGATTAAGACATTTAGAAACGAGTGTAGGGACAGTAACAGACAACAGTACCTTAACTTGTTCACAGAGCTCAGCTAGCCGGGCCTCTAAGTCCAGTTGTTCTGTGGAGGGAGAAGAATCGCATTAGAGAAGTCAAGGCTCAACGTTTGGTTCATGCTCATGCAGAAGACTGTCAGTAGAAACCTGATGAGGAAGAACACGCACATCCAAACCCAGATTAGGCAGGTGAGAGGCAGAAAACACAACGACTTACAAAAGAAAGAAAACAGCTCGCACACTTGTTGGGCTCTAGTTGAAAAATCTTTCCTTTATTGCACCCACAAGTGCACCTGTGGGTGCAACTTGTGAGTGCAATAATTTTAGTCTAACAGCGTGCACGCTGTTCTTTTGTCAGTAGAAACCCGCACAACAGGCTGAAGAGAAGAGCGATGACAGAGAGGACATTGGTTAGTCACATGTCTATGACAGGAGAGACAATACTGAAGCAGCAGACAGGGCAGGCGACGCCCTTCAAATGTTATGACATCACTGTGTCATGAAGCGCTATGACGTCACACTGCGTCATGAAGAGCTTGGACCAAACTAGGAAGACGGAAAGAAAGAAAGGGTTGTGTATTTGTATTGTGTATAGATAGGCCAGTGTGGCAGCTTATGTATATTTCATCATAGGAAAGTCGTGCATGTGGGAGATGAGGTGCATGTCAGAGATAAGGTGCGGCTTACAGCACAAGAGAGGAACTTACATTGAGGAGGAGAGAGGAGGAAGGACGAAAGAGGTAGTTTGATTGGAGGAGGTGGAAGGGAGGGCACATACCTATGTAGACGTGCCTTTGGCTTCGAGGATAGGGTCTTCTGAGAACTCGCTCATATAGGACTTGCATGCTGGGCTTGGCTAGTAGGATTGCACATATAGTAACGTTTAAGCCATTATCTATTACTTTGTCCTCTACTAGGATAGGTTTTAACCTGACTGATTTCTTTTAGCCCCCTAGTTCCCTTTTCCCTCAAACGGCCTCGCCTTTTGCCAGGCCACAATTGTAAATACCGTAAGAAATATGATATGCTTAATTTGTCTTGCCTGGTTAAATAAATACAAGTTAAAGGTTTAAGTCAGTCCAGACAATGTGGATTAGGTTTTGTTAAGACACCAGGGGGAAGTTAAAGAAGGGGCGAGGTGTGTGTCCGAATCATGTTCTGTTTAGTTCACTGGTTAAATGATTCATCTATTAAATGCAAGTAGAGCCACTATACATTTGATTTGAATGGTCGTGAAGATTAGAGGACCTCTGCTGATTAATGAACAGACTGAATGTGAGGTATGATTGTGCTTATGAAGGGGAATGTTTGTTAATGGGCAGGGATCAGGAACAGTGACATGGGAACACAAACTTACACTCTCAAAAAAAAAAAAAATTCAGCACAAAACACTGGATAATTCAACACTAATCAATCACAATATGGTCAAAACGACAAACCATTATGAGTAAAGTATAAAATATATGGGGCTATTTGTTGTTGTCGTTTTCTATAAATAGATCCTCCATGCTCCGTGAAAGAAAACCAAGGTTAACGTGTCAACTATCTGGAAACATGTGCCTGTAAATAAAATATTCATCCCACCGACTCAAACAGTGCAGTCAATCACTTCACAAATATGAACATGAAGTTGTGTTAGGCTTTTTTATGCTCCATCGTGGAGCGAAAATAGCTGATCTATAAGCTCACAATGAGCTGCATCCGCAACTACAGTTGCGGATGGGATGCCAAAATAAATACAAATATGCTTTTTCGCAGTAGAATATTCAAATTAGATTTTGATCCTCTTTTGGCATCCCTATCTGCAGCGCTTTTTGAGCTTCTAGATCGGCTATTGTCGGCGGTATGAATCGGGCTTTAGGTTAGCTGTTAAGTGTTGATGTAATTGGCGATAAGACTGCTGGCTCAGAGATGATGAGTGGAGTTTATACCTAGCTCCATCCGATGGGAGGAGGGCAGGTCCTTGGTGACCGAGGTGAAGTAGCCAAAGAGGCCCTGGTACGCTAGCAGCAGACTGGCACACAGGCTGTGGTGCAGGCTGAAGGCATGCTGCAGACAGTGGTCAGACACCAGGAATGTCCTTCCCTGAGACACCGGCAGGTTAGCAGCAGAAAAGAAGAGAAAGAGAAGAAATCATTACTACAAATTGGGCATTCACCGGGAAACGGCCATTTAATATTTAAACACACTTGAGGTCATTTAAGTCGGACGTTTAATATTTAAACGATCCTTCAAGAACTATTTTACCTGTAATAGTTATTGTTTATTTTAGGATAGTCAAAGTGAATTCTATCCTAAATTCTAATTCCTAAGCCTTAGCTATTCCTAGGCTATTTATTAAAGTGTTTCAGAGCCCGCTATGTCATGCTCTCTCTGTAGTTGTAGAGATGTGTTTTGTAGGGTAGATAAAATTCTAGGGCAGATTTATGCCAAAAAGATTATGACAAAATATAACTGTCATGATTTTTATGCATGAAAAAAAAAAACAGGACCATTTAGGTCAGATTAAACTACACTACACATAGGTAACAAAATGAACGCAACAATCACTTGAAAATGAAAACACAAATGCAAGAAAAGGAACAGAAATGCGGTCAGTGCACAGTCAGACAGTGTGCCAGGCTCTTGTTACTGTGGCACTGTGATAATAACTAATATAGCCCTATAACTCACACTTAATTAACCCCTGCTATTTATTCACTGCAATTTGGTGTGAGATCTCTGCATAGCGTCACTCTGCAGCTGCTTCTGTGCAGCTCGCTGCACACAGAGAAATAATGGTTCTTAAAAAGGCTATATGGCTCCACAAAGAACCATCACCTACTAAAGAACCATTTTATTTAGTGTGATGGCTCTTCGGGTTCCTTATATGGTTCTAGTGAACCTCATTTGTAGGCACCTTTAACCACTTACAACCCTAGCATCCGAATTTTAGGCATGTCTTAACTCATTCAGTGCCAAACTTATTTCTGGCTTTATCATCCCTGTGCCAAGGCCAAAAAATACATTGTAAAAAAAAAGTGCTCAGGAGCCGAGATACAGCCTTTTTCAGTAAGAAGTTAAACAAGAAGTGAATGGAGCAGCAAATCTTCAAATCATGATATCTTGGGTTCTGAACATTTTTTTTTCCAAAACACATATATATATATATATATATATATATATATATTTTTTTTTTATGACGCTTTTTATAAACCGTTTTCAATTAGGAGATTCGGTGTGGTAGAGTGATAAAAGGAACGGACAAAGTATAAACCCCTGGGGAAACACTGGTCGATGAAGTGCATATAGGGTTTAAAGTAAAGAACCGGGGTCTGAAAGGTTCTTTCTGGAACCATAAAAAAAATGTTCTTCTACTGTATGGCATCACTCTGTAGAACCAGTTTCAGTTCCAGTCGGCGGCACCTTTATTTTCCTGTGTGTGTTATGAAACAGAAAAGCGGTCGATGGATGGTTTTTTTCCTGAGGTGCCTATTAGTACTGCACCATCGAGTGACGGGGGGGGGCACTGCTACCGTTCTGCCTCGCTGGCTCCAGGACTTTTCAGCCTCTCCATCTCAGCGAGGTGATTTATATTAGTTGGTTGGTGTGCCGGTGCTGTGCACGGCGAAAATAGCCGATCTACAAGCTCACAGCGTGTCGCAGCGTGACACGCTGTGAGCTTGTAGATCGGCTATTTTCGGTGAGGGACGCAGCTGGGCAACCAAGTATACAGTAAATCAGGCCTTAGTGGCAGCTCTAGTTGGAACCCTTCATCCAGTTAAACTGGGCCAATTAGTCGCACAGTGGTGGAGAGTACATTTACTCAAGTACTGTGCTTTACTCTTTTACATTTCTTGATACTGTATACTTCTACTCCACTACATCTCACAGGCAAATATTGTACTTTTTACTACAATTATTTGACAGCTTTATGTACAAGTTACTTTGCAGATTTGGATTATTATTACAAAACATACATCAACCACTTAAGCCCTATTTTCGATGCGACAAAAGTTTGTACACATTTTTTATACATTTTGAGTACTTTTACTTAAGTATGTATATTTTTGATGCCTAAACTTTTGTGCTTTTACTAGTAACAAGAGCATTTCTACATTGCGGTACCGCTGCTTTTACCCAGGTAAAAACATCGGAGTACTTCTTTCCACCGCTGCCAATTAGTCACCTGTTTTTTTCCAACAGCCCAACACAAGCACCGTTGCAAACAATGTTACCCACGCCACCCTTCCTGAAAGGTCGACTCCAGAATGGATCAATAATGGTGAATGCGTGGGCATGGGACTGGCCGGGTTCAACTGCAAGCAATGACACATGAACCCTAGCGTCTCTATTCTGAGTGTGTCACCATAGATAGACCAACACTCAGAAAAACATAAAGCCAACATTAAAGCAAATATCGTCGCTGTTGGGCAGAAACCTCTTATCTCCATATTCTGACTTTTTGTGTTTTTTCATAAATTACTGCCCAGCTTGATCAAACTACAGTGTCACACAAAAGCATCAAAAGTAGCAGATCTACAAGCTTGAAACGCGCCGCTTCGCGTCGCGTTTCGAGCTTGTAGATCTGCTACTTTTGCTAGTTTTGAATTTGAATCCTCTAAAGTAACAGTTTTGGACATATGAGGTTTCCACCCGACAGAGACGATATAGCAGATCTACAAGCTCACAACGCGTCACAACGCATTGGATATATCGGCTATTTTTGGCGAAGAGATTCGGTGTAGAGGGAGAAAAAGGTTGGCCAAATATACAGACCCCTGGGGGACCCCGGTCAATGCGAATATATAGGCTTTAACTTGTTACGTTTTTTTTTAGACATAGGATTGCTGTTAACACATTCCATGCCAGAGTTTAATCTCATAATGTACTCACCAGTGCCAGCGTTTTATTGTTGTTTTTTTGTTTTTATCATGTCGCCACAGACCTCGCTAAATAAGTTAAAAGTGCGCGTTCATTTGGTTCTAAACACACAGCGGATCCGTGAGAAACGTCCAGCGAAAACAGTTTCCAAATGCGAGCCGCCATCTTGAAGCTACAGCCGATACACGCTAAACAGTGATCAGCGAGGAGAAAAACAACAAACCGAGAAAATCGAGTTTTAAACAGGATCCCAGACAGGAAGCGGATACGATCGAAAAAACCGGAACCCGAATAATTCCGTTTCCGACCGAAAACCGGAAACGGAAATGGATCAAAAAAAATCGGAAAGTGCACCTTGGGCGATTAACATGGGAATCGGCGGTTCGCGTAGATCTACGCGACTGGCACGCTGCGGCTTTAAATAGGTTCGCGTAGATCTACGCGATTGGCATTCAATGTGTTAATGGTCTGGCATGATTAACCCACTGACTACAACTCACGGCACATTTGACATTACTGCTGACCACTTTCAAAAGCATATCGTAGATTCTTATTTTATTTTCAAGGAAGCCGTTGGATTCCATTCATTGATTGCAGTATGGTATGACAATCAACTCGCAGAGACTATTGATATATGGTCCTTGATGTGCATGGTAAGCATGAGGGTGGGTAAGCATAAGCATGAGAGCAATGTGATATACAGTACACCACCAGAATTAGACCAGTCCTTTCTACCCCAAATCTACAGTACATAAAGTCATTAATGCCCTCATTTCATCTCGCCTGGACTACTGTTAACGCCCTCTACACAAGTGTCAGTGAGGGATCCATACACCGCCTGCAGTTGGTGCAGAATATCTATCCATCCATTCCAGTCTAGTACCCTTGATAAAAACGTATGCATGATGTCACAGCCACAACCTACACATGAGAACCAAAGCATCTCTCCAAATTAAAACAAACAATGATATAGGTTTAACAGCTCATGGCCCTCTTGTGCATGCCTCACACCTTGTGTTTACAACACAGTCAATTCCTTTCAGTGCAGTGTTTAGTTTCAAACCGTTACGATATACCCTAGCTAGTAAATTGATTTACTCCAAGCTGGCATTCTTCAGAAAGCGTTTTTTTTGTTTGAGCTACCAGCGCCTTTTCTGCCAGCCATTTCCGTGGTAAAGGCACGCGAGGAGCGCACCTCTTCCCAGTTCCGCATGTTACAGCTCTCTGTGGCTAGCTTTGAGGAATGCTCATCGAGCTGTTCGAGCTTCGAGGAAGAGGCAGGACTAAAAACGACCAACAAACACTGCATAGGAGAGGCGAAATTGCAACTACATGCACCCACACACTCCAAACCCTTCCCCTGACAGTGGGCTCTTCACCGAGATCAACCACTAGAGCAAGAGAATCAAGAGGGGTTTATTTGTCTCTCACTCATACAGGTACACAGGTACAAGCACATACTGTATACAGTATATATATATATATATATATATATATATATATATATATATACATACACACGCATCGGAGTAGGTCGGAGAGGCTTATTGTCAGTATGAGCATATACAGTATAAGCAAATATTGGTGGAACATTCGGATAACATGACGGTAAACATGAATGCTACAAATCGTTTTAGTTAACGTTATCTCAGTTAGGCTATTTGTAGTCTCTCGAGCCAGACAACTATTCCATAATCTTTGAATGCTATATAGTCTGTAATTTAACCACCATAACCCTATGTACATCAGCTATTTGAAAATAGCCAATCTACAAGCTCACAATGGGTTGATCTGCTATTTTCAAATAAATCTTGAAAAATATGAATTTATTTTTCCACTCCCTGGCACAACAAATTTTCAGATGGGGGTCCACGGCCAAAACTACATATTAATTTAGGGTCCTTGATATGAAAAAGGTTTGAGAACCACCCTGGTCCCTTGTGGGACGAAGTTGACTTACATCTGGGGACACCTGCTTGACGTAGCTGCTGCCAAACACCACGTTCTCCAGCGGTGGAATGAGCGAGTCCTTGCTCTGTGCGGGAGCATTGCGGTTCAGCCACGTGCTCTTCACCAGCCGAGGGAAACTGCACAAATCCAACACAGTACAATGCACATGATTTACAATGTAATAAAGATGATATCCACACAGCAGGAAAATAGATCAGTTTTTCACTCCAAGTCAAATGATAAATAGGATGTTTATAATATAGCAGCGGTTCCCCTCAAGGACCCCCAGGGGTCCAGCAAAAGTTGTTCATATAAAATCAGTTTAATCACCCTATTTTATACTTCAGCTATTCAAAAACAGCTGATCTACAAGCTCACAATGCGTCATGTGGCAACGTATTGTGAACTTGTATATCTGCAATTTTTTTTCTTCAAATAGACACATTTTATTATTATTATTATTTTTTTTTACACAAATCTTCTCTTCTGGAGGTCCCTCTCACAAAATCATTTGAGATGGGGGTCCATGGTCAAATACATCACCCCATCAATTTGGGGGTCCTTAACAAGACGATGTCTGAGAACCACTGGTTTATAGTGAGTAGTACCACACCTAGCCTGAGTGCAAGTATATTTGTGCGACGGGGTATGGCTTCATGTTAGTGGTCAGCACTGCACGGCACACAATCACATGCTTAATTAGAGACACGGTCAGAGAGAGGAGAACCAGTACTTTGTGACGGATGACCTTTAGGCTGCTCACAAACAGCTGACCTTGGGGCTTTGTTATTCCTACTCTTAGTGCTGTTGACTTGTTACAACCACTGCAATGTGTCATGACAATGATGCTCACTGCAGAGCTCTCGTGGTTTAAAGCAACATAAAATCTCATGACTGAAAATGTTTGTCTGGCCAAGGCCAAGTCCTAATGTGCAATTTGTGAAACAGTGTGAAAGGAGTGTGAGAAATGTGTGTGTACTACTGGATTCTGACCTCTGTCTTGAGGCTCAGGTAAAAAAACGAGGTTCGTACTGTACATGTTTTTTTTCCAACTGAGAAACATCCACCGAATCAGACCAGTCCTTTCCACCCCTAGCCTTTATAAAGTTGTCAATGCCCTTATTTAATCTCGCCTGGACTACTGTAACGCCCTCTACTCAGCTCTCAGCAAGGGATCCATACACCGCCTACAGTTGGTGCAGAATGCGGCTGCCAGACTCATTGCTGGGACTAGGAGATCAGAGCATATAACCCTGGTACTAGCTGTACTGGCTGCCAGTAACCTTTAGAAGAATAGATTTTAACATTTTATTGTTAACTTTTCTAGGGCCTTTGCCATCAGGGCCCTTAAGACTCTGGAGCAGCCTCCCATTGGACCTCAGGCTTGCTAGCGCCATAACTATTTTTAAATCTACATTTAAAAACCCATTTTTCTTCAGCCCATACCGGCAGAAATTGATGCATCTATTCTCACTGATACTGTTATTGTGTGTCTTGTCATCCTACTTTTTTGTTTTTGTTTTATTGTTTATGATTTACAGTTTGATTTTAAGCTGTTAAGCACTTTGTAACTTTGTTTAAAGGTGCAATATAAATAATGATTATTATCATTATAGTACCGTTTCCTAAACAATTAACACAACATGTCAAATTATGAGGTTTTAGTAATATTGTTCCTGCTGTTCTACTTACTGCCAACCAGGTGAAGAAATCACAGATTGAGGCTTTAACCTTTGCATTTATATGAAATATATGTCAATATGTTCAGATGCTTCTGAACATATTGATAGTTTGACCACTTCAAATGCTCTAATCTTAAAATAATAACTTGTGGATAGGCTATTTGTGCTGTGCAGCTGGTTTCTATGGAAACCAAACGACTGAAATCAGTCGTGGAGACCGAGATCTTGAATCCATGAGCTCTATACTACAACTGGCATCACGTACTCCTAGGCCTTTGAACAGGAGATTTCATTTTGACAGCTAAAAGAAAGAGAAGAAAATGTCTTATGCAACTTTAATTCATTTGCGATGTAACACCAGACTATTCTGGTGTAAGTATTTTGTACTTACACCGGAATGGACTTTGTGTACTTATTCTTCTGGTGTTAAGGTGTTTCTGCATTGAATTCAAACTGACAGCCTACAACAATGCTTTACAAACGTTTCCATGCCAAGGACCCCAGAATAGCCGTAGCCTCTGGCAGCGGCCCACCTATTCCCAAAAGGCTACAAGATTATTTTTCAAGAAAATACAAAACGGAGAGAAGGAGGTAGGTAGGGAGAGAGGTAGGTAGGTATAGTAGGTAGGTAGACAGGCAGATACAACTATTTAGTTTCCCCCTCTCCTTTCCAATTGGTCTCCCTGGTGTGTGTGTCCCTCAAACCGGTGCTGTGCAACACAATGTAACGTGGTCTCCTTTGTTTATGACAGTCAAACACCTTGGGTCGGTGCTGCCCGGTAGTCTGACCTGATGTGGGGCTGATGCAAAGCCATCAGGGAGACAGACAGACAGACAGACACACACCGGTAGTCTGACCTGATGAGGGGCTGATGCAAAGCCATCAGGGATTGCAGCGAGACAGACAGACAGACACACACACACCGGTAGTCTGACCCGATGAGAGGCTCGTGAAGAGCCATCAGGCATTGCAGACAGACACCGGTAGTCTGACTTGATGACAGTGGTGTAAAGTAACTAAGTACATTTACTCAAGTACTGTACTTAAGTACAATTTTGAGGTACTTTTACTTCTACTCCACTACATCTCAGAGGCAAATATTGTACTTTCACGCCACTAAAATGATTTGAAAACTTTAGTTACTAGTTACTTTTCAGATATAAATTATGATATTATGAAACATACATTAACCACTTCAGCCCTATTTTATACCTAGGCTATTTGAAAATAGCCGATCTACAAGCTCACAACGTGTCTTGCGACGCGTTGTGAGCTTGTAGATCTGCTATTTTCAAATATTTCAGTACTTTTACTTTTGGTACTTTAAGTACACTTTGATGCCAATACTTTTGTACCTTTACTCAAGTAAATTTTGAATTCCGGACTTTTACGCGTAACGGAGTACTTCTACATTGCAGTATTGATACTTTTACTTAAGTACAACATTTGAGTACTTTTTCCACCACTGATGAGTGGCTCGTGCAGAGCCACCAGGGATTGCAGACAGACAGACAGAAAGACAAACAGACAGAAAGACAAACAGACAGACAGACCGACAGAAAGACAAACAGACAGAAAGACAAACAGACAGACAGACAGACACAGACAGCGGTCAGTCTGACCTGATGAGGGGCTGGTGCAGAGCCACCAGGGAGGCGTGGATGGCCATGGAGATGACAGACAGGTGGAAGTAGTCGAACATGACGTTGACGTGCTGGTGGATGCCTCGCTGGAGGCTAAAGTGCAAACGAAGAGTGCGGCTGCTGATGCTCTGGAGGGAGCTCGAATCATCCGACCTGCGGGGGGGAAAACCACACGCGGTTCAAAGAACGCGGATTATATAGGATTCTAAGCGCTCCGTCTGTACAGGGAGCGCGGGGCTGTGAGCGTGCTTACGAATTGAGTGGTTACGAGGCGCACAAGCAAGCAGACGGCGGGACACTTACGAGTAGTCGCCGTCCGTGAAAAACAAATCTAAGAAGAGCTGGAAATCCATTTCATTGAGTGAGTCTTCCACCTGAGCGAGAGAGATGATAACAAAAATGTATTCAACAAGGGAGACATTCAATTAACCACTGAAGCACTATAATTAGTCAACAAATAGCAAAAAATAGCCCACTTCTACAAGCTCACAACGTGCCATGATGCGACGCATTGTAAGTCTGTCGTCTTCAAACATTCAAACATTTTGGGGAATAAAGAATAAATGTGAAAATTTGGCCAATATATAGAGATGCCATGTTTTACCACTTGAACGCCAGCATGCCATGCCTATTCTGGGGTGAACATTCACCAAAAATCCTCTTCTCATCCAACAGCATCATCACTTTGAAGATGAGGACTACAATCTTACCCTCTTCTCATCCAACAGCATCATCACTTTGAAGATGAGGACTACAATCTTACCCTCTTCTCATCCAACAGCATCATCACTTTGAAGATGAGGACGTCGTTGATCACAATCTCCTCGTTCTTGTACAGGATCTGGAACGTTTTGCTGCAGATGACGTCGTCTTGGACAGAAGCTGGGAAGGCCAGATCAGAACCTACACAAAAAGGGAAGACATACAGTACATAAATGTCCTGCATTCTATGTAAAAAAATATAATAATACAGTGTGCTTGTAGATCTGCTATTTTCACTACTTTATTTGCGATACCTTTGTATGACAATGTATTTAAAAAAATGCTTACTGTAAGTGGTTAATTGATTTGTTGATATAAGAATAAGAAATACAAAATGGATTCTTCATTATCGATAGAATAATCGCTAAGAAGATAATTGATAATTATAACAGCAGTGGTTCTCAAACTGGGGACCGGGGACCCCCAGGGGTTCTTGAGGGGGTTCCCAGCAAAGATAGAGATTTAAACTATGTTTAACTAACTAACTTTAACCCTATATACACACAGTATACATCTACAAGCTCACAGCCCTACTTGTCTAGTAGGGATGGGACAATTTAACCGTTGGACTTCGTCGGCTCGTGTTCGGTGCGGAACACAAAATGGGTTACAGCGCGCACAAAGAAGCAGCAGTCTGTCAACAACATGACCAAGCCAAAACTAATGATTAGTGATGAACACAGAGTGTTTCAGCAAACATGGGAGGAATAATGTACATTTGTGGAAGTCAATAATAAGCCTGTGTGCCTCCTTTGCCAGAAAACAATTGCTGTTTCAAAACGTACAAATGTTCACCATGATACCTTCAGATGTAAGGAAAGTGAAATGGTATGACGGTATAGTTATATAGAATGGTATAGTTTGTTTCAAAAGCAGAAATAACTAGTATATTTCGTTTCAGTAAATTGCCCTTTTCTGAATCATTACAATTTGTTGACATTGTTTTGTTCACCTCTTGTGAATGAAGCATGTTGTTTATTATGGAATTTTATCATTTCATATGCAGGGAGCTTGAAAGAAAAAAAGAATAGTAAAACGTTCTAATTGTTTTGAACAATATTGTACGTATTTTATTGTTTGTTCCAAGAGAATGTGATATATCCTGATTTCAGCTGAGTATTAAACACTTACTTACTTATTCACCTGATTAATAGTCCTCTGATTTATTGGAACAGCAATCGGTTCATTATGTTCTCTTCACATTTTTTGTACTTAAATCATTCCATGACCATCTATTTGTTCATTGAGGTTTGGCCTTATCCTCCTATAATTTGACAAACCTCTGTAGTGCATGGGTGCATGGCGTCGTGGTGGTGAGGCCAAAATTGTTCTGCCCGGTTCTCCTCAGTGGCTGGAGCAATTGATCTGAATTTGCACACAGCCATTGACCCTTACCATGAGCACCTAACATCGAAGCCCGTTTCCCGACACGAAATCTCAGCTGTTTATTAGCGTTTTTGTGTTCGCTGGCTCCCGGGTTGCCAGATCATGTGCGCATATCCCCCCACGGGTATGGTCTAGTTAGTAGATGTAATTGATAGAAAATAATATATTTTTTTGGGTGAACTACTCCTTTAATCCCCCACAGTCCAAAAGGTTAAACGTTTACCAAAAAAGATTTTAAAAAAAATGCCCATCTCTAATGTCTAGTCTAGAGAAACCACAAGACTTTAGACAGACAGATTACCGGACAAGGACCATTTTGTCCAGCTGAGGACAGACAGGCACTGGAGCAGCGGTGTGTGTATCAGGTGCTGGTCTTTACACATGGTTGATAGTTTTTATGCCAGGGACTGTAGCAGTTCTAGTCCACGCCTAGCATCACATGGTATTGGTATTAACCCATTAAGACCTGGGACGCATCTGTGTCATTTTTAGATTTGAGCTAAAAAGCATTATTTTACACTTTGGCTATTCAAAAACAGCAGCTCTACAAGCTCATAGCGCGGCACAGAGTGCCACGCTACGAGGTTGTAGATCTGCTATTTTTGAAAAATCGTGAAAATGTGTGCAAATCTTTGAATGTATTGTATTTTTAAAGCGAACATTTGTAACTAAACTTTTTGTGATGGGGGTCGACGGCCAAATACATATAATTTTTTAGGGTCCTTGACATGAAAAAGTTTGAGAACCACTGATATAGAAACATACTTTTTTTGTCAGAAAACTGTTGGGATTTAGAAGACATTTGTAGAATCAGCCTCAGGTCTTAATGGGTTAACCCATTAGAACTGAGAAAGCCATTTTAGATTTTAGCTATACATCGTTGTTGTCGGGCAGAAACCTCTCATCTCCATATACTAACTTTTTTCTGTAAATTAACGCCCCACTTGACCTTTTGCAGACAAACCTTTGCAGGGCAAACTGTACAGAGGTGAAGAGAGACAAGAATAGTCGCCGTCAGGCAGAAACCTTGTTACAGTATCTGCATATTCATCTCGGTTTCTTTTCTCATAAATGAATGCCCTATTTTTTTTTCTTCTTCACTTTGGCATGATGACAATGGCGCACGAAAGTAGCAAAACATGGCCAATCTTCGCATTTCAAATGCATTCAAAACCAATTGCCAGAACCAGTCTGACAAGGCAGACACTGCCTCAGCCAAGGACGTCTGATCCAATTATTTCAGTGCACATAACAAGCGTCACAGAAACAACAAAATGCAGTATTTATGAAAAAGCATTTATATTTTCTCTTTATCCCATTGTTGTGACTAGCCTTGTGTGTGTGTGTGTGTGTGTGTGTGTGTGTGTGTGTGTGTGTGTGTGTGTGTGTGTGTGTGTGTGTGTGTGTGGTAAAGAATGGGGTTCTTTGAGGGACAGGCGCAGCACCAAAGGGTATGAGCCATATGTACCAGGCCTTGAAGAAAACACAGAGAACAAGGAGGCGTTTGTGAGATAAGCCAGCAGGCCCTACCAGCTCCCTGCCAGCAGCACCACACAAATCCCAACTAGATCCCTAACATTTGGCCTAAAAAGTCTGACTCAGAGAAATTTAGCACAATAGTTAATCGAATGTATCTATTTAATCGATAAAGTATAAAATAACACTTTTGTTAATCAACTTGTTGATAATATCAACAAGTTGATTAACAACATAATGCAATTTTTTTTTTAAATATCAAAACAATTGTTAATATATTATATTAACAATTTTGTTTTGATATTTAAAAAAAAATTGCTACTCAATTATTTGGTAACTCAAAAAGGTCATCGAGGGCCCTCGGGGCCCACCACCGCAGAGGTTGTGGGTTCAAATCCACCGTGGTGCATCCTGCTTTGTCGAGTGTCTATACGAACACAATTGTGGTGTATAGTGACAACACAGGAATATGTGTGGGGAGGAATCAATTGGCATAACTACTAAATTGGAGGAAAATAAATCTATATTTGCACTCCTACATTCAACTAAAATAGGCAAGCTCACGTATTGTCCAAAATGACTTCATTATTTTCAACACAGCCAGTGATTTCAGACTTTTGATTGTTCAGCATTTCCAGTAGGTAGGTCTAACAAGCTCACAACACCTTTGTGTGCTTGTAGATCTGATATTTTTGCTGAATGTTCACATTCAACACGCTCAGGATTTCATGCATTTTTCTCCCCCGATATCCAACTGTGTAGGTAGGCTAATGCATTTTTACAAGCCGTGGAGACCAGGGCACAATTTATTATCCTTATTATTAGGCCTAATACTTTGGTTTTTGTCATGATGAATGCTGTGGTTTCAAAGGAGCCTAAATAAATACCATTCTGATAAACGTTCATGCTGTGTACACACATGCATTTTTCATTTCAGGGCCGTGTTATGTAGGTCATAACTGTATTTCAGCTACACTAACCCATTAATTAACTGGGTAATGATGTCGGCTAACGGTTTCAAAACTATCCATTATATTATTCCCATCCCTGGTCTACAGCATGCCCAGTAATGCCAAGGAAATAATACAGCCTGATCTGATGCACACAACACACGAGATAAGGGAGTTCATTCCGGGTGAATGCAGGTGTCCTCGGTTGAACTCACCTGCTGGGTGGAGCAGACTGGCTTCCACTTTATGAGGGACCCGGGGTGGGACTTTCATGCTGGCACGAATCTGGTAGAATCTGTGAAAAACACACAAAATCTTACCGTTAGGATTAAATTAAAGGATATAATTGTATTTATTTAATTAATAATTTAGTCACTCCCAGTCCTCACACCTTTAGGGTATGTTGTGTCATTGTACATTTGCACATTACGTGAAATGTGCCCTCTGCATTTACCATCCTAACTAATAATTAGGAGCAGGGAAAGAGCTATTAATACAGCGCCCGCGGGCAGTTAGGTGTTAATTATGGGTTAGCTAGGGGTTGCTCGGGGATACTTTGACACAGACTGGGCTGACCGGACCGCCCAGTCGATGGTGAAAAGGGACCCTTGAGGTTCGTTAGACAGGCTCTCTACCCATTCAGCAATCGCAGCCCATAGCCAGACAGGAATCGAACCAGGGACACGCTGTCAGATAATAGAGCTTAGGTGGTATGCGTCCTGACCACTCGGCTCACAGGTCGCACTTACAGTCGCCCGTTTTGGCAGCGTTTGAAGCCTTAGAAGGCAACTTCACTTATTTTTTACATTGTAAGCAGGACCTGAAGATGATCACACGTCCTCCTCACGACAGGATTCAGGTTGAAAACCGGCGACGCCGCCCTTTAATATCCTCCCAGTGAAAGCTTGGTGCAGAGTGCAAATTGGTCTTGTTAGCTGAAAGCTCTTGTTCGTGTAAAATGAACCTCAACCTCACATGAATGAATAATGATAAACTCTCTTTCAGACTCACTCATGTAGTAAACCTGAGCTCTTACAGCACTGATGAGCTAGGGGCGCGGGGAGACAAGTCATCTTAGTTCAGCAGCACACCGAGCTATATCATTATGCAGCGTTTAGGAAGAAAAGTTCCAGATGGTGGAAGCTACAAGGAAGGATTAATGCTGCGCTGTTTTTAAAATAAATAACGTGAGTCATGCTTCCTCCTGTGCCTTTTCCTTTCAACGTGGTGAATAATGCGCCTCGTCGGACACATTGTTTCGCACCCAGCTCCCGACCAAGTACGTCCTGTGTTTGTGTTTGCTTCCTTGACATGACTCGTCATGTGCTAAGCTCTCGTCGTGAGGAGCATGCCCGACGTACAGTACACGGGCCAAAATAGACTGCGTTCACAGCGTTGCAAAGGGGGTACTTAGACATACATGAGCAGCATGACAAGTGTCACGGGGAGGAGGAAGCGACTACTGTATTCTGCAGAGCCTCCGCGGACCACGGACCACAGATCATTTGACACGACACGCCATGTTACACAACTTAAGTGAACTCGCTACACGGATTCAAGAGACGCGACTAGGGTTGGGATCCGGAACCAGAGGTGTCGGGAGGAACCGGATCCAGCATCGAGGCACCGGAATCGGTTCCATCACATTTGGAACCGGTTTATCACGCTGTCAGAGCTGGTATATGTGGACTACACGTCTGCTATACAATTACAATACCGGTGGTTCTCAAACGTTATAACGTCAAGGACCGCCATACTATAGGGGTACTCTCAGATACCCCTATAGGAATCGTTAAAGGGAACCGTTAAGGAATCAGTCCGTTAATAAACCGGAATAATTTAAATCCCAACCCTACCCGTGACTTTGTATGAGACTTTGTACAAATCTTCACATGCCTCCGCTAGAGATGGCGTTATCTCTGCCGGGTGGGGTACTCCAACCCGCGAGTATGATGTACTGAGTAAAGAGCAAAATGGCTGTGATTACAGTCAATGGAGTTACAGTGATATACCATAGGTAGCCTGGGATCCAGACTGACTGACTACGTTCGGCTGATTTTTTTTCTCTCACTTCGCTTATCAGTCCGGCCAGCCACCTATTTCACACGTATTACGTACGCAAGTCAGGAAGTGACGCAAGTTTTACATTGGACAACACTGGTCCCGCATACCCCCCCCCAAAGACCAATCAGAAGCCGCAAGAAATCCGCAGAACGTAGCGAAGCAGTCTGGATCCCAGGTTAATTAATAGGCCCAATAGATTATTTATTAACATTTTGGATACTACTTAAAGTACAGTATAACTAATTGATGGACTTTTTAAATCATCATGACTTGTGTCAACAGTGACTGTAAATGATATACAAAAGAACTGAAGCGTATTTAGGTCACATAGCCATCATTTTGTATATTATTCCAACTAAACTCAGTTAAACTAAACTAAACTAATTGCACAAGTTAATCTAATAACACCAGCAGACCACTGGGTATAGAGCAGTGGTCTTCAACAGGGGGTCCGGGACCCCTAGGGGGTCCTCACAGTTACTACAGGGGGCCACCAAATCTTTGTGTGATATGATTTTTATGTTTTACATTAACCACTTGAACCCTAGCATCCCTATTCTGAAGAGAACTTTAGCCAAAATAGCAGATCTACAAGCTCTGTGAGCTTGTAGATCTGCTATTTTCAGCAAAGAGCAAAAAAAAAGTTAATCTGAAACACAATTTTATACAATATAGAGGGGGTCCCTGCTTCATCTCTCTCTCAGCTAGGGGGTCCTTAGCCTGAAAACGTTGAAGACCCCTGGTATAGAGAGAGAATCTAGAGTTGTCAGACCACTTCAGAGCAAAATGCTGGCAATGTAAACATGGTTGCTTGGCTCTCCACTGCTACGTATCCCATAACCACTCAGGTTTCATATTGCATAACTGGTTTGTAAACCTAAATTGAGACCAACATTGTTGTCACAGGGTTCACTGTAGCATACATTAGTACACCAACGGCCGTATGGCCTGTGTGTTTATCAACTTGACCGCCAATGCCATTGTTTGCAGTGATGGGTCAACTACGCCAGTCTGGACAAAGAGGGTCTTCTTGTTCCGAGGGTTCAAATAAGGTCGCCGACCCCACAAAACTAGCCGGAGGCCCCGGGACACACGGACAGAATGGCTCCCCCAGAGAGCTGCTGAACACCCGAGGAATAACCCGCTATGAGGTGTATATATTAAGCAAGCCTATTTTCAATCAACAACTTCAGCACTGCGATAAATGTTTGTTGTGTGTCTCTGTCTGTCTGTATTCTTAAATGAATCAACACGTGGCACCTGGTTTGGCAACCGTACAATAGTTGAGATGCATGGCTCATCGCCTCGCCCAACTTTTTGACCTTCAGATCGTACCATAATATGGGTGACATTATGCCAGATGTATCAAGCTGGAGGTCTGGAGTGTCATGGCCCTGTGTTGTGTGATTTGATAGGATATGCACCTCGACTAATTGTAATTAACCCATTAAAACCCGGAAAGCATCGGTGTCATTTTAGATTTTTTGCGTTAGCGAGCTTGTACATCTGCTATTTTTGAAAATCTTGAAAGTGTGAGAACTACTGATTTAACCCATTTATACCTGGAACGCATCTGTGTCACTTTAGATGTCTTTGGCTATTCAAAAATAGCAGATATACAAGCTCATATAGATATGAGCTTGTAGATCTGCTATTTTTGAAAAATCGTGGAAAAAATATTTTGAGGATTTTTTTCAAAAAACTGTTAGGATTTAGAAAACATTTTTAAGAATTGCCTCAGGTCTTAATGGGTTAAGAAGGCATTTGTAGAAATGGCCTCAGGTCTCAATGGGTTAAATGGTAACTTTTAAGACCCTGCTACTCACCCTCTCTGGAACAGGTCCACATTGTAGAACTTGTGGAGCTCCAAAGCGAACTCCACCGTGGCCTGGACTTCACTCATCTTGCTCTTTAGAGGCAGAGGTGCCTTACATCATCTGGGACAGACCTGTTGGCCTACAGACACACAGCAATAGGCATGTGTCACAATCCTTACATCATTGAGATAATCGCAATTATTTTGCATAATCGTTTCCATGTTGAAAATCTTTCATATATTTTCAAACATTTTAAAAAAATAGTGGAAATAGCAGATCTACAAACTTGTAGATCGACTATTTCTACTATTAAAGGAGCTACACCATGAATTTAAAAAAAATATTTGATATTTAATATCATATGGTGTATGTCCCTCAAACCTTTTTCAAAAGGTTTGAGCCTAAATCATCACTCAGATATACTCATCCCAAGTCAATTGTCTCTGGCTTATACAGCGCTTTCAGCTGCAATACCAAAACGTCCTCTTGGGCAGGGGGGGGCTACTGAGCAATTCTGTCTGTTAATACAAAAAAATATTTAAAGAAAAAATTAAAAAAAAGAAAAAAAAAAGGAAAAATTCTGCATAAAAAGAAGCATCTAAGAAAAATACAAAATCGAAAAAAAAACACTTTGAACATTTTTGAACAATTCCACCAAGTGTTTGAGGTGCCTGTTTCACCCACTTCCGGGGGGCGGAGCCAAAATCCGAGCCCGAAGTATTTGTTCGTAGACCCCCACTTAGGGGGGGTAGAAAAAGTTTCGGAGCGATTCGGGCACTTTTCATTTAACATTGGGTTTGCCATCAATAATGTTTGTGACTTGATTGATTGATTGATTGAAATTTTTATTAGGCAAAAGAATGTAAAACAACACAGTTACATTTATAATGCTTTTGTCTAAAAGGTCCGGCCAAAAAAGTCCTTGCGGACTTGTTTCCGTTGGGGTCCTTGACATCATAAACATTTCCATTCTGAGATCGCCTGTTCAGACACGCCCATTCTGGAAATCCATGAAATGAGAAGGAATGACTGAATTAAAAAAAAAAACATTTTTTGGGGTACAAGAGACACTGGGGACCCCAAAAAAAACAAGAAAAAAGTGATTTTCATGGTGTAGACCCTTTAATGTTTTTTTTAAAGTATTAAAGGGATACTTCACTTCCGGGCCGCCGACACATTTAAAAAAAATATAAAAAATAAATGAAAAAAGTTATGGAAAATTCATGGCCCCCTCACGCATTAGAGTGTCCTACTAATGTGTGAGGGGGCCATGAATTTTCCATAACTTTTTTCATTTATTTTTAATATTTTTTTTAAATGTGTCCCCGGCCCGAAAGTGAAGTATCCCTTTAAGTTATTAAATATGTAATTTATTTGTAGATTTTTTGTCAAATCTGCCCTGTGCAACTTCAAAGCCTATGGGATGGCCAACCATTACCCGTTACCCGTTAAGAAATTGGCAACCGGTTAACACTAACGGCTAATGGCAAACCGTTACAAAAAATATAAACTGTTTATTTTGAAGGGCCAAGCCTACACCTGGCTGCAACCATACGTGACTTCCACTAAACTAACACTAGTAAACACAAAAAGAAGCGCGAGCAAAGAGAAGTGGTGTTTGGGATTATTTTTTTAATTGGTAAAAAGCGCTTTTTTTTTGGGGAGCACATTTCCTTAATGGTTATTGATTAATTCATCGGTAAGGCCTAACGGCAACTGATTAATGTCTCCATTTGGCCATCCCTAAGCCAAACGGAAATGTAATTATTATTCATATGGTCCAGTGTCCAACTAAAACATTTAAATAGTTAATCACAATTATTTGTGTGACAATTAACCCATTAATACCTGGAACTGTGTCATTTTTAGATTTGAGCTAAAAAGCATTATTTTACACTTTAGGCTATTCAAAAATAGCAGATCTACAAGCTCATAGCGCGGCACCGAGTGCCGCGCTACGAGCTTGTATATCTGCTATTTTTGAAAAATCATGAAAATGTGTGCAAATCTTTGAATATATATTTTTAAAGCGAACATTTTTAACTCAAATCGTTGCTTCTGGGGGGTCCCTGGAACAAAATAATTTTGATGGGGGTCCGCGGCCAAATACATATCATTCTGGGGGTCCTTGACATGAAAAAGATTGAGCACCACTGATATAGAAACATACGTTTTTTCAGAAAACTGTTGAGATTTAGGAGACATGTAGAATCGGCTTCAGGTCTCAATGGGTTAATGGTCATGTAAAATGTCCTAATCGTGACAACCCTACAGAGCAATCATGTAGACGTTGCATCATCATTCTGGGACAGACCTGTGGGGCCTACAGACACTGACAGCAATCATCTTGATGTCTCCTCAACAGCCTTGCCTAAAGCAAACAACCTTGTGTCAAATCACTCTTCTTTCCAATATCTCTTGAACGCTACCTGTCTGAACATAAAACAAAACAAAAAAAAACAACACTGGAGGCTACATGTTTTTTGGGCTTTGCAGCTTGTCCAGAAAGGTAACAGAAAGGTCTCTCCATTTTGTTGAATACCAGTGTATGGCCTAATTGGTTAGCAGGGCGGCCAATTATAGAGCCAGTAAGCATGCAGGGAAAGCTATGAATCACCACACACACACAAATAGGGCTGAAATATAATATCTACCATTAGAGAGAGTGTTACATGTGGGCATCCCATCTATTTGAATGCAAACAATTTTTAAGCCTCAGACTATATCAACCAGTTATTAACCAGCAGAAGATAAAAGTAAATTGGTATTGTTCGATATATAACATAAAAGTTCAAATTTGCATATCTAAGAAATTATCAAAAATAATCCACTGAGAGAGACAACTGAAGGCACCAGGACAACATAGGACACAATGGGAGGATTAATGTATCCAACACAATGCACATTGACAGATACAGCTGGCAGTTAGATACAGGTTACACAAACATGTGTGAGTGAAAGGGTATATCTGCTACCTAGGTATGGTAAGATCAAAATATAACATTCATTAAGGAAAAAGCATGAATCACATATTTTATGCCACAACCGACAAAAGAGACACCAATTGAATTAGCTCAGTGTACTGTTTGTCTGTGTCATATTCGACGACTATCGAGGCAACAGCCAGAGAAACAAGTTCTCAGTCTAAAATAGACATGAGAAGCAGGGCTGCACCAGTTAAGCAAACTAATTCATATAATCTATTGTACATACATAATAATCAATTTATAGGCAGAAATGCACCAAAAAATATTTTGAAACATTTTGAAAATAGCCGATCTATAAACTCACGTGTGTCGCAATGCTGTTGTAGAGCTCTTGATCCGAGCTTGTAGATCTGCTATTTTTTATTTATTTTTCTGCAATGAATTAATCGATTTGTTGATTGCTATGGAAATGATAGTTGCAGCCCTAAGCCGGTGACACAAGTTATCAGTCTAAAATGGACAAGAGAAGCAGAGAAAGCAAGAGAACAGCGATAAGACCAAGCTATACTGAGTGAGATGCACGCCAGGCACACCAGCCAGCCATCTCTGAGATCTATGATTGAGGCTACAGATAAGACCAACTAAAAAGGTCAATACATTGATGCCTGATTTATACTTAGTTGCACACCAGTGTGGTGCACATAAATAGCTGATCTACAAGCTAACAGACAGTGCTTCACAGGCTTGCAGCTTGACACGTTTGTGAGCTTGTTAGATCTGCTATTTTCTGTGCAAGACACCAGCACATAACTAAGTATAAATCAGGCTTCGTGGCATTGTGAAAAGACTCCCAACCTAAAGTATGGAACAACCCTCCTGCAGAAACACAACTGCCAAACTGAACATCCCTTTGAGGACATCACCGATTGATTGAATACTTTATTATCAGTTTGCAAAAAAAAGCACCTGTAAAGTACAGTTAAATACAAGGTTTTTAAACCCAAGAAAGCCTATGGCTTGTTTCCATTGGGGTCCTTTACTGAAAGCTGCTTTTTAGGTATTCTTCTTAACAAGATAGAATTCCATGGCCTCAGAATTTTAATGATCAGCATTTTAAGAGTCAAGAGTACCGGTATCCATAATGGGTTTCAATTTGTACAAATTGCATGTAGATGTGTCCCAAATTATGTTTCCCATCATGCAGTTTTGATATTGCTAGCCAATAGCCAGCCATACTTTAGTAATGTCCTTGTCTGGATTGACCATTCTCCTGTCTATTTATCTACACTTGTGGAAAGTCAACAGGGATTTGCCTGAAGAAGAGCCAATAAGATGAGCAACAATCACAACTGTCAAGAGTAATCAGTTCAGAAAAGGAATAAGTTGACATCTCTTCATCATAACCTACAAGGCGTTTAAAAAATAAACTTTTATCAGTCATCACACCTTAATACCGATCAGCAGAAATTGTTACAAATTCACCTTAACACACCCAAATCCAAAATATTTCCCTGGAGGGCACAGAGGTAACATGACAGACCATGTATACTCACGCACTACAGTGGAATTGCGTAAAGATAACATTGCTATTGGGAAATAACCATAAGCCGGGTACACTCCCTTTTAAAAACTCCAGCTGAACTGGTATACCTCCTTTATTTATCAATTCATCATGTCCATGTAATAATAACTAAACACCCCAAGACGAGGGTTTTCTCTCAGATCACAGATCATGCATTTAAAAGTGGAGACACTTAACCATAATTTGAATGACCTCTTCCTAAATATCCTTTAGATTAGGGGCCCACAAAAAAAAGTCAGGGGCGGCCCAGAAAAATCACCAGAAAATAAGATATCACACAAATCCGCACAAACAAACTAGCTAATAATGCTAACCGTTGCCACCCACAAACAGCTGGCAAGAAACAGCCACAAAATATAGCAGCTAACAGGCTAACGTTACTTACCATTGCATTGGGAGCTACTTGGCTAACTAACATTAGCTATGGCTAACCCAACGTTAGCTCTTCTGTGAGAGAACACAGTCTTCTTCTTCTCGTCGTCCTTCTGTCTTTGAAGACAAGGAGAGGAAAACAACGCGTATGCTTACTAGTTTTGTTTGCCGATAAATAAACTTGTTTGGCACGCCGACGTTACGGAAGAAGAGACATTGTAATGTCAATAAATCATCTCAGAAATGACTCCAGACGTCTTAGTAAAATAGTGCTGTCTGAGGGCTGGCGACTGTGTTCTGTACGGTAACGGTACTGACTGTACTGTGTTCTGCTGGCAGGCTGCTGAGCTGACAGCACTGAGCCGTGAGCCCGCTACAGCGGGTGCCAGAACGCTCGCCCCGAAACGCGGTCGCCCCCCGGTGCTAATCCGTCGGTATTCACCTGGGTATTCCTAAACCAATTGGTTCTCAAAGTGGGGTCCGGGGACCCCCAGGGGTCCTTGAGGGAGTTCCAGGGGGTCCCCAGCTAAATGATAGATTAGGCACCAAATGGACCCTTATGGGTCTGTAACTCAGAGAGTGTGCAAATGGAACCAAATGGACCCGTTAGGGTCCATTTGGTTCCATTTGTACACTCTCAGAGTTAAATTGACATAGATTTTACAATATAAATTGTGGTCCAAGTGATAGAAATGCCATTAAATGGGGCATGACATGCATTAGGGCTAGGTTCCTTGAAATTAAAATGGTTGAGAATCACTTTTTACGGCTCTAGTAGAGCCGTAAAAAATCTTCTCTTATGGGGATATCTTTTGAAATGGGGGTCCGCGGGCTAATAAGTGTCCATTTGGGGGTCCTTGACATGAAAAAGTTTGAGAACCACTGTCCTAAACATAACCTCAGTGGTGGGGGAAAAGTACTCAAAAGTACAAATCTGGATTTAAAAATGTACTTGAGTTAGTTCAACAACAAAAAAAGTACAAAAGTATTGGTATCAAAAATGTACTTAAAGTACAAAAGTAAAAGTACTCATTGTGCAGTCCCATTTCACAAGTTTTCAAATGTATAAAAAAATCTTTTGAAAATAGCCGATCTACAAACACCCCTGACCTCAGTAAACTATGCCTAAAACCTAACCTTATTCCTAAACGTAACCTCAGTAAACTATGCCTAAACCTATTAAACCTTATTTTTAATACAAGAACCGCTGGTCCGCAATAAAGATGGGGGCGAGCGTGTTTCGGGGCGACTCTTCCGGTTACCCTTTCTAGCTACACCTTTACGAACGTTTAACTGCGCAGTTGTTGCGCATCTTGCGGAGCGCAGTTGACAGCCCCCGTCAAGGATCGCACCTTCCTTCCTTCTACATGCAAATGTTAAGATTGAAATATAAAACTGTTATGTCCGAGATTAGAGATAGTGTAGCGTCCCCATATCCCGCCACAACTTCCTCCACTGAGGGAGCTAGTGTAGGCTATAGTGTATAACTATAACTCTATGGTCATGTCAGCCAGTCAATGACATCTGTTTGTCTGTCCATACACACTTTGAAGAGGCTACATCTTGCTTGAGAGAGAGAGAGAGAGAGAGAGAGAGAGAGAGTTGTGCAATGCTTTTTGAGGCATAATACTCTGTAATGGTTTTGCATGTGGTCTCCATACAGGAAATTTAAGATGTGTAATTAGCCTATAGCATCGGGAAGTGAGTTGCATTTTGATTGATTGATTGAATACTTTAATAACAGTTTGCAAATAGTACATTGGTACAATTTTACAATGATTGCTAAAAGGATAACTTGCTTGAGATGCGAGAGTGTGGTCTATAGCCAACACCAGCTCGGGACTCCTGGATCACTGCCCTCCACACTCTCTTGTGTATCTACGTAGGTGGTGCGCTTCTTGCCTTTCCTGGCTGTGCCCTGGGTTGGCTCCCATAGTGTCAGTCTGCTTGCCTATAGTTCTGGCCAGCCTCATCCTTCTCTCCCTGACTTTGTCTGTGACCCGTGGTAGGTCCCCGTAGAGGACCACATTACTGATGTGGACCATCCATGTGACACCTAGTGCCATTCGTAGTATTCTTGTGTAGGCTCCATCCAGCCTCCAGGGCCCTTTCCTGAGAGGGTCCATGTCTCAGCCCCATACGGCCGTAGGCCTACTGAGTCTGACTCCACTATAGCTACAAACAGCCGCCTCTTGAGGTATTTTCCCCATGTCTGATTTCCACACTCTCCTCATCCCATGGCATGCAAGCAATTCCAGGCAAGTGCCCTCCGGACCTTCAGGTCCTGTTCCGTTGAAGCAGTCCATGCCCCGAGATATTCGAAGTCCTCGACTGCCTCGAGCACCGTCCCGTCCGCAGTGGCAATGGTTTTGTCCTCTGTGTTAACTGTCAGTACCTTTGTTTTCTTGGCATTGAGCCTGAGGCCGATCTTCCTGCGCTCCAGTTGTACTGCCAGTAGTAGTTCCCTTCCTTTCTCTGCTGTATCCGAGATTAGGGCAATGTCATCTGCGTAGTCGAGGTCAGTAATCATGACGGGGTGTCCTCGGCTTGACCTCCTCAGGACCGGAGTGAACCCCAGTGCCTCCTCTCTGCCATTGATTGCGAGTCTCAGTGCATGGTCCATCACTACAATGAACAGGAAGGGGGCCAGAGAGAGTGTCACCCTGTAGTGTAGGACGCCCGCTAGGATCTCAAATTCTTTGGTGTCACCGACGATGGTTTGAACCTTGGCTCGAGTCTGGCTGTAGCTCGTCTCTATCATCTGAACCATCTTCTCAGGAACTCCGTTGGCCCGGAGAATGTTCATGAGTTTCCACCGGTGGATGGTGTCAAAAAAGCCTTTTGGAAGTCAATGAAGGTGATCACCGCTGACAGGTTCCGCTCCCTTACTCCTTCCAGTATCCACCTCAGCGCCAGTATCTGCCCGCCTGTTGTTCGTTTAAGCCGTTCTGTGAGTTTCTCAGTAGAGGGTCTAAAGACGGGTCTAAGATGGATGAAGATCATCCTGTTAGCTGTCTTGGCGACTTGTGAGCTCAGGCTGATGCTCGATAGTTGTCCCTCTTGATGAGATTGCCTGACTTTGGTATTGGAACGATGATCATTGTGCACCACAGCTCCGGCTGCTCGCCAGACGTGTGTGGTTGTTAAAATCCAACACCACCTCGTCTATATGGGCACATACTTCAGAACCTCCATCCTCCCCGCAGCTCTTGCCACACTTCATGGTAGCCTTGGCCCTCTGGTACTCATCCATGGTGAATGGTCCGTCTGGTATGGGAAGGTCATGGAAGACAGGAGCTATTTTCAAATGTGGTCACCCTAGGGCAGGGGTATTCAACAAGATTATGCAGGGGGCCACAATTGTAAAATGACTTTAAGTCGGGGGCCACAAAACCGTGACAACAGAAATGAACAAAATGTTAATGCTTAACCGTTTCACATTTTTTTGTGTGTGTTATAGGTTCCAACAATGGACATATATGTCCAATATCATATTGGTTCGTGTTGGGGAAGTTACTTTGAAAGCGTAGCTTGTAAAGTTACAAGTAGCTCACCATGGCAGTAGCTTGATCAAGCTACATAGCTACCCGTGGAGAAATGTAGCTTGTAAAGTTACAGCTAGATAGGAAAAGTAGCTCAAAGTTACTTTTTATTTTTCAGCGTTAAATTGAGAATGTACATGTGGTGTATATGAAACAAAATATAATATCCCACAAAAAAGTCACATGCCACGATGCCAGCTGAAATATGCCTCTAAACTGAGTTTTATTTAAAAAAAAAATTAAAAAAAAGACTTACACAAATAAAAGAGGATCTGTTGAGGATACTGTGTGTTACATGGCATTTGATCGTCAATGTGAACACATCTTAACTGTAAAAAGATGAGACCCTTGTATAATGAGATAACTACACCTACTATTAACTAAACAACTGTTACATGATGACATTTGATCGTCAACATTTGAAGACCCCTGTTCTAGACAGATTTTCCCCCATTAAAGAAAGGATAAAACAAACAAATTGTTGAAAATGTTATTGAAACGGGCATAGTCTTTACAGTCTCACAAGATAAGAGTGGGGAAAAAAAGCACCAGTATTATGTGCAACATTATCAGATTTTGTTTTCTTTTCAATTTCCTGTTAATTTCACGCACTGCTTTGCTATCGATGCATTTGACCCATTGAAACTGGAAAGCATCTGGTCATTTAAGATTTGAGCTATATACAATATAGCTAATTATATAGGATTTAGAACAGGGGTTCTCAAAAATAACAGATATACAAGCTCGCAGCGCCCTATTGAATCTCCTAATTACACCAACATTGTTCATGTGAAGCAGTTTGTTTATTTGATCTATTTATCAACTAAAATTAGTTTAAATGAGTTAAAGTATTAGGCCACATGATTTGAACCACTGCGCCTGCTGTGACTTGAATCTTAACTTAACACAACCTAAACTGTAAAAGAAAGTTGGGCCTATATTTTTTTTATATGCCAGGGCAGAACCGCTTGTCATCAGCAGTCTCTCAAAGTTCTTATCGGATAAGCGGTTGCGTTTGGCACTGAAAATGTCCTTGCCAACACTGAAAAGCCGCTCACATGCGGCACTGGATGGGACACCACTGTTGAACTTCATAAATACTGCTCTCATTTTGGGCAGGGATTTGAAGACATTCTGTGGAGAGTCATCTGGTGACTTCTCAAAGGCTTCAACTTCGTCTACTTTGTCTGCTTTCTTCTTTGGGAAGAATGAAGTGATGTCATCATCCGCACTTTGTTCCTCGTCACTGTCGGCTGTTGTTGGAGAGTGTTTGCAGCCGCCTCACCTCTTCTCTCAGAAGCATCGCCACGGCTCTCTTCCGTTCCTCTGGGATGTATTCCATTTTGAACATGGGGCGGCTCGCAGTTGCCATGAGACACTTGTTGTTTTCAAACACATAGCCAAACCTGAAAACAGATTAAATATGTTTTAACACAACAGAAATATCTAACAGAAACCTCCAGAAGTGGTTTAAAACATTAATTTAACACCGAGGGTCTCAAAGTTTAAGCACTTTAACCCAATATACATGGACTATTTGAAAATATCCAATCTATAAGCTCGCAATGCATAGTGATGCAATGCAGCATTATGAGCTTATATTATAGATCAGCCTTTTTTTAGCTTGAAAGAAATGTGAACATTTTTTAATAGTTTAGAAAACATTTTCACAACACAAATTTTGTATGGCGGGTCCCTGGCACAAACTATTTTCAGATGGGGGTCACTGGTCAGTTGCCAAATATAGATAGTAGACAAATTAGACAAAGAAATATAGCAACACACACCTCACCTGTTGCCTAGTAAACAACATACTGTATGACCCTCACTCCCTGAGTGTGTGTGTGTGTGTGTGTGTGTGTGTGTGTGTGTGTGTGTGTGTGTGTGTGTGTGTGTGTGTGTGTGTGTGTGTGTGTGCAGGGGTGTCCAAGTCTCACCTCTGCTTCACCCCCTCGATGAGAGCGTCAGCCAATGGAATGCAATGCTGGAGCTGGGATTCTCTCTTGATCTTCTGCAGTTTGTCTATGAGGATCGCAATAGTGGGCAGCAACACTCCATAGTAGGCCATCTTGTCAGACTGGAGGATATCCAGGGCTTTTGCCAAAGGAGCAACCACCTGTAAACAAACAAAAAGAAAATCAACATTTATGTTATAACGTCATAGGAAACACTGAATCCTAATAAACTGGATTTAATGTTATAAGATTAACTCAATTATATTGCACTTCAACTGCTGATATGATAGTACACTTGTTTCAAAACTGCTAGTGTAAACTGAAGTGAATACATCATTTACCGTGACATATTCACTGATGAATGTCTTCTCTATTTCTTTGAAGCGAACTATGTCAAGCTTCAACATCACATCGTCCAGGTCTCCTTCTCCAGCAATGATTTTCTTAAGTCTCTCCAGGGAGTCGTAGGTGGAGTTCCAGCGAGTTGCATTAGGAATGACCAGCTGGGTTTTAAGTATTTCCTTGATGGTGTCTGAAGCCTGCGTGCTGCGACTGTTTGTTCCAGAGGGCTTGACATTTTGCCATTGTGGATCTGGATATTTTTTTGAATGACTCTGATGATTTTTTTACTGCATTTTCTGCATCTTTGGTTGCCACAAGATTCAGTGTGTGACTGGCGCATCTCTGGTGAGGTGGTAAGTGGTAATCCTGATCCTCATCTTCGTTCGAGAGGATGTCTGTCAGTTCAGTGTAGATCACTTCACTCTCATCTTCCTCTTCCCCTTCTTCTCGCTCTTGCTCCCTCTCATTCACCTCTTTCTGAACGTCGGCAAAGACTCGGAAGGCCTTAACAAAGTTTGACCCATTGTCTGTGGTTGTGAGACAAACCTTGTTCTGTATTTTAAAATCTTTATGTATGTCCTCCAGCAAACCAGCTAAAACATCAAATGTATGTCTACCCATTAATCGACGGCAAGCCAGAGCTGCAGACTGTATCTGGAGTGTCTCTTGATCAATCCAATGGACAGTGACACCCAGATAGCTTCTGTTATTTGTTGACCATGCGTCCGTCGTTGTAGCTACATGCTCTTGCTGGGAGAGAGTAGGTTTTTCTGCATATGTCCATACTCATCTTCCACCATCTTCACCAGGGTCTTTCTTGACAGCAGCTGCCTTCCAGGTACCAGCGCATGAATGTAATCTTGAAAGTCTGGTCTCTCAACAATGCTAAACGGATGCACTCCTTGCACAACAAATCTAACCGTTAGTTTGTTGAATTTCTCCTGTGACATCATGGCACTCCCTGTTTGCCTACTTGTGAGAAATCTGTCCATTGGACGTGCTTGCTCCAGTCCCGATCCTCCAGGCTGAGGCTCATCTGAAGATGGTCGTGCTTTTTTCCTTCCCGATTCCTGCTGGAGTCTCTCCATCTCATCAAATTTGGATTTATGCACCCTCTAATGATATAAAGGAAAGACACACAAGTCACAATATGAGTTGTTAAATGAGAACATTTAATGGTTCATAGATAGAAAAAAAATATGAGGCTGGAGACCTCTGTGCAATGCAAAATAATAGTTTTAATGCCTTCACATGTCTATTTGTACATCTTTTGTTTAGGCAAAGGAACATACAATTAGCTTAAAATCTTACAGACTACTTGGCAATGTGTTGTAAAACTCTTCCTCAGGCAGCAATGATACTTTTTGCCTACTTGGGAAACCTAGGACTTTCCACTTTTTTTGTATGGCCATAGATAGTATCATTTATATTATCAGCTTAACTTTAATTAACTAACTATTATTTGAATGATTAATTCTGGCAAAGATGAGCATTAAAGCATTACATTAAATGAAATGTTCATGTTCACAGAATGTATTAAATAATTTGGCATAATTTACAATGTGGATAACTTGCAAAAACCTTAAGGATATAGCAATACTGTAGGTTAGAAAAACAGAAGCACTCACTTTTAGATGCGTTCTTAGATTGCCATTGGAATTCTTTGCAGTCAAAATTTTGTTTATTTTCGGCTTGCAGAGCTCACATGTGAATACTAAAGATTTTTCTGTGGAGGCACCCACATCCAACTTCATGAATCTACTCAAGTGTGGCCACGGTTGGGCTGGTTCTTCAGGGGTGGCAGGAGGGTTGTCCATGATGTTAGTTCTTTACTTATATATTGTGTTTGTGTGTGTCACACTGCCTTCTGTGCCCTGCAGCATTGGAGTGAATGATACTAGGGCCAATCAGAGGCCAATTAGAGGCAGCTGTTGGCTTGTCAAGTGCTGACATGCCCTCAAAGCAATCAGAAAAATGAACAGTCCTTGCTTTTTCAAAGGGGGTTCTAGTACAAGAATGAACACAGCAACCAATGGTAAATCAAAATGAATATATTTATTTCATGTTATTGCCCAAAATTGTAGCTTGTAACTTGAGTAGCTAAGCTACAAAAAATGACCCAAAAAGTAGCTGAGCTACTTGACGAGGTACACACATATGAATGTAGCTAAAATACCACAAGTTACAGCAAAATGTAGCTAAGCTACGTAGCTCAGCTACATGTAGCTTAATACTCCCCAACACTGCCAATATGGTAACTTAGGGCCTGTATACTGCATTTATGTGCCAGACCTTTATAGTGCACAGGCTTAGATTTTGATATTAAAGAAATAGGAAGTAGATATGTCAGTGTGTTCTGTGCAGGAGTCATTGGCATGCAAGCGTATTTTTGGAGGCAGGCTGACAAGGTGTTTACATGTTCGTATGAATGAAAGGTTTCTGCTTTATTTGTTTTGAGCATCCGGATGAAAAGAGCACAAGCTCTTATGATGTGTTTGAAGTGGATGAAGATGGAAAAGATGGAAGATTGCTTTGATGTAAAATGGACAACATCCACTCAAGACCCAGAAATAGTTACAAATGGATGGTTTGTGATGGATGAACTGCACTCAGAAGTTGAACTCATATGTATGTATGTATGTATGTATGTTGATGCGCCACAGAAATGTAACAATGTAGCTTTTGGCAAGCTTCCTATAGCTACCTACATATAAAAAGACATTGCTGAAGCTACATTATTCTGAAAGTAGTGAGAAGTAGAAAAGAAGTAGAAGTAGACAACATTTCTGTGGGTTTTGTTTGTACTATGAAAAGGTCTTTATACTTTTACTTTAGAAACTTGTACTTTTACTTTTGATACTTAAATACAATTGAACACTAGATACTTTACTTGAGTACATATGAAGTGAGGTGTATTTCTTATGGCTTACATACTCATACTCAAAATGTACTTGAGTAAAAGTACAAAAGTACTGGCATCATAATGTACTTTAAGTACCAAAAGTAAAAGTATTAAAAAAATGTTTGAAAATAGCAGATCTACAAGTTCACAACGCGTCGCATTGTGAGCTTGTAGATCTGCTATTTTCAAATAGCCTAGGTATAAAATAGGGCTAAAGTGGTTAATGTATGTTTTATAACGTAATAATTTATATCTTACAAAGTAACTAGTAACTAAAGTTTTCAAATAATTGGAGTGGAGTAAAAGTACAATATGTGCCTCTGAGATGTAGTGGAGTAGAAGTAAAAATATTGGAAATTGGAAATACTCAAGTAAAGTACAAATACCTCAAAATTGTACTCAAGTACAGTACTTAAGTAAATGTACTTAGCTACTTTCCACCACTGCTTAGATGTCCCCATGTCCTTGGACATGGGGACACATCCTCTTGGGATGACATTTAATGTCATCCCAAGTGGCTGTGTTTTAGCTCCTGGGTGAAAGAGGCAAACAGATAAAAGCGCAGGTACAGTACATGATGGATGGCAACAAGAATAAAGATGAAGCGAAAAACATTCAAGGCCAGTTATGATGAGAGGGCTGGATTATTTCAAATGTTTGCCTTGATTACAATTGATGAACGATAAAAGGCATATACACTCTGTTATGGTTTTGTAGATCGGCTATTTTCACTATTTTTATAGGCATACACCATTGTACAACGCGAGTACAGGGTTTACAGGTGGTTAATCAGACTAAACGATTTAGCTGATTATGAAAATAAATCTCTGAAAATGTTTTTGGGTCATTTCGTTGATACATAAATAATTGAATAGAAAATAAATAAAAACTGCTTCTCGATCATTCGATTAACTTACATGAGCAAGAAGCCAGTTATCTTTTTTTACATAAGTAAAATATTCAGAATTGTTATAGCTTACTGTTCCTGTGGGTAGCTTTTTGTCTGAAGTATGCTACCATGCCTGCTGTGTACTGAACTTAATGAACTAACATTACTCACAAGTTGCCCATTGCATTCCACATTTAGGCTACAAGAAGTAGGCACACATTTATGCATGTTATTCATTTTCAACTTTATAATTACATTCATATGGTGGTCGATCTTCACAACAACCTTGAAAAGCTATAAGTGTAAGTTGTGGCAGGCAAATACATATTTTGTGCCAACCTCCTTGAAAACAGATAATTAAAACATTATCTGTAAATGCCCAAATATGCCTTTAGTAAACATTTTCCTCTTAAACAAGCTTGTAAACATTGCTAAAGTATCTCATGATTGAAATTCTATGGAATTCATAAAACATACTTGAATATGCATGTTCTTGAATTTAAATTTGATTTAGATCCCTGAAACTAGTGTGGGCCTGCATATAAACACAAATGTGAGGGTCGTGAGTGTGTAGGTGTCATGTTCCGCGTCTATATCAAAACTGAACTAATTGTTGTGTCCTGAGTTCACCCCACTACTTAAAGTATAGCAGCCAGTAGTGCAAAGTAACTAAGCACATTTACTCAGGCACTGTACTTAAGTACAATATGCTTCACTTAAGTATTTCAATTTTTTATACTTTAAACTTCAACTCCACTACATTTCAGAGGCAAATATTGAACTTTTTAACTCCACTGAAATTATTTGACAGCTTTAGTTACTTTGTAGATTTAGATTATTATTACAAATCATACATTAAACAATTAAGCCCCCTTCTTCTTCTTCCCTTTCTTTATTATGGAAATAAGAAAAACGATGGAGCATGCACCAAAACGAATTTCACCCACTGTTTTACACCCTTAATGGTGTGATGTGACAATAAAGACGATTCTGATTCTGAAGCCCCATGTTATATTGCATGCTATTCGAAAATAGACGATCTAGAAGCTTGTGACCTTGTGAGATCAGCTATTTTTGAAAGATTTTTTAGAACATTTGAGTATTTTTACTTTGATACCCTTAAGTATATATTGATGCCAATACTTTTGTACCATTACTAAAGTAAAAACAGGCCTTATCCTTGTAATAGAGTATTTTTATATTGTGGAATTGCTACTTTTACTTAAATATGTGTACTTCCTCCGCCACTGGGCAGGATAATGGGTTGTTTTAAATCTGCCACTGTGGATGTGTAGGCAGCAGTACGTAGGCATAGGCAAAGACAGATCTTTGCTCCCCTTTGATTTGTGCTGGCAAAACTGACTTCTAAATGTTTTGTCCATCTGGAAAATGTGCAAATAATACATTTGAGTGTTTCTTCCTTTGACAGTGATCCTAGATACATTGTTGTTTGACGAATAGCAACGGCCGATCTACAAGCTGACGTACACATTCTTTTTGTGAGCTTGCAGATAGGCTAATTTAACTATTCTTGAAAAAACCTTTGAAAATCTTAGAAATTCTAGAAAGTTTTTGAAAAAACATACTTATATTATAATGAATGACATGCCCAGAATAGGGACGTGCCAGGTTGGAGGTGGTTAAACTGCGTCTCAGAACCCTTTTTAACACCGGCTCTCAAACGTTTCCATGCCAGGGACCCCCAAAAAGGTGCTCGGGTGGCGCAGTGGTAAAGTGCCTGCCCAGTGCCACCACTGCAGAGGTTGTGGGTTGCATCCGGCTTTGTCGAACGTCTACACAAACTCTGTTGTTCGGGGAGGGAAGCCGGGGCGGCGAGGGTGATAATTGGTCACTGCATGTAATCCTGCAGGTTGGCACGGCACCTGTGAGTGTTGGGTGGGAGGAGTAGGACAAAGGCTCAACGTCCTCCTGGTGGAGGCTCCTCACTGGCAGTAGGATATAGCAGCAGTGACAACACAGAAATGAGTGTGGGGAGGAATCAATAATGGCATAATGACTAAATAGGGGGTAAAAAGCAACACTTTTTTAAATATGTATATTTGGCGGCGGCCCCCCATCTGTAAATGTTTTGTGCCAGGGACCCCCAGAAGATGTAAAAAAAAATGAATCATCTAAATTATTGAAAATGTAAATATGTTTACAGCTCACCGTGCGGCGGCACAAAGTGACGCGCTGTGAGCTTGTAGATCTGCTATTTTTGAATAGCCAACATAAATGGATAAAGTGGTTCGAATGATGATTGTGATACTATATTAACTACTGGCCCTGCAACCCCCTCAAGGACCCCCGGGGGTCCCCGTACCCCACTTTGAGAACCACTGCTTTATAAGAAGATGCTGTGCCATGGAATCTACAATCCAGAGATAGTTTCTAAGTTAACATGTGAAGTGAGTGGCCATGCAGTGTGTTGTTTGTCACAAGGCACTTCTCAGTAACACGCATTAACCATGTGATGATGCAATTACGAATGTGAACATAATTCGTGTTCTATGGCCAAACGTACTAATTACATTGATTCTGCTCTTTGAATGAGTAAACACGAGTCTTCCAATAGTTCAGAGGTTCTCAAAGTGGGGTCCAGGGACCCTTTCGGCTGCTTGTTCCAAATGTACATTTTGAGTGCACAGATGGAACCAAATGGACCCGCATACACTCTCAGAGTTATGGGGGTCCTTGAAATTTACAAAAGATTGAGAACCACTGCATTATAGTTGGATGGAGGATAGTTGCTGTGGAATGCAAAGTTGACACAAAAGCTGTTGACTCACCCCCATCTGGGTAAGAACAGTCCAGAGTATAAAGAGACCTCGGTGCAGTAAACTTTAGGTTGGCACTCTGGTCAGAGGAGCAACTTAGCTACGGTCTCGTTCTTAACCGGAAGCCCCTCATCTGAAGAAAAACTGAAAACTGGGCAATTTTCCCTATTCCAGATCAGGCTGTTTAATGGGGGGAATCAAAAGGTAACCGTTTTCTGCATAATGCTGACTGTATCTGTGAATAACTTGAAATGTGACTGATATTCTGCAATTGACACGCATGTTTAGTTCTTGCAGAGATTATTAATGCAAAAAGAATGTGTTCCTAATCGATTGCAATATCTGATCGCATTCCAGACGAATCCTTCTCTGCTATTTGTTCTGCTGCCATGTCATCCCACGATATCTCTGCACAGGACTCCATGGTCACAGTAAGTTCTCAAACATGTTCATGTCAAGGACCTCCAAACTGATATGTATTAGGCCACGGACCCCCTTCTGAAAAGATTTTGTGCCAGGGGACCCCATAAGACGACAAGACAAAAAAAGAAAACAGATTTTTCTAAAATAGCAGATCTATAAATAAGTTCACAATGCTTTGCATCATAATGCGTTGTGAGCTTGTAGATCTGCAATTAACTAATAATGTTGATGCCATATTTCTAGAGACCCTTTGGACCCTAACCCAGTGGTCCACACCAGTATTCTCTTTCAGACAGTTAAATTAACACCAGATATCACTGTGTGTACATCCACTCCAATGAACAGCAAGGAAAGGTTCTACTGATGTCTGTGGCACCTGACCTGCATCCCTTATCTACTGCCAGTCTGTTCCATATTAGGTTAGATGGGTTGTCAACATGGTATACTGTGTAGCATCTTAGCTAAATCAGTGGTCCTCAAACTGTTTAACTTCAAGGACCCCCAGTTCTGTATGCATTAGAACGCCCATAACTCTGAGAGTGTACTGATGGCTGTACACTCTCAGAGTTGCAGACCTTTAGGGGTCTATTTCTTCCTAAATAATAATTTAGCTGGGGACCCCCTGGAACCCCCTCATGGACCCCTGGGGGTCCCTGGACCGCACTTTGAGAACCACTGAGCTGAATGGTTAAACACATCACTGACATAATATGAAAGGGGTTAGGGGTTTTGTTTCTGCACATGGCTCGTCCATGATAAGAACATAATGCACATTGCACTGTAGCATCAACCAAATGCTGCAGGCAATCAATGAGACACTGTGAAAATGAATGGGAGATACAGAGGTCATCAATACATCCATACACAGACAAATGTCTATGGCAAGACTTGTCTATGGCAAATTTTAGATTGAGTTTTAACATATTATTGTAACCTTTGTATTTTGATCATAAGACACAATTACTGAATGTCAGTTTCAAGGTTTTCTGCAGAATAGGTATGACACTGATTTACTATGACACATATGGCATGGCACATTAGGAGTCCACCAGTACTTTTTATTTTCAAGGACCCCCATAACTCTGTGAGTGTGTACAAATGGAACCAACATTTTGTTCCATTTGCACACACTCATTCCATTTCCACTCATTCCACTCATTCCACTCATTCCATTCCATCATTCCAAGAAAGAAAAGAAAAAGACCATTACTGCATCAAAAGTAATCAACAAACTATACTATAAAAACTGGTCAAACTTTGGCCAAATTGTCAAATCATATTAGAAAGAGCCAAACAATTTGAAAATAGCCGATCTACAAGTTCACAACGCCTTGCATTGCGAGGCGTTGTGAGCTTGTAGATCGGCTATTTTCACAATATTTAGCCTATCTGTGGAACCAAGTCTAAATTGAATGCCTGAACTCCTACATTTGCTTCCATTTGTACACACTCACAGTTGCAGACCTGTAATGGTCCATTTGGACCACCTTCAACCCACTTTGAGGACCACAGCACTAATACTAGTATAATCTAGGGCTAGCTCTGTTTTGTGTATATGTCAAAAATAGATTTCTTTACAAAAATGTCCACCACAAGCCGGCATGGCGATGCACCCTGCCTAGATATAATTCAAGTTATATTGGAGAAATGGGGGTGAAATATAGGGAGTTATCTAAGCAGCCTAAGTGGAACATTATTGTTCAAACTTGATGAATAATAATAACTTTGGCTTCTGCATGGATGTATGAAAACAACAAGCGTGTCTAGAGCTGCAGTGTTAAACAGGAAACCACCCACAGCCCCTGACAGGCAGCCTAATATTTATTCAAGGCAGCCAGTGCAGCTTTTCAAACAGCAACTAATTTTATCACGCACTCACTTGAGGGTGATCATGAGTTCAATGAGTAGCCTACGCAAACACACACACACACACACACACTTAGCACACACAGGCCACACCGCTGACCTGCGCCGACCTGTCTGTCTGTCTGTCTGTCTGTCTGTCTGTCTGTCTACTCAAATGTTTTACTGAAGTAAAAGTATCAATACTGCAATGCAGACATACTCTGTTACAAGTAAAAATCCGGTATTCAAAATGTACTTGAGTAAAAGTACAAAAGAATTGGCATCAAAATGTACATAAAGTACCAAAAGTAAAAGTACTCATTGTGCAAAATGTCCCATTTCACAAGTCTTCAAAATGTATAAAAACCTTTTGAAAATAGCCGATCTACAAGATCACAACACGTCACTTTGCGACGTGTTGTGAGCTTGTAGATCTGCTATTTTCAAATAGCCGAAGTATATAGGGGTAAACGTGTTTAATGCATGTTTTGTAATAATAATACAAATCTACAAAGTAAAGTTTTCAAATAATTGTAGTGGAGTAAAAAGTACAATATTTGCCTCTGAGATGTAATGGAGTAGAAGTAAAAAATACTTGAAAATACTCCAGTAAAGTAAAGATTCCTCAAATTTGTACTTAAGCACAGTACTTGAGTAAATGTACATAGTAACTTTCCACCACTGCTATCTACTAATATCATCTTCTTCGTCATCATCTTACAGGGGTGCCATTTTCATCTGGCCTTGGCCTTCAAATGGAGCAATCCGTGTGCCCTCAGGTCAACGTTGGAGAAGATCGTTTCCCTGGTAAGTTAAGACAGTGGTTCTCAACCTGTGGGTCGGGACCCCAGGGGGGTCCCCACATGAAAAAGTCTATTACTGCATCAAAAGTAATCAACAAACTATACTATAAAACTGGTCAAACATTGGCCAAATTGTCAAATTATATAAGAAAGAGGCAAAAAATGTTAAAGACGGGGTGCCGTGATTTTCAGTGATCCCCCCCCCAAAACATAATCATCAGGTATTATGGTTATACTAGGAGGAAGATTTTTTTCAAAAAAAGTGTACAGAAAGTGTTAAAATTATGTTTTTATGTGGGCACGCCTCCAGTTCATTAAGTATATCTGGTTCTCACCATAGCACCTCCTCCACCACCTTAGCACCACCCACCTGTCCTAGTCCCTCCTCCTCCTCATGCCCCCCCTGTTGTGTTATGATAATGAGGGGGAGGGTATATTTTTACTGTGTCATTAAATGGCTGTTTTTCTATTGGCACATTTGACCCTCAAGGTTTCAGCCTCCAGGAAGAAACTCAAGATAGTCAGAGAAGACATAAAACACCATAAAAACACCACCAGGGGACTTAATGAAGTTCTATCAACCTCATAGACACATGAAAAACAGAAAAAGTGCAAAACCATGGCACCACCTCTTTAAAATTTACGGTCTACAAGCTCACAACGCCTCGCAACGAGCTTGTGAAATCGGCTATTTTCACAATATTGAGCCTGTGTGGAACCAAACAAAATGTAATGCTTCAACTCCTACATTTCCAAGTGTTTGTGCGGGGGTCCCCAATTCAAATATGATTATTTTGAATTGCAGTCGAGTTAAGTCCGCAAATTTGGCACATTTTCTGTATTAATATCCACTGGTCTAAACCTTTTCTGTTTTAACGACCTTCCTTTCTGCCGACAGGGTTTTATATCATGTCTCAGTTCCACATTGCTGAGCTGGCGAGAAGAGGGACTGTACAAAAGGTCGTGGGGTCGGCTCCCCAGCACGTAGCTTATCAACTAGGGCACACATTCAACTTCAGAATCAACACTAAGTAAGTATCGGTGGCATAGAGCAGTGGTTCTCAACCTGTGGGTCGGGACCCCCAGGGGGGAGACATTTTTAATAATAATTAAAAAAAAAGAAAGATAGAAAAAAAAGACCATTACTGCATCAAACGTAATCAATACTGCAATGTAGAAATACTCTGTTCCAACTTCCAAGTAAAAGTCTGGTAATCAAAATTTACTTGAGTAAAAGTACAAAAGCATTTGCATCTAAACATACTTAAAGTACCAAAAGTAAAAGTATTCATTATGCAGAAAGTCCCGTTTCATAAGGTATCATAATGTATAAATATATTAAAATCTTTTGAAATCAACTATACTATAAAAACTGGTCAAATTGTATAAGAAAGAACCAATTTATTTTTAAATAGCTGATCTACAAGCTTGCGTTGCGAGGCGTTGTGAACTTGTAAATCACAACATTTATCTGTGGAACCAAGTCAAACAAAATGTAATGCCTCAACTCCTACAGTTGTTCCAAGTGCTTGTCAGGGTGAGGGGGTCCCCAGTTCAAATATTATTATTTTGTGGGGTCCCTAGTTCAAATATGATTATTTTGTGGGGTCCCCAGTTCAAATATGATTATTTTGTGGGGTCCCCACTTCAAATATGATTATTTTGTGGGGTCCCCACTTCAAATATGATTATTTTGGGGGGTCCCGGCCTGAAAAGGTTGAGAACCAACTGGCATAGAGGATCGGTGGAGGCGAAATGCAATCTCGTTAGTGAACGCTGACACCTAGTGCTCAACGTGTGGTACTATAGCGTACGTTGTCCATGGTGCTGAAAAATAAAAGCTACTCATCAGCCATTGCGGAATTCTTTACAGGTTTAGCAGTGGTGGAAAGTAACTAAGTACATTTACTCAAGAACAGTAGGCTACTTAGGTACAATTATGAGGTACTTTTGCTTTACTTGAGTATTTTCATTTTTTAATACTTAATACTTCTACTCCTCTACATCTCGTTGCAGATCCTTATATCCTCTGGGACTACCAGAGGAGTTCTCATTCGTGTCAGTGTTTCGCATGAGTGACAGCATCACCATAAATAAGAACTGGAATATCTGGCAAATACAGGATGTCAACGGCGAGGAGGAGCTCGCCGTCAGACTCAATGGAGAATCACAGTCTCTGGAGTTCTCCTTCATCCATGGACTCCATAAGGAAAGACACACCGTTGTCTTCAAATCACTTCAACTCCTGTTCAACTCTCTGTGGCACGACGTCATCCTGAACGTCAAGAAACGCTCCGTTACTCTCTTCGTGGATTGTAATCTGATCGAATCTCGCGATACGCCGCCGAGAGAAGCCGTCAGTCTGGACGGCTTCACTTCCATTGGGAAACTGACGGATAAGCCTGTGGTAGCGGTTCAGGTAAGCTGTTTGTTTAGACCTAGCTGTAGACGTTTTCAATCTACGAGAGTTGTAGGGTTCACGCCCCATGGAGACAGGGACTTTCTGCACTATACCCCGTAGACACTCCAAACATGTACACATTGAAAATAAAGGTACTTACCCCTAAGCCCCAAATGTTAACTGTCTCTACGTGGTAGTAGTTTAATGTAATAATCGATATATTTCAATAAATAAGTGTTTTAATGCCGTCTGTGGACGATTCTGTGGGAAGTTCCCAATGGGCGGTAGTGACGGGTAGTGACGGGCGCATCCGGTGAAACCCAGAATTACACTAAATGTAAGCAGGAAGTAAACGAGGGTGAAAAAATGGCGTTCGGCCATAGACGGCATTAAAACACTTCTTTATTGAAAGATATGGATTATTACATTAAACTAATACCACGTAGAGACAGTTAACATTTGGGGCTTGGGGGTAAGCACCTTTATTTTCAATTTGTACATGTTTGGAGTGTTTACGGGGCATAGTGCAGAAAGTCCCTGTCTCCATGGGGCGCGAACCCTACAACTCTCGTAGATTGAAAACGTCAGAATCATAAATACGTGTATACGTCTACGAGAGTTGTATTCTACAGCTAGTTTAGACCTATTAATTGTCCGTGGTGGAAAGTGACTAAGTACATTTACTCAAGTACTGTACTTATAAGTACAATTTTGAGGTACTTTTATTTTACTTGAGTATTTCTCATTTTCAATACTTTTACTGGTGGTGGAAAGTAACTAATTACATTTACTCAAGTACTGTATACTTAAGTACAATTTTGAGGTACTTTGACTTTAGTATTTCCAATTTTCAATACTTTTACTTCTACTCCACTATACATTTCAGGGGCTAATATTGTACTTTTTACTCCACTACAATTATTTGAAAACTTGAGTTACTAATTACTTTGTAGATTTTGATTATTATTACAAAACTTAACATTATTAAACAAACATAACATAACAAACATTAACCACTTCAGCCCTATTTAAACTTTGGCTATTTTCAAAATATTTTAATATATTTTATACATTATGATACTTTCTGCATAATGAATACTTTTACTTTTGGTACTTTAAGTATGTTTACATGCAAATGCTTTTGCACTTTTACTCAAGTACATTTTGATTACCAGACTTTTACTTTATTTTTTTACATTGCAGTATTGATACTTTTACTTAAGTAAAAAAAAAACTAACCCACCACTGTTTGTACATCTATAAAATAGTAATTGAAATTGTTCAGATTGTACTTTTGTTTGAACAGGTATACATTGGTTAAGGGCTGTCCTGGCTGTCTCTGGCTGTTTTGTCCCTAACAGAATCCCAAGGAATCTCCGCTGTTAACTGTCCCTGCATTAACGAGACAATTCCTACAAATATGTGGAAATTGTAGCAAGTGGCAGTGAAGAAACGCAGCCTTACCCATTATTAGGCCTTAAATAGTTCAGAGCTCATACACAGGCCACTTTAGCCTACCCATTAGGCCTGCCACAGTTCAGAGCTCACACACAGGCCACATAGCCTATACCCATTAGGCCTGCCACAGTTCAGAGCTCAGATCAAGGCACATTTTCTAGTGTTATTACGCACGGATAAGACCAAATTCTACCAACACGCTTGCGTTCTAACGTACTAATACGGCCATTTCATTGGATAGTACAGGAAGCCACTTGAATGACATTATAGCTACAAACTCCACAAAGTCAAGCTGCCGAATGACCCCCCCCCCCCCCCCACACACACACACACACACACACACACACAGACAGACAGACAGACAGACAGACAGACAGACAGACAGACAGACAGACAGACAGACAGACAGACAGACAGACAGACAGACACACTTTGAGAGCCAGTGATTTAAAGAGCTCAACAGGCTTCCAGTGGAGGTCACTCTTGTATTGTTTGCCCTGACTGCATGGTTCATTAGCCTATTCATGGTGCTGTCTGTCCCTACATTTTGTAACACATAGCCTACATTTTAACACAATGTATTTACTCAGGGAAAACAGGGACACACACACACACACACAGTATCTTCACAGCAGCCAGCATTGCTATTGCTAGTAAATTCAAACAAAAATATTTTCTCATCCCTAAGTGATAGGGATTTTCTTTTCTTCCTAATTGTGTATTTCTTAGAGATAAACATTTGTGTTATTTGTTTTATAAGACACTGAATGATAAACCTCAAATAAGCTTTAACTTATTTTGACACTGTCACTTGAACTACAGTAGGCCTAAGAGTACCTATGCTATTATTGTCCAGATGCAACAGTAACATTAACATTAAAACGTTTAATTTAAGACAATGTGAAAAGTTAAGCCTTTTCAGTGAAACTTTTCACGCAGGCCTACTATTTTTGATTTTGGTCTTAGCCTATACTAATTTCTTGGAGTTTTTTCCTCCCAGTTTGAGCTACAAACGATGCTGCTTCACTGTGAGGTGATGCGACCCCTGGAAGAACTGTGCAATTACCTCCCAAGCACCACCTCGGTAAGGAAACTAAACCAACATCTAACTGTATGTGTGACTGTCAGTCTCAATCAAATGAGTATACCAAAGGTATTTTGGAGTATTTCCAATTTTCAATACTTTTACTTCTAATCCACTACATCTCTGAGGAAAATATTTTAATTTTACTCCACTAGGCTATTTGAAAACTTAAGATTTAGATTTGTATTACTAAACATACATTAACCACTAAAGCTCTATATATATTTCGGCTATTTCAAAATAGCCGATCTACAAGCTACAAACTTGAAATGGGACATTCTGCATAATGAGTACTTTAAGTATATTTTGATGCCAATACTTAGCCTAAATTCTGAATACCAGACTTTTACTCGTAACAGAGTATCTCTACATTGTGGTAGCCTATTGATACTTTTACTCAAGTAACAGCTGTGAGTATAGGCTACTTGTACTTCTTCCACCACTGAGCAAATAGGCCATTTAAAAGTCCCGCAACTCGTACTCTCGTCCATGTAACTCCTCCCCTGCCATATGTGGTCTCTGTGTGCCATCAGCCAATCACTATCCTATAGGCAAACAGTGTCATGAATATTCATGAGCCTTTGATGGCCCTGGTACCTCAGACGGGGTTAGGTCAGTTGAAGCAGGATTCAGTCGGGTGATTTTTTGTGTCAGGGGGTCCGTCTGTCTGTCAACCCAGTGAAACCCAGAAAAAAAGGACTAATCTAGCCTTTCCCTGAGTCCCTGACACCGGGGAGACCATGGCTCGGACCCCGGGCTTTAGGGGACCTCTTCTGGTGACCCTGCTTCAGATGGTCCTTCTCTGCTCCGCTCAAGTAAGACTTTATAACACTTGTGTTTCTCTCCTTTATAGATCGACGAAGCAGAGTTGTTGCAGCAGGTGAGTATATGATGATTCCGATGGCAAACGGAGCCTATGATTCCTGCTATTTATGTCACATCTATTGGTTTTTGGACAGAGGTTCAATCGTTGTGATTTTATCCTGCCAGATTATTTGGCATCTAACTGTGAGATCTGGGTAAAACGACTTGAGCCTTATTACAGTTGTTCCATTGATTAGATCGGTCATATAATTAGGTATATGAATATTAAAGTAGCCTGTACATAAGAGCACGTTTGTGCAGTGTCAGTGTTATACTTACAAATACAATTATAGCTAAATGCACCTGTTCCACTTTTTTTCTATACTTTGGATGTAGGTTAGGCCTGGCTTATAGGCTATACGTAAGAGCAACTATAAGACGGGGCAAAAGAAGTGAGGATAATTTTCATCAAATGAAACTGAAATTCATGTTTTTGTTTTTTTTATCATGTTGTTTACCCAGAGGAGCCAAGGAGCAGCTGGCCCCCCGGGACCTTCAGGTGTCCCAGGGATTGACGGAGTTGCTGTAAGTGTTCATAGTGATAGCCTTTTGATTGATTGATTGATTGAATACTTTATTAACAGTTTGCAATTAGTACAGAGGTAGGATTTACAATGATTGTTTAAACACAAAAAGTTTCCATTGAGGTTATGTGTATTCAATTAATTAAATACAATATACAATAATGAACTAGACATAATCAACACTATAGTAGCAATGAAGGTATGTGTACAGTAAGCCTAATTTATAATCCATAGTACGAGTGTGTTGCTTGCCTAAAAACAACCGATCTACAAGCTAATCTACAGCCAATCAGGAGAGACTACCCATTTATCAGCTTCAATTTGAATAGTGTTCCACTTCCAATTGTGTCTGCTCGCTTCTGTGTGTCATCACTTATGTTCAAATGTCACTTGTTTATATCCTATATCCTGCATGAGTTCTCACTACCGATTGCATAGAATTGGTATCTTGACCTGAAAATGCATTTTCTGCTTTACTAAAGAGCTGGAGAGACTGGAAAGTCTCTCCAGTGAGTATACCCCGTTAGCCTACTCTATGAACACTCAGTGTTTACTGTGTTACTATCAGAATATAGAATCATTTAACAAAACACTTACTGTACCTCTAACAAATACAATTTGTCTCATTACAGGGAGAAAGGGGAGATGGTGGCGTGGAAGGCCTTCCTGTAACTATGAATTCTAAATTAGTTTTGAAATGATGTTTAAGTATTTTGTTTTGTGGTATATTCTTTATTATAATTTCAAATATTTGTATTATGTGGGTGTTCTGAACATTTTTTAGGGACCCGACGGCGATGGAGGTAGACCGGGCTCTGCTGGATTGCCAGGCGAACCCGGGGCTGATGTGAGTTTTTATTTTAAACACAACTTTTGAAACTAATTTGTGTTTGGGCTCTGCATTGTTGTTGATATTAAGTTGGCAACAATAAGGCCTGTATTCAGGACTCACTCATGGCCGCGAGGGGGTGGAACCTTGCCAGGCATGCCTCCCACCCATAATGTGTTCTTATCGGCTCGCTACAGCAGGCCTGTGAAAGGTCCGTTTTAGCCCCGAGCTCTTGTTGCAAAGTATACAAAAAGAGAGGAATTTAATAATCAGGGTGAACAAAATTCGAATTTCCTTTTGTGAGAGGGTATAGCGGTCATTTTGTGCAACCCAGGCCTGAATGTAATTAACTTATGATGCCTCCAGAGCTTCTGGGAAAGTCAAGAAAGCAGACATTGTGTGATGATAATGTGTGATGATATAGCCTGACAAAGAGGGACTGTAATTCATTTTTATCTTGCCCTGAAGTTATAGACATACAGTATAGTCTACTATTGATTTTCACTATACCCATGGTAGAGAATATTATCAAAATGTGAGGTAACACTATTGATTTTTATTGCATTCATTATTGTTTATGTTGTCATTAGAACAGTTCTGGGGACCATCAGGGGTTCCATTTGTACACTCTCAGAGTTAAATGAACACTGAGGATTTTAAAGAGTAGATTTGGGTTAAAGTGTACAGTGGGTGTCTGTGGGCCTAATGCATATCAAACTGGGGGTCCTTGAAATTAAAAAAAGGTTGAGAATCACTGATTTAAGTGTGTACCACTACCACCGTATTTTGCAAACAATAGTGGTATTGTGGGTTGCTTGTTGTTGGTTGGTGTCTGGGGTCTAGAATCCTCAGAATGGTGTGGAATGGTGTCTGTCAATGGGCTTGTTTGAGGACAGCCAGAGGAATGTTGGTCTCCAGCAGTGTGGGAGCTCTCACCTCCACACCGCTTCTGCTAACATCGCTGACTCTCTGTTAATCCAGTGCCTCCCAACCTGGGGTCACTTTGGGACCAAAGATCACAGGGGGGTGTGAGGCCTTGTTGCAGCAAAATCATTCAGTAACATGCCTTTTTTAGGTCATTATATTGTCCAGAATAGTAAAAAAAACAATCTACATTTTTCAAAAGGAAAACAACCAGTTGAGCTTTGTAGATTGTCTATTTCTGCTATTCATTGTACATGAAGTATATGGGGCCTAAGTGGTTAATACAGTATGTCTGAAAATCACGTGTGTGCGCGCGCGCGCGCTGCGCGCGCGCGTGCGTGCGTGCGTGCGTGCGTGCGTGCGTGCGTGCGTGCGTGCGTGCGTGCGTGCGTGCGTGCGTGCGTGTGTGTGTGTGTGTGTGTGTGTGTGTGTGTGTGTGTGTTTGCACATATGTGGAGGGGTGTCAGCTTCTGTCAGGTGTAAGAAGGGGGGGCTCCAAGGAAAGACAGTTGGGAACCACTGTGTTAATGCATCATTATCTGTTTAAAACACCGAATCACTGTGAATAAACCCACGTTTGCTGTATGTATACGATTTCCTATTCATTACACTGTTATTGCCACATAGATTTCACAGAAGAAAAATGTTGTTTAAAATGGTCAGATTTTTGATTAAGCAAAAATTGCATGAGGGGCTGAGATATACAGTATTGTGATTATATCACTGCTACAGCTGTTGTTTCCTTATATCCATATAAAGCCTGCCATGTATAATTAGCAGTATGTTTTACCAAAAATGTAACCAAAAGCTTATGTTGCTAACCAAGACCTAGCATAGCAGGTTATCATCATTATACAAGGGAGAACTTCACTGGGGAGGTCCACTTTGACTTAAGATGTTCCACAGTATATACTGAACCACGTTAGGGGCGGGGCAATAGCTACGCAGCTAGCATAGTTTCTCACTCATGAATATATAAGTAGCTCCTCCCAAATTAATATGGACACATGACAATGATATAAGACAGAGGTCTTCAATGTTTTTCAGACCAAGGACCGCTTAGCTGAGAGAGAGATGAAGCAGGGACCGCCCACTACATATTGGATTCATGTAAAGGCCAAACCGCACCAATGCAACTAGTCGCAACTCCTTGCAAAAAAACAGTTTTAAGGCCATGTCACACCAATGCAACTCCTTGCAACTGCCATTGGGGATAATGGTTGCGAGTAGTTGCATGTTGCATGGGTGGATTGGCCTTTAAATGTGTGTTTTCAGACATTTAACCACTTAAACCCTCAATACTTTGTAAACCTGACCTTTGGTCTGCTCTTTTTTCCCTCTACACACCAAATCTCTTTGGTGAAAATAGCCAATCTGCTATTTTCGGTTCCCCCCAGAATAGGGATATGAGGGTTCAAGTGGTTAATGTAAAAATTAAAAATAAATAAAGTCCCTTTTACACAAAGATTTGGCGGCCCCCCTGCAGTATCTCTGAGGACCCCCAAGGGGTCCCGGACCCCCTGTTAAAGACCCTAGCTAGATGGGAAAATGAACTGCAACAGGAAACGGGTATGCCACCTTCTGAAAACACGGTACTACGGTTTTACACAGAGCCAATAGGTGCTTCATTGCCGTTTGAGGTAAAAGTAAGTAAACTTGACTTTAGCCCCATGATTCATTCAGCATCAAAGAGCACTACTCAGCCCCCTCTGACTCATGGCCGACGTTCACTTTGTTACGACGTACGAGTTAAGTCTAAGTCTGTCTTTGTGTGTTGCAGGGTTTGACTGGCCCTATTGGAGACGCCGGGCCTGACGGTCCCTTCGGACAGAAAGTGAGTGACTAATGGGCCTTTCATCTTTTCAGCTCCGCGGTCTCCCAGGGAGACCGGCCGTGCCAAAGTGCCGTCCACTCCGCTGCCATGACAGTGGGAATCACTGTGGCGTGAAGCAATTCCTCGTGATGAATGGCTCTTAATCCTGCAAGTGTTCTCGTGTAATCTCTGTGGGGAATGGAAGTCAGAACATCGGTCCTCATTAAACTAAACATTGCCGGGTCAAGTGTGCCCCCGGCCCAGTCATGCGATAAGACCAGAGGAATGTGAACGCAAGTCTCTTGTTTTTGAGGTCTCAAGTCTGCTTCTTTTGAAATGAACACAATATGTGGGTCAGCGACAGCGTAGAAGTTTGCTGAAGTTATACAGTATTTTTAGTGTATTGTTGAGGAAACACTTAATTGGATTAAAGTCATAACTTTTTCAATTAAACAAAAGTTATTTTTTATATAATCTTTCACTGGTATAGTTTTCCACAATAACCATTCCACATAAATGTTTTTTTTTTCTTGTTCTACAACTTCTCACTTATTCATAAGTGTTTGCCCCCGACACTCTAAAATGAGTAGGCTTGACTATTAAATGACTTTGATAAAGGCACTATTGTCATTTTCATAAGGTTTGGATCTGTTGGAAATGGAATAAGATTGATATTTTATTGTAAAATGTAAAAAAATCTTTATTTTCATTTTGCTCTATAGGGCGAACCTGGGAAAGTTGGACCTCGTGGATTAGCTGTAAGTTACATTATTATCCTCTATGAACCGCTAAAACACATGTTTGCTACTTACACAGATTGCACCTGCCAGATAGTGAAATGTTATGTTCATTATTGGGTTTCAATAAAGTGGTTCCAATATGTACAGATTAATTCTCAAGCAGGTCGCACATGTATTTGTTTTATTTTCGTCATCATTTTGTCTATCTCTGTTCAGGATTCAAATTGAAAAACAATTCTACAAGCGATCTACAAGCTCGAAACACGTCGCTTCGCGCCGTGTTTCGAGCTTGTAGATCTGCTACTTTTGTGTGACGCTGTAGTATGATCAAGTAGGGCGTTAATTTACAAAAAAAACAGTTAGAATATGGAGATAAGAGGTTTCTGCCCGACAACATAGATATGGTACTGACTTATTCTGTTTGTCTCCCTCTACAGGGTGTTGGGGAAGATGGACCCCCTGTAAGTAAATGATCAATGCTACTTGGTGCTATATGTTACATTTGATGCGACCATCTTTAACATTGTGGTGTCAAAACACAAACCAACACTTCCACAACGTGTCTTTGCACAGGGACCACCAGGGCCTGGAGGACTTCCAGGGGAATTGGGCAAAGGTGGACCCCCTGTGAGTATACTGACAGATACCGTTGGCAGAAAATGATGTTGATTAATCGTACTGTCTATTAATATTGTCTATATTAATCAATTAATCTATGAAATTGGCCTGGACCGCAGGCATCGCGGTTCAGGCACCTTGGCTCCAAAGTAGCCTGACAGCGCATCGCGGGTTCGAGTCCCGACCCCCGACGGCCTTTGCTGCATGTCACTCCCCATCTCTCTCCCCATTTCCTATCAGACTACTATTCAATCAATAAAAGCCCCAAAAAATAATATAAAAGAATAATGAATCAATCAAATCGATCCATAAGGGTACAAAATGCGCCCATAAGGGTGTGTTTTACTCACTCAGAGCTAACAACACTGAGGGTTTACTGAGTTCTGGGGAATCTCTTACAGAAAGTGATTGCAATTTCACCTGACTGGTGAAATTGTTGATCTTACCGTGTTGCTGAAATCACGAATTGATTTTCATTTCTACAAGAGTAGTGACAAATAAACCCCCACACACACACACACGCACACACGCACACACGCACACACGCACACACACACACACACACACACACACACACACACACACAATAATAGCTGATCAACAAGCTCACAACGCGTCGTGATGCGACACGTTCCGAGCTTGAACATCAGCTATTATTGACGATGCCTGAATACACAAATCCAATCTGATCACTTGCAAATAACAGTGTGGACGGTCACTCCTAAAGATCAGACTGGAGAAACAAATCAGATTTTCCTGCAGTATAAAGGCCTAAGAGGTCACTATACTGATCATCATTTATTAATTTGAGCATGCGGGACGTTTATGGAAAGTATTGTCTGTACCCTTCAGGTCACTGTAATAGCTGCCAAAGTAATTAAGGTTATCCTAAGTTTGTTGTTTGGTAAATCCCACTTAGAGTTGTTGTATCTGCTGAGAACACCATCCATTTATTCAATTAGACTCCCAGTAACTTTGAGAGATTATCCTTCACCGAAGCCTTTAAAGTCCAGCCTTTATGGTAGCATACTGTATATAATTTGAGTAGATCTTTAATGGCGGTTTAAAGATGTATTTCCGGCAGGTAACTTTTTTCTCGAGTGAATCCTCACGAATTCCAGTGGTGGAAGAAGTCCTCACACTTGTTACTTAAGTAAAAGCATCAATACCTCAATGTAGAAATACTCTGTTACAAGTAAGATTCCGGTATTCAAAATTTACTTGAGCAAAAGTATAAAAGTATTGGCATCAAAAGTACCAAAAGTAAAAGGACTCATTATGCAGAAGGTCCCATATCACGATGCGACGTGTTGTGAGCATGTAGATTGCCTATTTTCAAATAGCCAAAGTAAATATAGGGCTGAAGTGGTTAATGTATGTTTTACAAAGTAACTAGTAACTAAAGTAAAAGTAAAAGAAAAAAGAAATGGAAATACTTCGGTAAAGTCAAAGTACCTAAAACTTTTACTTTAATACAGTACTTACAGTAAGTAAATGTACTTAGTTACTTTCCACCATGACGATTTCCTTATGAAATGTCAAAGCATTGTAGCTCTGACGGTGTCACATCATCCCATAAGTGGTTTCAGCTGTGCATAACAGCAGATTCACACATGACATCTCTTTAGACCAGTGGTTCCCAAACTTCTTCAGCTGAGACCTTATTTTGTGGAAAATAATCTACAAGCTCACATGTCACAAATCTGTTATTTTCATTTTTTTAATGGATATATATATATATATTCTTTGAACATATCTGTAATAATTTTAAAAGATGAGTGAATTTCTTTAAAATATTCTGTAAATTATTATAATTTTTTCGATCTTTGAAGGTCTTTTTAAATAATAAAAGAATTGTAGAAAATGCAAAAAAAGAAAGTAAATAAATTGATATATATTTGTGACCACAAAAAACACAGCCTGAAAATGGGTCCCGACCCACTGCTTGGGAACCAATGCTTTCGACAACCATAATATACAGTATATCAACATACAGCAGAGGCAAACCTGAGAGAGAGCCACTGAAATCGATGCAGCAGCAACCACTTAGCTTCTAACAGGACTATGTATTTTATCTCTGACTTTAACCTTACAGAGACAGTACACATTAATCCACAGTGGTGGAAAAAGTATTCACATTTTTACTTAAGTAAAAGTATCCATACTTCAATGTAGTAGTCTGTTATAACTAGAAGTCCTGTATTCAAAATGCACTTGAGTAAAAGTATAAAAGTATCTGTATCAAAATATACTTGAAGTACCAAAAGTTAAAGTACTCATTGTGCAGAATGTCCCATTTCACTAGTTCAAAATGTAGAACAAAATAGCCGATCTACAAGTTCACAATGTGTTGCATCGCGACGCATTGTGAGCTTGTAGATCTGCTATTTTCAAATGGCCAAAATATATAGGGCTGAAGTGGTTAGTGTGTTTTGTAATAATAATCAAAAACTCCAGCAACTAACTCAAGTTTTCATATAATTGTAGTGGAGTAAAAGTACAATATTTTTCTCTGAGATGTAGTGGGGTAGAAGTATTGAAAATTGTAAATACTGAACAAAGTAAAGAACAGTAGGCTACATGAGTACATGTACTTAGTTACTTTACACCACATGAATCCACATCACTATAAGGCCTGATTTATGCTAAGTCGTGCACCAGTGACATGCGCGAAAATAGCTGCAACGCTTTGTGAGCTTGTAGATCTGCTATCTTCGGCATGTGACACCGCCTCACAATGAAGTGCAAAACAATTTCAATATTGAGTCTATTATCGAGTCTATATAATCATAATGGAATCAAAGTCCAATGACGAAGGAATGGATGCATTTCATTTGATTATTTTAGATGCAGGGCAGGTGATATGACTTCAAATAAATATCATGATTATTTCAAACGTTTACCCCGATCAGGCTGAATGATTATTAGAAAGTGAAAATAGCAGATCTACAAGCTCAAAACATGTCACATCGTAAAACGTTGTGAGCTTGTAGATCTGCTATTTTCACTTTCTAATTTGACTATTTTTGTATGCCACCATTGCACTACAAAGTACACAGCTAACAGGGTTAAGTGGATAATCAGACTAATTGATTTTTAAAAAGTTGACATGTAAGAAGCAAAAAGACGTGCTTCTCTGTTATTTGATGAACCTACATGAGCGAGATGACGTCGGTTACTGGTTCTAAATATGGCTTTCGACATATTTTCGGTTAATTGCCCAGCTCTAATGTGATGTTCTCTTCCTACAGGGTGCCATGGGCGTGCGAGGACCTGGGGGACCTCGGGGACCCGCTGGGGTCAGAGTAAGCATCACCCGTTTTATCATAAATGACAATGTTTTGATTTGAACATTTTAGAACACAAAAAATCTACCCAGTGGTGGAAAAAGTACTCACATTTTTTACTTAAGTAAAAGTATCAATACTGCAATGTAGAAATACTCTGTTACAAGTAAAAGTCCGGAATTCAAAATTGACTTGAGTAAAAGTACAAAATTATTGGCATCAAAATGTACTAAAGTAGAAAGTACTCATTATGGAGAATTTCACAAGTTTTCTAATGTATAACATTTATAATTCTTTTTGAAAATAGCAGATCTACAAGCTCACAATGCGTCGCATCGCGACGCATTGTGAGCTTGTAGATCATATGGCCTGAATGTTTATAGGGCTGAAGTAGGTATGTTTTGTAATAATAATCAAAATCTACAAAGTAACTAGTAACTAAAGTTTTTTAATAATTGTAGTGGAGTAAAAGTGCAATATTTGCCTCTTGAGATATAGTGGAAAATTGGAAATACTCCAGTAAAGTAAAAGTACCTCAAAATTGTACTTACATAAGTACAGTACTTGAGTAAATGTACTTAGTTACTTTCCACCACTGCATCTAACACCGACAGTGATGCTTCCAATGTACATACTGTAGAGCTCATAACTCACGAGACCTTTGCCATTTGAATCAAATGTATTTTTCTTCTCTTTTTTGTTTCGTGTAAATGTTAGGGTGCAGCCGGAATGCAGGGCAGTGCTGAACTGGTAAGGCTCAATTATTTCTGAAATGTCATTTCATTGCTATTTCGAGTGTTTGTTCAGTAACAGGTGTCTCCTATATAAGTTCTCTCTCCTGATTGGATGATATTGGTATCCCGATCTTAAAATACATTTTCTGTTTACTAAAGAGCTAGAGAGACATGGAGACACCGGCACCTTCAAAATAAAATATTATTTATTTATTTTCTTTTGCATAATATACCTGACTGTATGATGTGACATTGTGCTCTAGTGCCCAAACTCCTGTCCTCCAGGGACTTCAGGTCATCCAGGCCTTCCAGGCATGAAGGTGAGTAGGATGGTGGAACACAATCACATTATGCTAGAGCAGTGGTTCTTTTTCATGTCAAGGACCCCCACATTGATGTGTATTTGGCCGCGGACCCCCATCTGAAAAGGTTTTGCCAGGGACCCCCAAAAGAGAAGATTTATGCTAAAACATTATCGAAATTATTAAAAAGCATTAAAAAAAAAAGCAGATATATAAGCTTGCAGCGCGACATGAAGTGACGCACTGTGAGCTTGTACATCTGCTATTTTTGAATAGCCAACATATGAATGAATAAAGTGGTTAAAATTATTGTGATGCTCTATTAAGGACCAAGGACCCCTACGGTGGTCCCCGGACCCCACTTTGAGAACCACTGTACTTGAGGGGTTCCAGGGTGTCCCTAGCCAAATGATTGGAGCCTTCACAGTTTTGTAACTCCGAGAGTGTACAAATGGAACCAGACGGACCCATGCAGGTCCATTTGGTTCCATTTCCAGCAGAAGATTTTACAGTGTAGATTGGGGGTCCCAGAGATAGTATCAAATGGGGGGTCTGTGGCCTGATGCATATCAAACTGTAATACGCTAATTGTAATCATAAAGGTTGAGAATCACTGCATTATGCTAACAGTGTTATAGTGTTGTGAGGTTCAGTGTTGTGTTCAGATGATGCCTCCTCCTTCAATGTGTTTAATACTCTTCTAGGGCCACAAAGGTGTGAAAGGAGAAGGAGGAGAGCCGGGGAAACAAGGGCACAAGGTATGGATCAGTGTTAATGTTGTTGACTAAGACAAAGACTGAAAGACTAAGATTTTGATATTTAGTCGACTAAGGCTAGAATAAGACTAAACAATTTCAGATGACTAAAATAGGACTGAAACTAAATGGTGTGTTATTCAAAAGACTAAGACTAAATCAGAATTTTCTGTCAAAATGAACACTGTTATGGATGATTGATTGATTAATTGATTGATTGATTGATTGGTTGGTTGGTTGATTGGTTGATTGATTGGTTGATTGGTTGGTTAATTTAATGAAATTATACAATACACAATCATCATACCGTGCTTAACCACTTTCAACCTGGCATCCCTATTTTGGGCATGCAGTTATAGGTGAAAATGTCCAAAACCGTTTTTTTTAATATAGTGAAAATAGCCGAACTGCAATTGACAATGGCGCTGCTTCACGACGGGTTGTGAGCTTGTAGATCAGTTATGTGCGCGTGACACCATCGTACGAAGAGGTACCTATAAAACAAGGTGGTTTAAGTGGTTAATCATTCATATTGCAAAACACGTCTGACGACTTATTTCCATTGCAATCCTGTTCATTCTGAGAGAGAGAGAGAGAGAGAGAGAGAGCGAGAGCGAGAGAGAGAGAGAGAGAGAGAGACCTCTAGCCAGTCTGGAAGACGTGGATACTCATACAGCAGACATTAAGCGCATTCAATTTACATAAATGACGTTGAATATATGACCACAAAAAAACTATCAACAAAAACAGGGAATCGCCTTCACAAGTGCTACCACACACACACACCACAACATTCCACATCAGAAATAAACCTCATATCTCCATATTTAAACCTTTTAGTTTTTTTTTGTGAATTGATGCCCTACTTCATCATACAAGGGGTTGCACAAAAGTAATGAAAATATCAGATCTAGAAGCTCACAACGCGGCGCAATGCGACGCGTTGTGAGCTTGTAGATCTGATATTTTCACATTTTTTTAAATATTACTTTTATATTTTATTTATATATAAAAGGAAAGGTTTTGGACATACAAGGTTTCTACCCAACAGCAATGACACACACAACTTAAATGCAAACAAGGGATTCACGGCACTCTGTCCTTATTATTATTATTTATGCCCCTATATTTATTTATGCCACCATGTTTATTTATGCCACTATATCTGTGCCACTATATTTCAATGAGGGGAAATGTACCTATGAGTAATGACCCTGTACCCTTGTAATGCATGGAATATGATTTATATGAAGTGGCGTTCAAACACAAGCACACAAGTTCTCCCTAAAGGAGGGCCGTTATACTTGGCAGCGCGCCGGTGTCGCGCACCGAAAATAGCCGATCTGCAAGCTCACAACGCGGCACGGCATGGCCGCGCTGTGAGCTTGCAGATCGGCTATTTTCACTGCGCGACACCGGCACGTGACTAGGTATAAATCAGCCCCTAATGTGCCCATGCACCATATAAATGGAAATGAGCCAGGGGCCTATCTGCCTTCATCAGCTCCTGCCTGGGCCCGTGATTTACTGCCAGTCTGCCGTCCATGCCTGGGAATCATTTCCTCCCTCCAATGAAATCTCACACTTTGATGGACCTTTTGCACTCACGCGTGCACGTTTTTTCCCGCCCCCATTCACAAAATGGAACGTTTGTTTCCTGGCATACAGATTTACACCTTTTTTTTTTTACAATACAGATTTAACGGTGTGGTAGATAAAACTACTTAAAAAGTAAAAAAAATGAGATTCTTAAAAGATAATTTACAATTATAATAATTACAATTTAGGCACTTAGCAGACGCCCTTTCCAGAGCGATACAATAAACAAGGTAAATCATCACATAAGTAGACTGCAGAGAGAAAAGTAGCCTATAGTACTAATCAATGAATCTCATATCTGTCCGAACAATGTGCTCTAAATCTAAATTAGATCCTGTACATTTGAAACTATAGGATATCAGGTAAACAATGAACCTTGCATCTCTCTAAATAACACACTATCTAAATCACATTCTTAAAAAAACAAATCTAATCTAAGTCTAAATCTGGTATTGTTTTAATCGTCTCTGTGGGGTGGAAACCTCATATGTCCAAGGCTGTAACTTTCCGCGGCGCGTTTCGAGCTTGTAGATCTGCTACTTTTGATGCTTTTGTGTGACGCTGTAGTATGATCAAGTAGGGCAGTAATTTACGGAAAAAAAACACACCAAAAGTTGAAATATGGAGATAAGAGGTTTCTGCCCGACAGCAACGAATTGATTTACGTCTGGAGGGAGGTCAGAGATGAACAGATGCGCGCTCTTTGATTTGCATACGGAACACATACCGCCTCCTCCAACCTCCTCCCACCTCCGCTCCGGTGCTCCGACCTGCGTGTATGGTACATCACAACATAATGTGCAGTGCTGACGCTGCGTTTTTTTGCATCTCCATTTTTCACATAACCCCACTGATGTAATGGATGCAGACTAGTCAGTGATGAGGGCGATGATGAGAAATTTTCCCTGAGTCGTTAATTTCGTGATGACTCTACAAAGACCTTTGAATGTGATTTAGAGGTTTTCATTTTTAACCATATTAATCTCATACCATTTTATTGTTTATTGTTTGTACAATTTTCAACCTGATGTCCCTATTTTAGGCATGCCATTATAGGCAAAACCTTTCAAATAATATTGTCATTTCATGAGCTATTCTGTAGTAATTTTGAGCATGTGTATGAGCTATTCTTGTTTCATTATAGCCCGAGTCTTATGACATAAGTCATTGTTTCCCAAACAATGGGATACTCCAGATATAAGTAACCCGCTCAACCGAAATCACCAAATCTTGTCAACAACATCCGACTGATATTAGGAGAGCAGAGCACATTCCCATCCTAAAGTCTCTGCTCTTTGACTTTGTACTGTTACATCACTGTTTCTACTGTGAATGTGTCATTGTAGCTGCTCTTTTATTTGAATCAATAAAATGTGTTTTTAACCAGTCACAATGGTAGAGTATGTTAATATAGCAATAAGCCACTAGAGGTCGCAGTTTACCGAGTATTTTATAACAGCTGAGGGGCGTAAAGTGCCTAAAACCCTCTCAGCCATTAGCCATCAGAATCAAGGAATGGGACTAGCCGTTGTAGAATACAATATAACTAACACATCTGCAGTGGTTGGATGTGGTCTACCTACTCTTCCATTGAGACATTTAGACCCAGGTGACAGGGGTAGGGCACCTACTGGTTAACAATGTCAATAAAGTTATTTGAAGCAGACGGCACACCGGATTGGACACCAAATGGACCGCCATTTTTTGGACATCTTTCCAATGACCTCCCTCCGTTGGAAGATGTTTATGTCCAACAGACATAAAACCTTCCGACTGTAGTTTTATGAAAAGAAAACTTGATTTTACGCCAAGCCTTCCAAAGTACAAGTCATTCGTAATTTACAACGCACAGCAATATGTCAATCTGCAATGAAATCCTCAGCTTTACATAATGATGTCTATTATATTGAGGTCACTTAAGGCTGTGACACCCTGAAAGCGTCACAGGCGCGCATCAAGAGATAAAAAAGAGTGTTGCTCCAACTCGTGATGGTCTGTGCCACACGGCCAAGACAAAAATGGCAAGACTCATCATCATTTACTTCCCGTATCTGCGTGACCGGAAGCAGGTTGGAGTCTATAAATTCCAATGGCAGAGTGAACGTGAACACAGCTTCTGAACCATTCTTTAGTTTAGCCCCATGGTCACTGAACGAAATATCGGACGCGATCGCCACAAGCCACACGATCTTCCCATGATTCTCATACTAAAATGGCTTTTTTCAGAGAGACAAATCAGGAGAAAATCGACTTCATTATCGACCTTTCTCTGTCCCAGCAACACGCTCTCGCGGGATCTAGCACCAGTAAACATAGGACTTTCAGATGCCGGTGCACACGAGACCATTTGTAGTATTTCTGTACCATTTCGCCTCTAGTGGCTCCAATTGGGATGGCGGATCTTCCTAAAAAAATTATACTTTTTGCACACAGCGAATAATACAGAGAGCTTTGACCGACGCATCAACAGGTTTTGCCACGTCTAATTGTTGCCTCCAGTATGGCTGCAGCCGTCGTAAACAATGTTTTTTTTTTTATAACGCACACTCGTAGTGTGTCAGGGCAGCGCTTTAACATTAACTGCAGCCTCGCTTTCAAATGAGGTTACATAGAAAGGTGTTTTTGGGATGCAAGTCACTGTACGTGTTACAGTATACTTACAGGTCCTTTCGGAGGAAACCAAGTAGAACATTTATGGTTTTGTTACATTGTCATATTTCTCTCATAACTTCAGGGTGAGGAAGGAGAACAGGGAGTACTGGGAGACCTTGGAGCTCAAGGACCAAGAGTGAGTTGTTTTTAGATATTGATTAGAGCCTCATTGTTCTAGTTTGTCATGTCTAGTGATAGCATGTCCTTATAGTCACTGAAACTCAATTCGTGTGATTTCAGGGTTCTCAAGGAATCAGAGGAGCCATGGGGATGATGGGCTCCAAGGGAGAGACGGTAAGCTATTCCGTGATATAAAAAAAAGATGAGCGATTCTACCACTTACTATACTTTTACCCAATCGTCATTATCGCTTGGTTGCAGCAGTCTATAAACATGCTTAAAGGAGCACTTTACCCATTTCCAACCTAATCTTCATAAACTGTTATTGGTCCTTACTTATGCTTATTATAAGATGCCACAATCTCCGTCTTCTCACTCTGTGTCTCATTGGTGGGCTACGGATAGTTCAGAAACCTGCCTACCAATGATATCATCAATGGGGATTCCAAACTACAGCATAGTTTGAACTCTTGTTTGAAATGACAAAACATGTCCACTGATGTTGTCACTAGTAGGCAGGTTTCGGAACTGTCCACAGACCTCCTACACACCGAGTAGACAGAAATGGAGCCATCTTATAATATTATTGAAGACCAATTATACAAAGATAGGTTGAAAAGGGGGGTATTGCTCCTTTAAGGGTGATTTATACTTAGTTGCATGACGGTGTTGCTCACCGAAAATAGACGATCTACAAGAGCTTGTAGATCAGCAATTTTCTGTACAAATCCTGCATTAGAAGTTGACAAAGACCAGAGTAAGAGAATCTACACCCAGACTGGGGTCAGAAGTGGATTAGGTGTGTAGGAGCAGATAGTCCAGTAGTAGAAGCAGCAGCATGCAGTCTCTCAGTCACAAAACCAAGATGTAATGGCAGAAAGACGTAGAAGAATAAGGCCAGATAATAACAGACCAATAAACCAGATCATCATCCTTTGCAACGGACATGCTGTATTATTTATGCTTGTCATTGCAGGGTGCCAGAGGTCACGATGGAGGTCCAGGATCGCAAGGCGTTTCCGGGGCCACCGTAAGCGTTTTATTATTGCTGTGCTGTAAATAGTTTTTACTATGACATCATCACTGTCTGAGGTCACTGTGGAGGTTCGTCCTAATGTCCCGTCTGTTTTCAGGGAGACATGGGACAGAGAGGAGTGATGGGCGAGTTTGGGCCTAAAGGTGATCTGGTCAGTATCATAAAACATCCATCTATAAATGCGCAAAAATCTATGTGTGTGTGTGTGTGTGTGTGTGTGTGTGTGTGTGTGTGTCCTTCATGTATCTCGAGAACTGTCCGACCTATCGACCTCAAGTAACCCATAGGGTCCCTGTACCTCATTTTAAGAACCAGTGAGGTACAGGAATCGTAAAAGGGACCCCTTAAGGAATCGGACCGTTAAGAGGGAATCGTTAAGGAACCGGAATCGTTAAAATCCTAAAGGATCCCAACACTACACCAAAGGCCAAGTGGCTTTGCCCCCAACATGATGAACCTCCAGGCATGGTTCCATGCTGTAAAGAGTGCTGCATTGTGTCCCTTAGCTGTGCAGAAACCCACCTATAGCCTGTTAAGATGCTAATAAACAACTTGTGAAGAATCATCTTCCTCACTCTCTTCTATGTACAATGGGCAATTTCATATCATGTTGTTACATTTTCATGATTTTTCATAAATAGCAGATCTACAAGCTCATAGCGCTGCACTCGGTGCCGCGCTATGAGCTTGTAGATCTGCTATTTTTGAATAGCCAAAGTATAAAATAGGCATAATGGCTATAGCTAGTCTAAAATGACACAGATGCATTCCCGGATTGAATGGGTTAATACTAATAAAGGATACTTCTAGAAATACAATAAACTGAATGTTTTTCTCTTCTTTTCTTAACAAAAGGGTCCTAAAGGAATAAGAGGAATCACAGGAGTTCCAGGTCCCAAAGGAGAGGGTGTAAGTGTCCTATCAGTAATAACACATAGATTGTTTTTATGTTCTGTACATATGCCTTCCATTATTCATTTGTTGTTGTTCTTGTTACAAACAGGGCTTGCCAGGAGTGGAGGCTCGTGAGGGCATTCCAGGGATGCCAGGGACAAAGGTAGGACAGTATGTCACAAGAATATTAGAACAAAACTAAAAAAGATATCTGACATCTGTTTTCTTTCATCGTTTTAAAGTTTGTAAAATAAATATAACTGTCAAGGATCATTTATGTTCGTTAGGAACATTGTTGTTACTTGTTAGGGTTCTCTTTCCCTGCAGTGGACCACAGGCAAGTATAATAAATATGTGTGCATGCATAATGTTATGCTTTTTGGCAGTAAAGATGTCAATCAATCAAATAATGTTTTACTCTGCAGGGGGGCCAAGGAAAAGCAGGCGTTCCTGGGGAGGTGGGGCTTCAGGGACTTCCTGTAAGTATGCCCTTTGATCTGACACTGAATTCATATTCTGATCGATGCAGTACGTTAAAGTGCTTTGGATACATTTATTTAACCACTTAAGCCCTGTATAATATGTCCTATGACAAATAGTGAAAATTGCAGATAGCAGATCTGCTATTTTTCTTATTTTTTAACTAAAACAAAACTGTTCAAATTTTAAAGTAGGGACATCAGGGTTAAAGTGGTTAAATGTACCACCATTCATATAGAGAGCCCTTATCAGACCATGTAAACACTGATATCGCGCAGGCATGCACGCACAGGCAGGTTGCAAAAGAACTGACCACTCATAAGACGCAAAGGAAAATAAATCACGGCATTCACATATAAATATGAATTACATCAAACTTTGCCTGTAGTTTTCCTCCCAGTGCAGAGGAAGAAAGGCTTAGAATATTTACTGTGATCTCTCCTGCTTTGTTAATTTTTCATCTTTATTTACTCAGGGTAGTAGCTAAGCTGAGCACAAGTGCTCATTTTCAGCAACGCCCTGCACATAGACACACACAGACAGACAGACACACAAATTAAAACCTGGGTCCTGACCCAGTACAACCACAGTCTTATACTGTTGGCCAGTTGAGCAGCTCCACTGGAGCAGTTGGGGCTTCAGTGCCTTGCTCAAGGGCACTTCAGTGGTATTGGGGAGGGGTGAGTGGTGGCCATTCACTTCCTCACCCAGATTCGATCCGGGGAATCGAACCCGGGAACCTTCCGGCAACAGGCCTCTAACCTTTAGGCCACCGCTGCCCACGGCAGGCAATGGACTGCTCGCCCAGCGGGCACCCGCTCACCCCAGCATCTCGCTCAGGAGCGCTGGGAGCCTCATGCACAGGATGTTGAGTGAACCGAAACGAGCGCTCCTCAAAACAACAGGTTTGGGAATCTGTTGGGAATCACTTACATGCAAACTGCATGCGCACATGCAGTGGTGGAAAGTAACTAAGTACATTTACTTAAGTACTGTACTTAATTACAATTTTGAGGTATTTGTACTTTACTTGAGTATTTCCAATTTCCAATACTTTTACTTCTACTCCGCTACATCTCAGAGGCAAATATTGTACTTTTACTCCACTACATTTACTTGAAAGCTTTAGTTACTAGTTACTTTTCAGATATAAATTATGATATAATGAAACACACATTCACTACTTTAAACCTATTTTAAACCTAGGCTATTTGAAAATAGCAGATCTACAAGCTCACAACGCGTCGCATCGCGACGCGTTGTGAGCTTGTAGATCGGCTATTTTCAAATATTTAGTACTTTTACTTTTGGTACTTTAAGTACATTTTGATGCCAATACTTTTGTACTTTTACTCAAGTAAGTTTTTTATTCTGGACTTTTACTTGTAACAGAGTATTTTTATATTGCAGTATTGGTACTTTTACTTAAGTATGGAATTTGAGTACTTTTTCCACCACTGCGCACATGCACTCTCAATGTTTGTGTACAAATAATTGGTCAATGGAAAGACATACAGAACACGTTATGCCCACTGACATGCATTACTGTACAAGAATGAGAGAGGATAGACGTCCCAGTCAGAGATCAGCCTGATGGGCAGAACTTCAGAGAAACAGCTGAATCAATGCGACTGGGATTATTATAAGATAAGATAATAACCTCTATTGATAAATTCAGTCACCAAAGTCAGCACAGCAGTTAAGATACTGATTACAGGGCAAGACAGATACTGCATGATCGAAAGACATCACAATTCAATGCAACACCATCAATAATTGGCACACACATACAAAGAAAATACAGTGTACAACACTATACACCCTCAGCAGTGCTTGCATAGTGCAAGACAAGAGAACGCACATTAAGCATGTCTAACAGTGTCCATACTGTACTGTTGTTTTCCGAGCAATTAATATATTAAACGAGCCCAATGACCATCATGTGCCTCGTTATACATCTTCATAGCTAGCGGCACAAAGGACTGTCTACGTTTATTGGTTGTCCCCACGGGGAGGATGAATCTATCCTTTACCCCACCAGCTAAACCTTCTCACAAGTCACAATCTCCAAGTGAAGGGGGTTTGAGTGGTTGTGCCTAATATTTTCTGACCACGAAGCAATATCTGATTCTTTATAAAAACCATCTGGGTTCAAGAAATGAAATTTTCATCCACTACTAAAACACAGAATTAGATTAAAGATGTGCATTTGGAACGAGGCTTTTCCAATTTATGTGGAAGGCTTTGCATTCACGCAAATACTTGACCATACTAGACCATACAATAGAATAGAATAGAATTCTTACTTGGAGTTGTTTTCTCTCCTGAAACAAACAATCAGGACACAGGTGAATGCAACACACAATCAACACAGGTGTAACACATGACATAGAGGAGGGGCAGACCAGAGCTATATAAGGAGAGTTGTGTCACCTCTGTTCACTTCATCGGGCCAGTATTCAACAGAGCCTTTCTATTGGCGAATAGTGACAAAGCCCTGAACCGGAAGTTTACGGAATGCACTGAAGTCTATGAGCGTTTGTCACTATTTCGAGTTTACATGAACCACTGCCCCCGAGGTGACGCAACTCTCAGTCTAATACAAGGCTCTGGGGCAGACCAAGATAGGATGTCACATGGTGTAAACAAAAGCACATGGTAAAGGGCCGATACTGTTGTCCTTATAGTTGTGATGTGGACCCTGCCATGCACATAAGGTTTTAAAAGTATATATACATAGTTATAGTGCTTGGTGTGAATAGCACTTAAATGGTGAATTTATATAGTGCCTTACATTCACCCATTCACACACATTGTCGGCGGAGGCATTCATGCAAGCCAAGGCACCAACCTGCTCCACAGGAGCAGTTAGGGGTTCAGTGCTTTGCTCAAGGACACTTCGATACATACCCAGGAGTAGCCGGGAAGTTAACCAGAAACCTTCCGATTCCAAGACGGCCGTTCTACCTCCTGAGCCACTATGGAGGGAGAAAAATCGGAGGAACAAATGGCGTAAACTGGTGATTCTCAAGTGGGGTCTGGGGACCCCCAAGGCTCCTTGGAACGCTTTCCAGGGGGTCCCCAGCTAAATTAATGATAGTTACGAACCAAATGGACCTCTTACAGGGCTGTATAACTCCCAAGAGTTATAGGGGTCCGTGGCCTAATGCATACCTACCTGGGGGTCCTTAAAATGAAAAAGTTTGAGAACCACTGGTGTAAATAAAACAATGGAGACAGGAAACAACTGAGGGCAGAATTAAATGAACAGTGAAATAACAAAATAACAACACAAGGACATTATCATGGTTTCAGCAGGGGCAGACAGTTACAGTTGTTATCGCTTTAATGTGTTTTCTTTGTTTATTTTGTAGGGTTTGCCTGGTGTGTGGGGCCCAAAAGGAACAGCTGGACCTAAGGTTGGACAACATTTTTGTTTTAGTTTCTTTACTTTGTTTAAACGTTGTTGTACGTCTGTGTCGCCCAATGAAAATAACAGATTTTTCAAGTGCAAAGTGCTGCAAAGCTCTTTTCACTTTCACTTGCATGTTGCATTATTGTAGCTGTCGGGCTGAAACCTTGTGTTTTTCTGTAAATGAATGCCCTACTTCGTCAAAAAGTAGCAAACATAGCCGGTGTACAAGCTCACAACTTGCGAGTTTATATACTATGAGCCTTATCTTGCCCAAGTTTAGGCATTATTAGCGCTTAATGCCTAAACTTTTTGGGTATTTTTTACTACCGGTATTTTGAAAAACATATATTTTTTTGGAAAATAGCCGGTCTACATCGACGCATTGTGAGCTTGTAGATCGCTATATAAACTATTTTAAAATGTTTTTCAAAATAATAAAAAATGCCAAAAAAGTTTAGGCATTAGGGTTAAGGCAAGATAGGGCCGTATATCTGCTACTTTTACTATTGTTGAAAAAATGTCAAAGTAAAATTGGTTAAGTCTGTCTGTGGGCTGTGTAAGCACTTAACAACAAGAGCGTGTGACTAAATAACTACATTGGATCCACTGGAACACAGATTTTCTTTTCTTTTTTCCATTTGCTGAAAAGTAACGGTTTTGGACATTCAAGGTTTCCAAATGATAGTCTATAATGTTTTTTTCCCCTCTTTAAAACAGTTATTAGTCAAACTAACAAGGCTAACATCAGCTGTGGTTGTTTGTATACAGGGAGATGGAGGCGACTCAGGCCTTCTGGGAACAATGGGGCCTGCAGGAAAATCGGTGAGTCTGAACGGCACAGCTTGTGTATAAACCCTGATTTATACTTAAGTTGCGTGCCGGTGTCGTGCTCAGTAAATAGCAGATCTACAAGCTCACAACGCGTCACAAATGTGGCGCGTTGTGAGCTTGTATATCTGCTATTTACCGCAGGCAACGCCAGTGTGCAAGTAAGTCTAAATCAGGCTTATTATAGTGACATTATTTCTTGTGTCATTTCGGTCCCTTGCGTGATGTGACGTCATTTCCATTTTTCTTTTAATTGTCACACAATAGGGAGAGCGGGGAGAACAAGGCGAACTGGGATCTGTTGGACCTATTGGTGGGCCTGTAAGTATCGCTCCGTTATGTCATAAATGTCTTTGTTTCTCATTGGTTTCATTTTTAATTAACCCTCTATTGTCTATCGTTCTTCCGTTTTTATTTCACAGGGCGATATAGGAGAACAGGGGCCCGGTGGGCCTGCTGGTAAACTAGGTGCCAGGGTAAGTTGTTACAACCACATTGGTGCACAATGCCATAAAACACTTCCACCTTGGCCATGTCGCTATAGGCAAAAATTCAAATGATCTCAAAATATTCTACAATAGGGAAAACGGCTGAACTACAAGTTCACAACACATAACGATGTGAGCTTGTAGATAGGCTATTTTTTGCTACATGGTCATATGAAGAAGGCTGTGGTTAACACTGTTATAAAAGTAAGTAATAAGCAGCCTTTGGGAACAGAGCCATGTGGCCCATAGGTTAGGAGCCTATCTCCTGTGTCCTTAGCGTGAGCAGTGGTGGAAAAAGTACTCAAATTCTTTACTTAAGTAAAAGTACCAATACTGCAATATAAAAATACTCTGTTACAAGTAAAAGTCCAGAATGAAAAATTTACTTGAGTAAAAGTACAAAAGCATTGGCATCAAAATGTACTTAAAGTACCAAAAGTAAAAGTACTAAATATTTGAAAATAGCCGATCTACAAGCTCACAACGCGTCGCGATGCGACGCGTTGTGAGCTTGTAGATCTGCTATTTTCAAATAGCCTATGTATAAAATAGGGCTAAAGTGGTTAATGTATGTTTCATTATATCATAGTTTATATCTGAAAAGTAACTAGTAACTAAAGTTTTCAAGTAATTGTAGTGGAGTAAAAGTACAATATTTGCCTCTGAGATGTAGTGGAGTAGAAGTAAAAGTATTGGAAATTGGAAATACTCAAGTAAAGTACAAATACCTCAAAATTGTACTTAAGTACAGTAATTAAGTAAATATACTTAGTTACTTTACACCACTGAGCGTGAGGCAGCTTGACGTACAAGGACACCCATCTGGACATGATGTTAGTATGTCCCAGGGACTTATACCCCCCAATCTAGCCCTTGATGCTGAGTGCCAAGCAGGAAGGCATTGGGTCCCATTTTATAGGCTTTGGTATGACCCGGCTGGGGATTGAACCCTGACCTCCCAGTCTCATGGCGGACACTCTAACCACAACGCCACAGAGCTGGTTCATCACTGTTATGAAAGCTTACCCCAAATAAAGACAACGGCACCAAACCTTGACTTAAAATGGTAAATGGTGCATTTATATGCAAAGAAATATAACGATTTTTATTTATTTATTTACTTTTCGAAAGAAAGAAAATAATTAAGCTGAAAGATGGAATAATGTACGGACCTGGCTGTTGTTAGGCTGGAATGTTCCAGAGAATAAGCCTGGTTAAAATCTCACATGAAGGCAATTTTCACAGTAAGGGGAGACTGTGGTGTACTGACCACCACACTGAATGAGCTCTCTGTGCTTCCTGCATTCCTCAGGGACACAGACACTGATCAAAGAGGAAGGACACACAAACACACCCATGACAAAAAAAAAGTAGCAATGTTTCCCCAACTTAACCAATTTAACCTTAGTGTCGCTACTTTAGGCATTAAAAAAAAAACTGTAATTGTCTATTTAATCAATTCAAAAATATATGTATTTTCTAAAATAGCAGAAATAGCTAATATCTATAAGCTCACAATGGGTTTTGAGCTTGCAGATAGGCTATTTTTGCTATTCATTGTACAACAAAGTAGGGCTTAAGTGGTTAAATACTATGTAATCTTTTCCTTTTATCATTGCAGTAATAGCTTTAATATTTCTGAATGATAAAATATCATTATCATAAAGACAATAACTTTAGAGACAATAGCTGTTCATGGTGAAACAGCACATTAAACAGCATGCACGGTTGTGAGATTAAGTATTCTACAAACAGGTTCCCTATTCCAAAGTTTCAAGCTTTTTACGCTCAGTAAATGTAACATATCTATTACAGTTTACACCCTCCTTTCTAAAGTTCCAGAAACAATGACTTTTATTTAACAAGAGCACCCCCACCCTCCACTCACCAAAGAAATGACCATCAACCTCTGTGTCTATGTACACAGTATAGAATCCAGTAATTAAGAACAGAAGAGTAACTGTTCTTGGGTAATTTACTCGCCCCATACTGAGTCAAGGACATACAGTAAAGGTTTTATAGGCTTGAAAGGTATAACAACGTATAGGTGTAACAGGTCTAAATGGGTTTAGAGGCTTATTGAAAAGCAGTGGTGGAAAAAGTACTCAAAAGTTTTACTTAAGTAAAAGTATCAATACTGCACTGTAGAAGTACTCTGTTACAAGTAAAAGTCCGGAATTCTAAATTTACTTGAGTAAAAGTACAGAAGTACTGGAATCAAAATGTACTTAAAGTACCAAAAGTAAAAGTACAAAAATGTTTGAAAATAGCCGATCTACAAGCTCACAACGCGTCGCAAAGCGACGCGTTGTGAGCTTGTAGATCTGCTATTTTCAAATAGCCTATGTATAAAATAGGGCTAAAGTGGTTAATGTATGTTTCGTAATATCATAATTTATATCTGAAAAGTAACTAGTAACTAAAGTTTTCAAGTAATTGTAGTGGAGTAAAAGCACAATATTTGCCTCTGAGATGTAGTGGAGTAGAAGTAAAAGTATTGGAAATTGGAAATACTCAAGTAAAGTACAAATACCTCAAAATTGTACTTAAGTACAGTACTTGAGTAAATGTACTTAGTTACTTTCCACCACTGTTGAAAAGAACAGAAACATGACTGACTGAGTAGCTTTCAGGGTTCTTCAACGTTTTTCAGGCCAAGGACCCCCTTAGCTAAGACATAGCAGGGACTCCTACATATACAAATTGTGTTGCATATTATTTTTAATTTAATTTAATTATGACATTTGTTTTTAGAAAGTCTTCCTTGCAACATGATAAGAGACTTTCAAAGCTAGTTCACCATATAGTTTAATGTTGAGAGAATGTCTTTTAAGGGTTCATTGGGTTGATCTCCACGTGATGCTGCAGCTTTGATGGCTTCATAGATTTGTTTGACTGTCACAGCAGTGTTGTGTAAATTAAACATTTATGATTGTGTGTTTGTTTGTTTGTGTTTTTTTTAGGGACCCAAAGGTGATCTGGGGCTCCCAGGTCTTCCAGGACCTTCAGGCCTGCCCGGGGTGAAGGGAGAGAGGGTAAGCAAACATTGCAGTCTCACTCATCATCTCCTCGACACAAACCTGTTAAGATGTGATGCCTGTGGAACAATGCAACACTGGAATGATTAAGACACAGTGGTGGAAGAAGTACTAAAGTAAATGTAGCAATACCACAACATGAAAATACTCTGTTACAAGTAAAAGGCCTGTATTAAAAAATGTACGTGAGTAAAGTACTTTTTTTTTTAAATAGCTGATCTACAAGCTCACAACATGTCGTAATGTGATACGTTATTGTGAGCTTGTAGATCAGTTATTAAAATAGGGCTCAAGTGGTTAATGTACAGTATGTTTTGTATTAACAAACTAAATCTGCAAAGTAACTTGTAACTAAAGGTGTCAAATGATTGCAGCGGAGTAAAAAGTACAACATTTGCTTCTGAGATGTAGTGGAGAAGTATAAAGTATTGAAAAATGGAAATACTCAAGTAGAGTAAAAGTACCTCAATATTGTACTGTACTTAAGTATGAGTAATGTACTTAGTTACTTTCTTTCCACCACTGTTAAGACATAAAAGCTGCAGATGCTGCACAAGCTATAACTGGATTATATCTCAGCCCTGAGAGGAAACATGATTGAAAAGTATTGTGATTCTGTTCTCTAATGAGCATTGTTTGCAAATGCAATTTAATGCATTTGACAGTGGAAAAGGCAGCTCTTCGGTGCCCTCTAGTGTGGTAAATCAAAAACATCATTGGGTCCTTTGGAGAGAGGCACGCTGCAAAATTGTGTAATTGATGAATCACATCACATGAATGATATCCACTTTACACACTCCACTTACTGTTCAATTCCAACTGAGATATGTTTGTTTTTGAATATTTCAGGGAGAGGGCGGCGACGGGGGACCCAAAGGAGAGCAGGTACGAAATGCAAATCCATATTGTCTGGGAAAACAAACACACTGCTATTGAAAAACTATATCTCTGGCCTTGTTTGTATTATCTTGCATATCCACCAAGTACCAAGAATACATCAATAATTTACACACTTTGTTTGCTTATAGGGAGTACAAGGAGATGAGGGGAATCCTGGAGACAAAGGAGAAGTTGTAAGTTGCGCACGCACGCACGGACGCACACACGCACACACACAGTTCATTTATTATCACCAGTGTTGGAAAGTAACTAAAGTAATATGTAACTTAAAGTAATATTATAACTTTTTTCCAGTAACTAGTAAAGTAACTAATTACTTTTGGCAGGGAGTAATAAGTAAAGTAACTATATTACTTTTTAAACAGGTAATATGTAATAAGTAATATATTAATATGTTTTAGTAACTTTTCCAACACAGTGTTGGAAAGTAATGTTTTAGTAACTTTTCCAACACAGTGTTGGAAAGTAACTATAAAGTAATATGTAACTTAAAGTAATATATTTATTTTTTCCAGTAACTAGTAAAGTAACTAATTACTTTTGGCAGGGAGTAATAAGTAAAGTAACTATATTACTTTTTAAACAAGTAATATGTAATAAGTAATATATTACTATGTTTTAGTAACTTTTCCAACACTGATTATCACCATTTACAGCCAGATGGTCTGTCCTGTAACTCTGTCAGTCTGTCAGTCTGTCAGTCTGTCAGTCTGTCAGTCTGTCAGTCAGATGGTCTGTAAGTCTATCTGTCTGTTGGTCTGTCTGTCTGGTCTTCCTCCACTTTGGTCCCTAACAACATGTCTCATAAACTACTGGCATGAACAATGAATTCCATGACATTATTACAGTCATGGAATCTGTGTGCACCCTCATGCTTCAGGGTGGATGAACCCTAATCATCTCTGTGACCCCATGGTCTTTCCTCTGGCGCCACCCTCAGGCCAAAATGTCAACTTGGCACAAAATACATAATCTATGGGTCCATGACACTGGCTGAGCTATGTTCCCTGGAGGATGAATCCTACTCCCATGGCCTTTCATCAACAGCGCCACCGTTAGGCCAAAATGTCCATTTGTATAAATGACATCTCAGAATCAAATGGGCCATGAAAACATGCTGAGTACTTTTCGAGTGACCTCGTGACCTAGCCACAAGCGCCCGCTCAGGCCAAAATGTACCCTACAGGTATTGGTACATGGTCTAGCATCTCCATCAGTGATTATGCAATATATATATGCCCCCCTCCTTCCAATTTTGTTACTAATAATAATTTGTTATTGTCTCCGCCGAAGGTGGAGAATATGTTTTCGCTTTGTGTGAGCAAACATTGTTAGCCAAGCTAACATTGGGCAAGCTCCACGTGACACGTGTCAATTTGTTGACACCAATGCCTCTGATTGGCTAGAGGGACGCGTGACGAAATAAAATTCTATAAATAGGTGTGTCACTTCAAAAAGCCCCTACTTTTTGAAGTGAGGTAAAACAGGATCAATCAGACTTGATTGGAACAGTACCTTCAGTAAGTCCAAGTCACCCGTCTGTGCGTGTGTGTTTCCCTCTGAGAACACCTAACATTGGTCAAGCAAAGGCGCAGAAGGCCAAAGCTAAGAAAGCATACTCATCTACAATTGTAACGTAGAAGAGGACTAGAGTTGAAATGATCCCACAACAAAGCCGAACTCTTAATACGTGTCAATATGTTGACATCAATGTCTCTGATTGGCTAGAGGGACGCATGACGAAATACAATCCTATAATAAAAAGGTGTGTCACTTCAAAAAGCCGTTTACGTTTTTGAAGCGAGGTAAGACAGGATCAATCAGTCTTGATTGGAACAGTATCTTCTAGTCCAAATCACCCGTCCGCGCGTGTGTGTGTCCCTTTGAGAACACCTGACATTGGTCAAGCAAAGGCGCAGAAGGCCAAAGCTAAGAAAGCATACTCATCTACAACAGTAACACAGAAGAGGACTAGAGTTGAATTGATCCCACAACAAGACCGAAATCTTAATACGTATTAATATGTTGACACCAATGCCTTTGATTGGCTAGAGGAATGCATGACGAAATACAATTCTATAAATAGGTGTGTCACTTCAAAAAAGTAAAAGTATATAGTATATACATTTTTGTAAGAAATACATAAATAAATAATTTTTTGGATCTCTTTTTTTCATCCTATCTTTTTTTAAACATTTTTTTAAACATTTTTTTAAACATATTTTTAAACATTAGAAGACAAAATATGATTTTTAAATCATTTTCTTTTTAATAAATATTTCTTTAACATACACCTTTTTATTTAACTACAGTATATATCTTTTACTCTACTGTATCTCATTAGTTATTGCTATGATAATATAATTGCTATAGTCTGCTGGCGGAGACTTGTGCTCCGAGGAGCACATTTTCTAGTTAATAATTAAATAATGTACGCCTTCTTTTTTTATATAGGTAGGTAGATAGGTAGATAGATAGATAGATAGATAGATAGATAGATAGATAGATAGATAGATAGACCACTAGTAGTCAATGGATTCGTTAACATGTTTCTCTAAATAACCACCACACCACACTGATGTGTTTTTGCCTCCTCTGTGTTTTGTCACTGGTCTTATAGGGTGACCTGGGAGAAGCTGGACCAAAAGGAGCAGTGAGTTATAAGACCTTTACTTTGACCATTTCATTCCCACCTCAATATTTCCTACAGCATGATTTTCTAGTACAAGCCAGTTCAGTAGCAGTTATGTAAATCCTCTCTATCTCCCATCCGTTAAGGTTGGCAACCCCGGTGAGCCTGGCAACAGAGGCCCCGAAGGCTCTCGAGGTCAGCCTGGTATCGAGGGCCCTGCCGGCTCAGCTGGCCCCCGTGGCATGCAAGGAAACAGAGGGGCCCCTGGAACGAGGGGGACTCAGGGTCCGGCGGTAGGTGGCGCTAAATGTTTGGAAAAAACGAAAAACTAACATTTCCGCATGCCTGAAATAGGGACGCCAGGGTTTAAGTGGATAAACCTGAATCAAGACCTGAAGCACGATACATTTCATACTTCAACCAATGATTCTGCCTAATGGTCCATGATGTAAAAGTAGCGGCACACTGCTATATAGTATATGTTAATGCATTATGATCATGATGATGATGATATCAATGATGACGACAATGATGATGACAATGATGATGACGATGATGATGACGATGATGATAACGATGGTGATAATGATGGTGATAATGATGATAAGGATGATGCTGCTGCTTATTAAAATGTGTACGCTATCTTTGTTTCCAGGGTAAAGAACCAAGCGATCAGCACGTCAGACAAGTGTGCATGAGAGTTATGCAAGGTAGGGATTGATAATGCTTTGATCCCTCAAGACGTTCCCTTGTACTGTACCTCTTTTATCTTCAACCTTTAAATGCACTCTTGAAAGTTGAAACAAAATAAGTTGAGAATCATTTACTTGAATATTTGGTTGTTACAGTCTGCTTGAAAAGTATGCATCTGTATAACAGCAGCCAGTGTGGTACGTACTGAAACTCAAAATAAGAACCAATGATTTACTTCAAAGATTTGGATGTTACAGTCTGTTTGAATCGTAATGCAGATTTATGACTGCAGCCAGTTGTAGGCTACATACAAGCTCGATTCATAGTTCGGCATACAGCGTGTCGAAAATAGCAGATCTACAAGCTCACAATGCGTTGCGAACGACACCGTACAACGAAGTATACTGTACATTCGGCTGCAACGCGCGCAGTGCCGGCGTCGGGTTACTATAGTAACGTGACGGCGCGCTGTCAATGAACAGAGATGAGACGAAACGACTGTCTTTCTGCTCCCGTGCACCTCTCTCAATCTCTCACTGACCAAAACTTGTTTACAACAAAGAATTGTAAAACATATCACTTCCATTGGATATACTTTTTCAGGACTAAGCTAAGATCACAGGCTCGCTAGGAGATGAAGTGAAGCTGAAGCAGCGTAGCCTACCCCAGTTTGGCAAAACACACCCATCCCTAAGCACTTTCCTTTTTTACAGACATTGCCTTTTGTATAAGATGGACAGAATAATAAATCATGCCGTCCTCCCCTCCTTCCTCCACTCCTTCCTCCACTCGCTCCTAACTAAAGTTACATTTTTGGGGGCTTTTTATGACTTTATTATAGGACAGTAGCATTGTAGCCCAGGTGCCCGGACCGCTATGCCAGCGGTCCGGGCCCCTCCCTCAAAGGAACTCGCAATGCTCGCGGGTAGTTAACTCACATTTCAAATCATATTGATTGACTGGTGATATAAACATACCTGACACAAGTTGTAATATCCAGATTTGACAGCAACAGGACTTAAGTGGTTCTCAAACTGGGGTCCGGGGACCCCCAGGGGTCCTAGAATGGGTTCCCGAAAAAATTGGTTAATATAGCTTTAAAAAAGTTTACTTTAACCCTATTTTATACTTTGGCTATTAAAAAGTAATTAGCTTATAGAACTATAGGTTCAGGCCGCTACCTCACACCTATAATGTCGCACCGCCGATCCAACCAATATGCCCATAGATTTCTGTATCTGTCAGTCCTTGTCCCTTTCATGCCCATATATGGAGATCGCTGATGTCCATATATACGTGGAAGTGCAGGCCCCCTTTGTGCCCATATATGGAGCTGACTGATTTGTTTGCGCCTGATGCCATGACGACACATTGAGGTTAGACAACACACTCCATATTTGGGCGTAGCTGCATTGGGAACTCCTTGGAGTCATGGTGTGAGCGCGACGGTCCTCCCTTAAGCCAATTTTTATGAGATTCTTCAAAAGAAAGCAGGATAATTTAGACATTTTGGAACACAAATCTTCTCTTCTGGGGGTCCCTGACACAAAATCTTTTCAGATGGGGGTCCGCGGCCAAATACATGTTTGACAACCGCTGTATTAACCCGTCAAATGTAGCATTGTTCTGACAAAATTCAACAGAATCCCAGGCTCAGAAGGAACATCCAAATCTTGATATACGATGAAAGAGAACGTGATTTCCTTTCAACACCTTCAAACGGTTTCATTTAAGTCACATCCCCTCTGTTCTTGTTCTCGCAATCCTGGCTCCTTACTTCTCCGCAACTCATCTCCCAAACTCATGACTTTTTTATATCCGACGTGTTGAAAAATTCATTTCACCTCCAGCAGACCTGTTCTTCTTTGCTCCAAGCAAAGAGTCTGCCTGGATTTAAAAGAAAAAAAAAACAGCAGCCGCTGCATGAATATTCCTCAGGATGTTGAAAACTGGAATCCAGAGTGAAAAATAAAACGCAAAAAAAAAGAGTTACAAGATCCTTTATGGAGTGAAGATATTTTTTTCTGCCTCTCCTCAGTTAAAATAAAGAATGCTACTTTCTTGATGGACGGTGAACTAATATTACTTAACCCTTTAAGACCGGGAAAGCATCATTTGTGTCATTTCTTTGTCTATTCAGTGCCCTGGGCACTGAAGCAATCAATCTCACGTTTGATCCTGGTTGTGTCTGACAACCTGCTCATAATAATAATACGGCCTGATGTCTATTCCGTTGTTTCAGCTATAGGCTATTTGTGCTAATAGTGCAGCTGACGCGACATTTGAGCACAGCAAAAGGCTGATAGGTTCAAACTTTGCGAGCGTCAATAAACACTGAGTGCGATGATATCGTCTCTGTCGGATGGACACCTCAAATTCAAAAGTATCAACAGTAGCAGATCTACATGCTTCGAGCTGGGAGATCTGCTATTTTTGATACTTTTGTGTGACGCTGTAGTATGATCGCGTAGTCGTAGGCAGTGGTGGAAAGTAACTAAGTACATTTACTTAAGTACTGTACTTAAGTACAATTTTGAGGTATTTGTACTTTACTTGAGTATTTACAATTTCCAATACTTTTACTTCTACTCCACTACATCTCAGAGGCAAATATTGTACTTTTACTCCACTACAATTATTTGAAAACTATAGTTACTAGTTACTTTTCAGATAAAAATCATGATGTAAAGAAACATACATTACCCACTTTAACCCTATTTTATACCTAAGCTATTTGAAAATAGCCGATCTACAAGCTCACAACGCGTCGCATCGCGACGCGTTGTGAGCTTGTAGATCTGCTATTTTCAAATATTTAGTACTTTTACTTTTGGTACTTTAAGTACATTTTGATGCCAATACTTTTGTACTTTTACTCAAGTAAATTTTTTATTCTGGACTTTTACTTGTAACAGAGTATTTTTATATTGCAGTATTGGTACTTTTACTTAAGTAAAGAATTTGAGTACTTTTTCCACCACTGGTCGTAGGGCATACATTTACGAAAAAACACAAAAAGTTAAATAATGGAGATAAGAGGTTTCTCTGCCTGACAGCAACGATATGCAAAGCGAGGCCCGTCCGCTCTTAAAACGCTCTCTGGGGACACGACCTCTAACACTGATGGGCAACCTCACTGGAAGCACTGAAGCAGTTGGACCACCTTACTGTAAATCAGATTACATGATGTGATGTTTTATAGATCAACTTGTGCTGTCACATGGGTTACTCAAAATGGAAAATGGATGAGTTGGTTTTAACCACTTAAACTGTACATCAGTTGACCGGGGTCCTACAGGGGTCTATACTTGGTCCCCTCCTTTTTTATCCTTCTACATCAAGTATCTTTGTGGAAAATAGCCAATCTACAAGCTTTTTTTGCAGATTCTTTGCCTATTATCACAGAATGTCTGCATGCCTATTATGCCCAAAATAGTGACGCTAAGGATCAAGTCGTTGATGGTACCATGGCAAACGCAACTGAGAAATGCATCAGTGCCCGTTTTGGACGTGACCCCTTGGCCTTTCTGCTAGCGCCACCCTTCGGCCAACATTTGGCTGGTCCGGGGACCCTAAGGGGCCCTTGAGGGGGTTCCAGGCGGTCCCCAGCTGCTGTTAATGATTCATCGTTTAGGAACCAAATGAACACAGAGAATTTTAGGGTGTAGATTGAGATCCGAGAGATAAAACAATTGGTCTAAAATGCATATCAAAACCGGGGGGTCCTTGAAATGAAAACGTTTGAAAACACCCGTTCTGTTTCCTTGTGATCCAACAGAACAGCTGGCCCAGTTAGCCGCTAGTCTTAGGAGGCCAGAGTCGGGCGCCCCCGGCCTGCCTGGCAAACCTGGCCCTCCAGGTCCTCAGGGAGTTCCCGGAGACAATGGCTTCCCTGGACAGGCAGGCGGCAGAGGACTTCCAGGACTCAAAGGCCCGCCTGGAATCTTGGGTATAAAAGGACCCAAAGGTAAAATACGCTGTGCCAAATGTCAATTCTTACTGAAATACAAGATATGACAGATGAAATGAAACCCATGTATTTGGATGAGCTTCTGTTTTCCGTTTTTGTTAATGTCAAATATGTGTGTGATTGTCACAGGTGAGTTGGGTGACAGAGGTAGCAGAGGTCCCACTATGCGAGGTGCAAAGGGTCAGCCCGGCCCACCTGGTCTGCCCGGTGAGTAATATTGAATCTGCTTTTTTTGGACCATATCGGTATCAGCAATTATGCAGCCGATGTGAGCTAATTAAAAATGTATAGGGCTTAAAGGTAGGGTAAGTGATATTTTTGGGTTAAAACAAAAAGTATTTTGTTAAAAGGTTAAAGCACTATATTCTGATAGTAATCATTGCTATAGAGTGTTTTTTCAGTAACAGGAGTCTCCCCGTCTCTCCAGCTCTTTAATAAACAGAAAATACATTTTCTGGTAGGTGTCAAAATCTCAGCCAATCAGGAGAAAGTACCCATTTTTAAGCTTAATTTTTATAGTGTTCCAGTTCAAATTTTTCCTGCTCATTCCTTAGTGTCATCACTTCCAATTTCACTTGTTTAATCTATATCCTGATTGAGTTCTCTATCCTGATTGGATAAAATTGGAAATGAAACTGAAACTGAAACTGAAACGAAAATGCATTTTCTGTTTTATAAAGAGCTGGAGAGACATGGAGACTCCTTATATGGACAGGACACTCTATAGTAATGAGCACTATCAGAACATAGACCCATTTCGCAATTATTTGAATCATTGCAAATCACTTACCCTACCTTTAAATAGTTAAATAGAATATAGTTCAGTTTATGTTGTTAGCGTGTTCATTGTATAATAAAAGTTAAATGTTCTTTTCATTTATTGAAGTTCAATATATGCTTTCTTCTTTTTTTGTTTGATTGCTTATGAGTTACTCAAATAGACATTTTAATAACATTTTTCTAATTGATTTCAAGATTTTGCACTTTTTTCTTTTACAAAATATTCACTCAAACCATCACTAGTCTAGGACTCCGTAAGATCGGGATCGGCATCAATCCCAAAAATCGGACCTCGTCGGCCTCTAACCCATTGAGACCTGAGGCGATTCTTTAAAAAAATCTAAATCTCAACAGTTTTTTGAAAAAAATCTGGAAAATATTTTTTCAATATTTTTCAAAAATAGCAGATCTGCAAGCTCGTAGCGCGGCACTCGGTGCCGCGCTATGAGCTTGTAGATCTGCTATTTTTGAATAGCCCAAAGAAATCTTAAAATGAGACGCAGATGCGTCCCCGGTCTTAATGGGCTAAATATCTAATAGTATTTCTGCACCCACAGGTGAGCCTGGGAAACCTGGCTACGGCACGGACGGACGGGACGGCATGAGAGGACCCCCGGGCGTCCCGGGACAGCTGGGCGTTCCGGGGTCTCCCGGCAACGCCGGTCCCACCGGTTACTGTGACCCCTCGGCGTGCAACCTCTCAGCGGGCGTCGTCCAGGCTCTGGATACGAAGGGCCCCCCCGGGAACTGAGGGCCCCCCCAACACACTCACTGAGGAACTTGAGACAAGAGACAGAGAGACACTGACACGGACAGCTCCGTTACGTGAGAAGCAGTGGTTCTCAAAAAGTGGGGTCCAAGGAGGGTTCCTTTGTTGTGGGGGGGGGGGGGTTCCAAATGGATCCTTACAGGTCTGTAAAGGGCCATTCACACCAAGAACAATAACTATAACCATAACCAGTGTTGGAAAGTAACTAAAGTAATATGTAACTTAAAGTAATATTATTACTTTTTTCCAGTAACTAGTAAAGTAACTAATTACTTTTGGCAGGGAGTAATAAGTAAAGTAACTATATTACTTTTTAAACAGGTAATATGTAATAAGTAATATATTAATATGTTTTAGTAACTTTTCCAACACAGTGTTGGAAAGTAATGTTTTAGTAACTTTTCCAACACAGTGTTGGAAAGTAACTATAAAGTAATATGTAACTTAAAGTAATATATTACTTTTTTCCAGTAACTAGTAAAGTAACTAATTACTTTTGGCAGGGAGTAATAAGTAAAGTAACTATATTACTTTTTTAAACAAGTAATATGTAATAAGTAATATATTACTGTGTTTTAGTAACTTTTCCAACACTGGTAAAGGGCCATTCACACCAAGAACAATAACTATAACCATAACAATCATTCCAACTGAACTGGGAGTCCAAGAAAGACAATGGTGAAACGCTATAGTTATAGTCGTTATAGTTATAGTGCTTGTCGTGAACGGCCCAACAGCTCTGAGAGAGTACAAACGGACAACTTTTGTACACTCTCAGAGTTATGAGGGTCCTCGAAATAGAAAACAAAAAGTTTGAGAACCACTGCCCAAGAGCATTTCTTTCTTTCTACAGTGGCTTTGTCCTCTGAGGTACCTTCAACTCCCGTTAAACCCGTTAAGTCTTGTGAGAATGTCTTGTTCCGAGCAAATCTCCCCCTGGAAGGAGTCCCTCCTCTTCAAACTGCGAAAAAAAAAAGTGTTTGAAAAGTTGCACAAAAAAAAAAAGTTGCAAATTCTCTTTTGTCACCGCCAGAGCGACCACATTTTTTTTTTTTTTTTGAAAAGTTATGGAGAAAAAAAAGTTTTGTTTTTAATGGTATTTTTTTTATTCCACTCTCCTTGATTCCACATTCTGGCTTCGCTTTCTCCGTCCACGCTCTTAACATCAATAAAACCTGCTCCAGTTTGCTGTATAGATTCACAAATGCTTCAGGATCTGAATACCCTTTAGCTTTAAGTGCCTTTTCAATTCTTTTTGTGGTGTATGTGCTATACTGTGTGCCAAAGATAAACCGCCTGAAACCTCAATGTTCCAAGTTTCTAACTAAAGAGCCTGCCTGCCTGCCTCTTTTTTTTTTTTTATAGCTTCGCCAGCCAAAATAAAAAGGAGAGAGGATGAAATTGTACATCAAGTCACACTGACTTCAACGTATGCTGTAAATCTCTGTAAATTGTTTGAATTGTGGTTAATTATATTTCCTACAAAACACCATTAATGTGAGATTTTCGCCTCATTGTACAGAAATAGAGCTAACAGGTTAGTTTTGAATATCATGGTAACATACTTTAGTTTGATTAATTAAATTAAACAATGTTTTCCTTCCAATCATTACTGATAAAATGCAAGTATTGTATTTATTTATTCTGTATCATTCATTCTGTATCATTTTAGGGCTATGATGTCTTTGTGAAAGTATGAGTTGCGCAAAGGAGAAAACTACTCATTTTTCTACAATTTGTTTACTTAAAATAAAGACAAGTCAAGGTGGATTTTAACAGTCATTTTAGAATACATTTCCTATAAGGGAATGGCGTTCATTCATCTGCTCCATTCTCACATTACTGTAAATGGCTGAATGTAGTATCTCAGCATCTTGCATCTGAATACAGTAATGTAAATCCCTAAAATAAGTTATTATGTACTCTTAGTCAAAAGTGTGTCAGTTTCTAGTGTTCAAGTTAAAGCAATTGGCTATGCACAGACACGCACTATCTTTGTCATTTTACAGTACATTTCATTCCAAAGAACTGCTATCAACACAATAATTAGTGATGTACAGTATAGTAGAATATGTGAACATACCACAGGAATGCCATTAATTAAACACTTTATTGCACAGGTGTGAAGGCAGGTTCCATTATAATCAGTGCAAATAAAGGATGTCGTGAAGAAAGTGTTTTAAAGTTTTTTTAAATATAACCCCTGACCTCCTGGTATAACCACAGAACACAACCTGGGAGAGGATCCTTATTTAGAACGGCTCTAAATAAGGATGTTTTTAGACTATATCAGTGGTTCTCAACCTGTGGGCCGGGACCCCCAGGGGGACCCCATATGACAGTAATGTGACAATTTAAGGACTTTTAATACCTAATACCTAAAAAAAAAAGAAAGAGGAGAAATTAAATTAAATGAAAAAAGACCAAGTAATCAATAAACTATACTATAAAATCTGGTCAAACATTGGCAAAATTTGTCAAACTATAACAAAGAGTCAAATATTGTGAAAATAGCTGATCTACAAGCTCACAACGCCTCGCGTTGCGAGGCGTTGTGAGCTTGTGAGCAGCTATTTTCACAATATTTATCTGTGGAACCGAGTCAAACAAAATGTAATGCCTCAATTCCAAGTGCTTATCAGGGTGGGGGGGGGGGGGGGTTCCCCAGTTCAAATGATCATTTTGGGTGGTCACGGCCTGAAAAGGCTGAGAACCACTGCCCTACGTCAACAATTCAGAAGGCTAACGTCTTTTGATATGAATGTATACGACAACGTGTCAATTCTATTTCTTTTTTTTGCAGAGATGAGGTTTACATGTTTAGCTTTTGCAGTGGAAGGCTATGGTTAAGTGTCATGATGGCAGCAACTATAATGTAGTCTTAAAGAATCACGTAGACATGTGGTAACCAAAGATTGAGGTAGTTATTTAACAAAAGAAACACTTTCAGATATAATATACGCAATTATCTTAAGAGTTGATAGAAATGCTATGATCCACCACCACCACTAGCAACACAGTGAGTTGAGTTGCACACATTCCTAAATGAATTGAGAGGGACGCCATGCTGAGACAGTGATCCACTTCTCATCATTACAAACGTATTTAACAAGGAACATTAAGCACAGATTAGAATACACCGAACAGCAGTGAACTTGAGTTCATGTAAAAGATATTTAATGCGGGGATGGAAGAGGAGGCGACTGCATTTTATGTGAATGATTTGCTTGGCTTTCCCTGCATTTTCCTGTTTCCTCTTAAAACATTCTAATAACTTTAAACAGACATTGATACTTATGAGATAGATAGTGGAACCTACAACAGGGTTCCACGTTTCTGCACCTGCAGTGTTCAGTATAGGTCTATTAATGGTTCTATTATTTCATATGTGCCATTTTGAAGTGATGTGTGACTTCCATAGTGACATCAGTGACATTATTGGGTCTCCAACAGTAATGAGTTTAGTTAGTCTAATGGAGGAAGTGATCAACTTGTGTCATTTTAGCTAACATCGGTGCACAATGATTTCATCAATAATAAAACGGTTGCTCTAATGCAGTGGTGGAAAAAGTACTCAAATTCTTTACTTAAGTAAAAGTACCAACACTGCAATATGGAAATACTCTGTTACAAGTAAAAGTCCAGAATTCAAAATGTACTTGAGTAAAAGTACAAAAGTATTGGCATCAAAATGTACTAGTAAAAGTAAAAGTACACAAATATTTGAAAATAGCCGATCTACAAGCTCACAACGCGACGCGTTGTGAGCTTGTAGATCGGCTTTTTTCAAATAGCCTATGTATAAAATAGGGCTAAAGTGGTTAATGTATGTTTTATGATCTAATAATATATATCTGCAAAGTGACTAGTAACTAAGGTTTTCAAATATTTGTAGTGGAGTAAAAGTATAATATTTGCCTCTGAGATGTGGAGTAGAAGTAAAAGTATAGACAATTGGAAATACTCCAGTAAAGTAAAAGTACCTCAAAATGGTACTTAAAGTACAGTACTTGAGTAAATGTACTTAGTTACTTTACACCACTGATGGAAGGCACATATATCTTTCATGCAGCCTACTGCTGCATGAAGGGCTTGTACTTTGTGAGAGTTGCAGGAAATGACCTTCAAGAATAATCACGTCCAGTAGGGGGCTCTTTCCACCCACAAATGGAGCTAGTGGTGGACTATATTGTATAGGTACATTACTTGCATGAAATTCCACCCACGTACACTTAACACCATATACACCTAACATGTATTACATATAAAACCACCCTCTAGCATGCTCGGAAAATTTAAATAATTAGAAACTTTGAAGATTAAAATAATTAGAAACAAGTGTGTTATATTTTTTTGACCACTATATTAGAGAAACATAATTGCTATGATTGAAGTGAACATGTGTTCGTGTGGGAGTGAGATAGATAGCCAGAAAAATAAATATATATAAAGGATAGAAAGATTAGATGAAATATTTGGCTAGATTCTGAACATTATAAATGTATAGATACACCCACGTAACTTTTTCAAACTTTAATCACAGCAGAACAGAAAATAAATTTGGCCTAATGTCGCCTCTGAAAGCATGTGGTCAAACCCCCTGAAAACAGCATTCTGACTGAACGGTGGAGGATGGTACAAGGTCACCCCTCTAAAACCACTTAAACCCCAGCATCCCCATCCACGAGCTCACACCGCGACGCAGCGCGTGAGCTTGTCGATCTGCTATTTTCAGCGAGAGCTTTCCCACAATGACGGAAAACAGAAAAGACACTAGCACAGAGACCTGAGTGACTCCGCTCAACCATATGGGGTTTAAATTGTTAAATATATACAGTACGTCCTACTATGGGTATTTTTTTTCACGTTTAGGTACCTTTATTATTTGACCATTTTGGTTACTTATTAAAAAGAACACAATTCAAGAATTAATTTAAATCGGAGCCAAAATTCTTTGGCTTTTTGTCTATAAGGAGTTCTAGCTAAAGTTTACCCATTACGTTATACACATTTATTTATTTTAGCTATGACTTGATTGAGGGCCCGTTATCTCACGTAACATTCAACATCTGGAGAGACCAACAATAATAATAATAATAATAAAACAAATAAATAAGTCAAAATCCAGTCTTAAGACAACCCAAAACAAATGTATACAGTGACACAGTGCTGGTCAGTGAGTGAGTCAAAAGTCAGAGCAGGCTGTATGAGCAGTATTGTAAAAAAAAAAAAGAAGAAGTTTCAAGTACATTTTGCAAACATAAATTTTCCACCAAAAAGAAAAACTGTGTGGTTTAAAAGTGTAGTATTCCGATATCCTTTTGTGGCTGAAAAATCAAACATATACAGAGAACTAAACCAGAGGAGGAATCATCATACACAACACTATGTAAACAGTAAATCATCGCTGTCGGGTGGAAACCTCACATGTCCAAAACTGTAACTTTTCAGGATTCAAATTAAAAAAAAATAGCAGATCTACAAGCTTCGAAATCGTCCATTTCTGATGACAATGTGCTCGTAGGGCTTTAGGAAAAAAACCTAAAAAGTTAAAATATGGAGATACTGTAGGAGGTTTCTGCCCGACAGCAACTAAAATAAAAACAGCAATAGAAAATCATTCCCATGATGACAAGAAAAACAAGGGGGAAAAAAAACCTGTCATGTCATGAAGTGTGACTGAAAATACAGTATAAACCAGAAGCTTATTGCTAACATGCTTTTGTAAAAAACACCATCAGGTCCTATTAGAAGCCCCATGAGACAAGAAAGACACACTATCGCATAATCACATTCCAAAGCCTCATAATATACTGTATGTTCCGTATTACCACAGTGTCGCTTGTCCAACACAGTGGTTCTCAAACATTTTCACGTCAAGGACCCCCAAACTGTCATTTATTTGGCTGTGGAGCCCCATCTGAAAAGATTTCATTCCAGGGACCCCCATGAGAGAAGATTTGTGCCGTTCAAAAACGTTCAAAAATAGCAGATCTACAAGCTCACAACGGGTCACAAAATGGCACGTAGTGAACTATTTACTATGTACTATTTTCAAATAGCTGATGTATAAAATCGTGTTAAAGTGGTTAAAAATGATTTTGATGCTATATTAACACATTTTGCTGGAGGAGAACCCCTGGAACACCCTCAGGGAAACCCCTGGTTGAGAACCACTGGCCTTAAAAGTCTTGTCAGCAAAGCGACATCGTTGTGCGACGGAGTATAAATTAGACCGCTTTAGACCGCACCGAAGATAAAGGGATTCAATGTGAATGTGAGGTCACATCACCTTCATAAAGCACACACGCCTTATAAAGTACATTCTGTTCACGTGGAAGAACTTTGGCCTTGATGTACTGTACTTTTCTTTTTGCATGATATATAGCATCATGGCTGGTGAGCACAAGTAGACTAACAAACAAACGATTTGAGGTGCATGTTGTGTTTTATAAAAAGTGACCTCATAAGGCCTTGTTCAGACTGCAGGCAAATCTGATTTGTTTCTCAAATCGGATCTTTAGGACTGACAGATCGGATTCGTGCATTGAGACAGCGCCAAAAATAGCAGATCTACAAGCTTGCAGATCGGCTCTTTTCGGCAAGCGATAAAGCATAAATCAGGCTTCGGTGTCCAGCTGTCCAGAATGAGACACAAATTTAGAAAGCAGATTTGAATCACATTTTAAACCACCAGGAATGCGGTTCAAATCGGATTCACAGAAATCAGTTTCCATGTGGTTTTGCTGTTCAGAATTGCCAAAACAAATCTGATTCCAATCTGAATAGGCCCCAACATCAGATTTGGGCTGCCAGTTTGAACATAGCCTCGAGTGAGTGTGACTTAACGGTCTCGTACACACACACATACTGTAGCATATACAATATGGTAAATTGGTTCACCACTGATTAGGCTATACCACTCTTTTAAAAACGGATTATCATCATCATGCAAAACGCATATCAGCAGCAACATGTTTTAGTAATCGTAAAAAAAAAAGAGAAAAGAAAAAAATCTATCTAATAACAGTGTTAGAGGATATTCACCATGCTACAATAACGGCAAGTACTATTGTGTTAATACATTCTATAAGAAGCCAGTTAAAATAAATATCATTTTTTTCAGAAACACCTGCTATACTTTGGTTTGCATGAAGAGCTAAAAGAAATTCTCAGACTTACACATCAAAGACTATTATGCTCACACCTCAGATACACACACACACACACACACACACACACACACACACACACACACACACACACACACACACACACACACACACACACACACACACACACACACGTAGAAAAACACACACTTCAGATGGATTTTCTGCCAATAACCTTGCATATCTGAACAGGACCAGACATGTTGCAAAGCCATGCCCATGGAGGAGGCATAAAAAAACAATTAAGATTGTTTTTCTTTTTTCAGGCAGGATTGAACTCATTTCATGGACACATGAAAGACATGGTAAGAATCAAACATGGAATGCATTAGGTCACAGTGGGGGATACAGTATGAAACGTGAGAAGTCATTTAAAGATACAACATAGCAACAAAACAAAAAAAGGGATTTTTCTTTGCATTTCGTCACTGTCACTTGGAAACCTTGTACGTCCAAAACCGTTACTTTTCAGGAAATGGGGAAAAATAATCTGTGTTCCAATGGATCCAATATCATTGTTATTTAGACACAAACGCTTGTTAATACTTTTCACTTTAACTTAAAAAATATTTTCAAAATAGCTAAAATAGCCAAATCAACATGTCACATTGTGACGTGTTGTCAGCTTGTTTCGCTGCTTTTGCGCGATAACCTCGTACAGCAAAGTATAGGACATTATTTTACGGGGGGGGGGAAATACATAAAAAGTTGAAATATGAAGATACAAGGTTTCTGCCCGACAGCGGCGATTTAAAACAAACCCATTAGCCACCAAAGAAAACAAACACCAACTGCATCCAGCTGCTACAGTAAAAATGAACACAAAGCGGTCATTTTGTGACTCTGTCCCCACAAGAAGCCATATCTGTGGACGCTGCCAGACATGTCACCATGGTACGGCCCTATCCCATCCTGCGGCCTTGTATGTAGGATGGCGTAGGACGACAGTCACTGGGGTCACAGCGCCCGGGGGTCCCTTGTGGCCCCGGGGTGCCGGTCGGGCCTTGGATATTGATTCCAGGTGATCCTTTGATAGATAAAAGTGAAATGTTTGCTATTAATTCTCGCGGCGCATTTCCAGTTCGTCCAGAATTCACAGGAGTGTTTCAATTACCCTTTAGACCTCGCAGATACGTATACATGCGCGTGTGCGCGCGCACACACACACACACACACACACACACACACACACACACGCACACACACACACACACACACACACACACACACACACACACACACACACACACACACACACACACACACATTTCAGTGCTATTGTTATACCTCAAGTACTGTCATACAGTATATCCAGTATCTGTCTTGAGAAGTAGGACTGACCTTCATTTCACCACATACTTCAGCCTAAATAAGCTACACAGTAAAAGAGGGTCTACAGAGGTTTACAGTCTTAAAGCTAAATCGACAACTGCACAGACATCAGGTCCATCCATTATTATTATTATTATTATTACCCGTTGTGGACCTGCCTTTTATCACCCAGAGTTAAATCAAAACAGAGGAGTTTACTGTGTAAAATTGAGATAACATGCAGACGTCCTACCTGAGGGTCCTGGTGGTCCTGGATCTCCTGGTTCTCCGTACCCGAGCTGACCTCTTTCCCCCTTCATACCTCTGTATCCTATGGGGGACAGACACACCAACGCTCCGATTGGACTCCCAGAACAACATCACAGAATGCAGAATGTTTGCGTGGGTTGTTTGCGGTAATAAGTAGGATTAGTGCAACAATGCAGATGCTGTTAGAATGTAATCAGACAGACAAAGTGCCAAAACAACTGTAGCGAACATCTGTCTGGGTGGATATAGATTATTTCCTCCGAGCAACAATCAACATAACAACAGCCACAATGTCCAGCATAAACTTTTGCGTTTGTGTGTACACGATACATAGGAAAACAGGCTGCTTTCTGAACTCCCAGTTCGAGACTCAGGCTTGTGAATAATACAAAGCTCACTGACATCCTGTCAAAACAATACCCTTTAACAATCCATCCTGTGTGTTTTGTGTTTGGCAGTGGGAGGCATGGCGGGGCGGGGTAGGTGCATGTGGCCGTTCTGTCAACTATACAGGGTAACAGCAAGCAAAACAGCTTTGAAGATTCTCAGACTGAGAGAAGAGGCTTTTACAATCGCAAGGTCGGACACACAGGGGTCACCGGTGACTCACCGGGGAGACTGAGAGCGATCTGAGATTGGCTTAATCAAAGAATGATTCCTGCCGAAAGCAATATCTGTTTATGCTACGAGGCCGCTGCCCGTTGGGAACACATGGCCTTCCAGTAATGAATTACCTATCGGACGAGTACCCCTTGTATCCATCTGTCTGTCTGTCAGTGGTGGGAAAAAAAAAACTTTTTTTTTTTTATTGAGTAAAAGTATCAATACTGCAATGTAGAAACACTCTGCTGCAAGTAAAAGTCTGGTTATCAAAATTGACTTGAGAAATTTTTTTATTGGTATCGAAATATTCTTAAAGTGTAAGAGTTATAGTACTCATTATGCAGAATGTTCAAATTCACAAGTTTTCAAATTACAAAATGTATACAAATCTTTTTAAAATAGCAGATCTACAAGCTCACAAGCTATTTTCAGATATCCGAAATGTATATAGGGCTGAAGTGGTTGCTGTATGTTTTGTAATAATAATCTAAATCTACAAAGTAACTAAAGTTTTCAAATAATTAGTGGAGTAAAAGCACAATATTTGTCTCTGAGATGTAGTGGAGTAGAAGTAAAAGTACAGAAATTTTTAAATACTCCAGTAAAGTAAAAATACAGCAAAATTGTATTTCAGTGCAGTACTTGAGTAAATGTACTTAGTTACTTTACACCACTGCTATCTGTGTCCTTGCCTGTATGCCCATATAAGTTGATCTCTGTATCTGTCTGTCTGTGTCTCTTTTCTGCCCATATATGAAGGTCCCAACCGCCGATCCAACCATATATTATATGGGGATTTGTGGATTTATCAATATTATTTGGAGAACTACCAAGCCGACCGACTTCCCACTCAGCGCATCACTCCCTCGGGGTGGCGAGCAGTGAGTTTGAAGTCGATCGGTCGGACAGTTCCTGAGATTCGCGGAGCGCACACTCACAGACATTTTGTGAACGTATAGAAGGATGTTTGTTGCTTGTCATTCTTAAGGAGAACAACACAAATCATAGTCCAGCGACCTAAATACCAATCCCCTACCAACATTACAATACACACAGCCTCCTTTGGATCACATGAAGAACATTAGATTTCGCTGACATATAGTGATATTTAGATCAAGTTTTGTATTTTCCAAAAAGACGACGGTTGAATGCCGCATTCACATGCTGATCATGTCAAAAAAGACAAAAAGGCTAATGAGCAGGAATTCAAAGCATAATACGCAGGAGTCCTAAACACAGGCCATTAAGTGTCTCACATATTTGGCTCATATGCACACGAGCACGTACTATTCAAAGGACTCTTCATCACTCCATGCAAGCTCATACAAAAATAAAAAGCTGATAATTGTTTCATGGCACAAAACAGCAGCATACCATCAGAATGTGCTGGGGATATGAACGGGATTTTCCCCATGAGGCATTTTCAAGTAATGGAGTCACAGGACGACTGGGTGGTTGCACGGAGTGTGTCGGAAACATTGACTGCTAGACCCAAAGGGGAAATGCTCCAATGCTTACAAGTCATTGGGAAATCTCAGAGAAAAAAGGGCTTATGGATGCTCCGAAAAACGGGTTTGTCAAAGAGAGAGAGAGAGAGAGAGAGAGAGAGAGAGAGAGAGAGAGAGAGAGAGAGAGAGAGAGAGAGAGAGAGAGAGAGAGAGAGCGAGAGAGAGAGGCTATCCACGCATTGCCGCAATAATGAGACTTCTTCTTTCAACACTCACGGAGCCCCGGGCATTCATTCAGGAGGGTGGCGTTCCATGGAGGAAAGAGCACTGTACCTTAAGCGAAAAAACATACTGAATAGCACACAAGGCAAGAGGACGCTTTCCTGCCACTCTGAATCGGTGCACTCACCGATAAATCGAAAATGCCGTAGTGTGTCTTTACTCGTTGAAAATGGATTGTAGAACACACTGGTGGGGCGTTAACCCATTAAGACCGGGAACGCATCTGTGTCATTTTTTATATTTCTTTGGCAATTCAAAAATAGATCTACAAGCTCATAGCGCGGCACAGAGTGCCACGCTACGAGCGTGCCTTGTAGATCTGCTTTTCTTTCTTTTTTTCGTGAAAATGTGTGCAAATCTTTGAATATATCTGTTTTTTAAACGTTTTTAACTCAAATCTTTGCTTCTAGTGGATTCTACAAATGTCTTCTAAATCCTAACATTTATTTTAATTTTTTTATGTTGCTATAATATCAGTGGTTCTCAAACTTTTTCCATGTCAAGGACCACCCAAAATGTTGTTCCAGGGACCCCAAAGAAGCAAATATTTGAAAATGTTCGCTTTAAAAAACTATTTATATTCAAAGATTTGCACACATTTTCATGATTTTTTTCTAGATCTACAAGCTCATACTGTAGCGTGGCACTAGGGGGCCGTGCTATGAGCTTGTAGATCTGCTATTTTTTGAACAGCCAAAGTGTAAAATAATGGTCAAAGTGGTTACACAGATGCGTTCCCGGTCTTAATGGGTTAATGCATAACATACAGTACAAGGATGAAAAATAACCTTGCAACAGGATGTTTTTTTTTTGGGGGGGGGGGGGGGGGGGGCTGATTGATTGCATTGCCATGAAGCACCTGTTGCACACTCTAAATGGCGTTCACAACAAATAGTCAGAAGAAGAATCTCCCTTCACGCACGGCCTAACAAATCAAGCTTTACTTTGAACAGCTGCTACATGGAGGGACAATAATTGTGGGATATTTACAACACTATACAGCACACTGCACAGCATTTCTGAAAAAATACGCAGTTCACAGTCCAACATCATAATTACAGTTGTCGTATAATGTCACGTCATACAACCAGCAAAAGAAACTTTGATATTATGCAATAAAAATAACACAAAAACCTAGTATAGAAAACTAAAAACGAAATAAAACGTGTTCAAGTCATATTGTGTAACATTCATTTTCAGTTTTTTAGCGACACCCCTTGTAGCTCCATTGCCATTACAGCGTTTGTCTAACCGGAAGGAACGCTGAAAAAGGAAAAGGAATGCTGCAGGGTCATGGTGCCACGAGGATATTTAGAAAAACACGTAGTCGGAAATTGTATTCATTAACTGTAAATAATACATTTCCAGTACCTATACGTCATTTTAGTGCCCCCGACACTTGCGAATAAGAATTGTGTTTCTAGTGTTTAGAGAAATTGTCAAAAACACATTTATGTGGAATGGTTATTGTGAAAAATATACTTGTGAAAGATTATATCAAAAATAACTTTTGCTTAATTGAAAAGGTTACACAGTATGACTCTAAACAAAGCAAAACAAAGATCAATTTAATTTAAATATACACTTAAACACAAGGACTAAAAAGACTAATGAATCAGTTCAAAGAAAATAGTGAATAGATAGATTAAATTGGCACAAAACACGCAAGAAAAAAACAAAGAAACAGAAATCATAAAACTGAATATTCTCCAAGATCCCCGCTCCCCGCTTGCTAATGGATACATCCTGACAAACGGCTTAAGAACATAACCCAAGTGAAATCAGACCATGAAAATAAGACGGCGGATGGAACACAGGGGTTATTTTTCTCCATAAACTATTCATTTTGGCACATTGGAGAAGATGTCAAATTGGATATTCCAGAGGAGCATCGTCTCCAGCGGAGGATGACGAGAAATAATGAGGAAATATTACCCCCAAACTCTCTCCCCAGCTGAGCGGAGGCATGAGTCAACAAAGCAAAAATTAAAAAGTTGTTGGATTTCGTTTTTTGATTTATCAAGGGAAATAACTTTCCTCTTTATTTCTCAATAAATATTTGTTTAGCAAAAGCTGAGTTAAGAATCACATATAAAACAGTTAATTTGGAGCATAAACACCAAAACACAACAAGCAAAAACTAAGTCCAAGAGTGTGTAGTGCGACTGGTATTGACACAGCAGCAGATATACTTCTATTCATGTTGGCGTTCATTTGCGGCACTGTGGACAGTTGAAAGCAGCGCTTCATGCCTTTCATCTTAAGTAAGACTAATTGTAAATGGTCATGTGAGGTAGATTCAAATGCACAAAGAAGACAAGAAGCCATGGCGCTGGTACTTTGTTCAGCACCAGCACACGCTTACATTCCTGTCTCTCCGAAAGTTTAAGACTCCACAGTGTTGCTAAAAGGCACAATGTAATTCTAAACAGGGAAAAAAGTAGAGCAAAGGAAGGCTAGGGCAAGACTTGTTAAACGTTATTAGAAGGTGCTCTTTGGCTCAAAAAGGGGGGAAAACATTCAAACAAAAACAAAAATGAATCCATAATTGAACAGGTTAACTAATGGCGTCATGTTTCAGCCCAAAAGTGGCTTTCAGCGATGAAGGCCACCTTTGGGCCGAAACATGTTGGCATTTTTAAACCTGTTCAATTATGAACAAGCTTGACAATAAAGCTTTTTTAAGCTCGAGAAGAGTGTTGGATTCATTTTTCTTTTTTGTTTACTAAACAGGTTTGAGATGTCCTATGAAGCCTGACCAGCAAACTGATATTGATGTTGGGGCGGTGTGGGCAGTCAAGTCCTATCAGTTTGATAAAAAATGTCCACCCTCATTTCCTGCCTGTGCTCCTTTCTGTTTTCAGAGGTTTTCCCTTTTTCGTGGAGCCAAGTATCAATACTGGGACCTCTTTTTCTGTCCACAGCGATATCGCTTTTTCTTATTCTCTGGCCAATTCTTCGTCTGTCTTCATATTTCCCAGAGAGCCGCTGTGTCTGCGCCACACCGCTTGGCCTTTCCTCTCCTTCCCGCCCCTCAGTCTGCTTTGATATATGGGTCTAAGCAAGAGAGAAAGACCCCATGAATCCCTACAAACACAGTGTCAGTCCACATTTGTGCCCTCCCAGTCTTCATCATCACAGGTAATCTCTGCTGTGCTTTTGTGAGTCTCTAGTCTGTACACACACTGTGGAAATATATTTTCTGGGAGCGTGGCTACCAGCATTTCTCACGGCACAGTTAATCCTTTCTGTTTCAAACTGCAGCCTTTGCTACTCTACAGTAGGGATGGGACGATTATGGATTTTGATGGTACGGTTATAGAAAAATAAACTAGAAAAAGTGCGCCTCGGAGGGGCACAGGTCTCCGCCAGGCCAGGTAGGTTATTTTGGGCCAGCAATGTTCGGAATTCAGGCCTTATAGAGGTGAGTGGAATCGCTACGTTCATGATTTGAGGCATTTTGTTCAAAGCGGACCACTCCTGCAAACTTTAGATGACAATCTTAGCCAATCAGGATGTAATATGAAAAATCGGACAGATCCGTCTTGATCACATGACTATAGAGATAATGTGTACCGATTTGCGTGATGTCTGGACAAAATCTGTAGGAGTAATATCGAAAAGTGTGTTTGGCAAAAATCGACCAGCTGGTGGCGCTATAATAGGCAAATGTTCAGGGTGGCATTTCTTCCTTGGCCTAGAGGGAATGTGCTTGCAAAGTTTCACTGCAATCGCACGCTGCGTTCATGATTTGAGGCATTTTGTTCCAAACTGACCACTTTGGAAGCCGATGTTTGCCAATCAGGAATTCAGGATGGAATATGAAAAATCGGACAGATCAGTCTTTCATATGACTATAGAGATAATGTGTACCGATTTGAGTGTTGTTTGGACAAAATCTGTAGGAGTAATATAAAAATATGTGTTTCGGAGACACACACACACACACACACCCCCACACACCCCCACACACACACACACACACACACACACACACACACACACACACACACACACACACACACACACACACACACACACACACACACACACACACACACACACACAGTCTCGGCCACGGCCTTTGGCCTGGCGGAGACAATAATGATCATTATGCGTAGTAAGTTCTTCCACAACACTAGGGATGAAATCACATGAGCATGTCTAAATTTGAGTTTTTATTATTTTCCCCACAAAATGTCTTTGTTGGCTTTTTTTTAACAAGTTGCTGCCTTTCAAAACACAAATAATACAATAGTCAAATAATAAAGTAGTCAAATAATGCAGTAGTCAAAAAAATCGTACAAAATCATAAATACAAATAAACAAAAAGTATATCTACATGTTTAAACATCCATGCAGGCTGCAGGACCCCTGTCTGCAAGGCTTTTCAACTGTTATCACAAAATAATAGTTTCAGTTCTATCACAAAATAATAGTTTCAGTTCTACCTTTCTTTTGGACATTTTGGTTCCCTTTGAGGATAATCGAAAATGTCAGTAAATTCAAGTAAAATACAGACTTTGCTTATCCCGTGCCAATGTGCCACATGAAACACAGATGTCAGGGGTAATTTATAAATTAGAGGTCCCTGTCCCCACATAATACTTATCCCAATGCGACTAGGGCTTTAGCATTTCAAAATGCGTCCTTTTATCTCTGCTTAAACTGTTATACACAACTTATGTGTAAAATGTTTCTTTCTTTTTTTCTCCATGATTACACTGAGCCTCTACGGCTAATTAATTGTGACGTTTTTAATCGCGATTAATAGCAAAATCGGTTAACCCATTGATACCTGGAACGCATCTGTGTCACTTTAGATTTCTTTAGGCTATTCAAAAATAGCAGATATACAAGCTCATAGCGCGGCACCGAGTGCCGCGCTATGAGCTTGTAGATCTGCTATTTTTGAAAAATCGAGGGAAAAAAAATTTGGGTTTTTTTTTCATTTTTTTTTTAGGATTTAGAAGATATTTCTAGAATCTTCTCAGGTCTTAATGGGTTAATAGTCAAATGCCTACTCTACAGAGGTATAAGACACAGGAAGGTTGTGTGTGTGTGGCAGAGCATGACACAGCTGGACCGATGATTTGAGACACAATTAACCTTGAGTAGGCCTACATCTAAAGCACCAGTGAAGCGCACACCGTGTATGGCATGGTTTGTACACATACACACACGTGTGTCGCTTTCAGTCTCTTCATTTACATCAATGGTTCTCAAAGTGGGGTCCGGGGGGGCGTCATCCCAAAACCTATACCACTTGTGCAAGGACGCGCTGCGATTGGCCAATACGCTTGTGCAAGGACGCGCTGTGATTGGCCAGTAGCCACTTTGAGTGGCAGTTGAGGCAAACGCTCTCACCAAAACATGATTTACTATTCTGTCCCTATCGGTACACACAACTCGAACGGCGCCGAGTCGGCCCAAGCAAACTTCGCGACGTTCGGCACGGCAACTAGCTCGCTTTAGCTCGCTCGGTGGTGCCTCGCGTGGCTCAAGTTCGCTTGAGACGGCGCGCCTCCGTCGCGGTCAAAATCTATACGGGCAAAAAAAAAAATGGCCCGCAGTTGCTGTAGGCAGAGGCACTTCCGCGTTGGCCACAGAAGGGGGGCGTGGTTGTAGCACAAGTTGTATAGGCTTTAGTATGTCGCGTCCGGGGGACCCCTATGGATGGATGCTTGAGGGTGGTTCCAAGGGGGTCCCCAGGAAAATGATTGAACATAGCCATCAAAATCTGTTTAACCACTTGAACCCTATTTTATACTTTGTCTATTTGAAAATGGCAGTCGCGATGCGACACGTTGAGAGCTTGTAAATGGCCATTTTCAAGACATTTAAAAAAAAATCTTGAAAAAAATGTGTACAAATTTGGAATGTTTTTGAAAACATTTAACAACACTAATATTCTCTTATGGGGGGTAGCCTGGTAAACCCTCCCTCCAGAAATGTCATTTGTATTTTATTTCAGGAGTGAGTCTGGCCTGCAGACCTATATGGGCAATTTGGCTGTGGGCTGGAGCTGGGCGGGAGTAATGTAGCTTTGATGTCCAAGTGGCCCTCTGATGTCCAATTAAGCCACTTTAGGCTGCAGTGATTATCACCAGGAGTAATTGGTTTGTCTTTGATGTTAATGAGCAGCTTGTATGAAAGGTGTATTGATTAATGACGTGTGAACCACTCTGGTTCCACCTGATTGGCCTACCCCCGCTGTCAATCACAAAACAATGAGCGAGGACGCTGATTGGCTCGGTTATTTGGTAATGCACTAGAAACGCCCATACAAGCCTTCATGCCAGACTCACTCCTGGAATCAAATGGAAATGAGATTTCCGGAGGGAGGGTTTACCAGGCTATATGGGGGGGTCCCTGGCAGAAAATTCTAAATGGGGGGTCCACGGCCAAATACGTATCAAATGGGGGGGTCCTTGAAAAGTTTGAGAATCACTGATTTACATTCGGAGGCTTTCCCCTTAACGTTGTTACTGTAAGTGTAAAAGTGTAAGTGTGTTATTTTACTGTCTCAACATTTTAGCGGTTGAGGTTATGGCCGCGAGGTACAGTAGAGCGTAGTTCCCCAGCACTTTAGATGAGCGGCTCGTGGCTCCTACAGTACCTTGGGTGCCAGGGGGGCCAGGGGGTCCAGGCTCTCCCGGAGGGCCTGGCAAACCGTCTCTGCCAGGAGGTCCTGGAGGCCCGGGTTGAACTTGTGACTTTAAAATGGCCGCCGGTGTCTTCTGCAGCGCGGATAGTTTCTCTGTGGAGGCAAACATGTATTATTCACAAGTTGGAATATCCCCATGCATGGAGGTAGAAAAAAGAAAAGGGAAAAAGGGCAAAATAGGGATAATTTTTGGAAATAATTTTACAGAGCGAAAGTTCGTACCTTCAAACACCTTCAGCACTTCATTCCGGATGAACGTTTTAATTTCTTCCATGGAGCTGGACTCCTGTGTGTGTGTGTGTGTGTGTGTGTGTGTGTGTGTGTGTGTGTGTGTGTGTGTGTGTGTGTGTGTGTGTGTGGGGGTGTGTGTGTGTGTGTGTGTGTGTGTGTGTGTGTGTGTGTGTGTGCGTAGGAGAGGGAGAGGGAGAGGGAGAGAAACTTCACCAAAACGTATTTAACAGATTAAGAAAATACAATTAAGAGACAGCAGTACTTCATGTTTTATTCATGGTGAAACAGCAGCACTGGTGATAAAGATATCACGGCATAATAAATACCTTCGCTACCTGCCAACTACCTCAGTCCACAGATTGCTTCAACAAAACTGAAGCTTTGCGTTGTTCAAAACATTGGCAACAGAAATGGAAATTGCTGTTGAAAACGCTTTCATACTTTTATATTTTATACTTGCTTTCTGACTGCTCAGTACAATCCCACAATTGCTTTGTGATATATATGCCTGCCACGATGCTAGCTAAAGGCTAAATAAAAGCGAAATGGATGTAGGAACTAGGAATGCATCGTTGCTCAAAGCATTGGAATTGCATGAAAATATCCCCATCCTCACGCTCATCTTGCAGCAATGAGCGTTTCTTTTTGTTTTTGTGGAGGAAGACACACATTGCATCAACACCCGCCGTCCATGTACATTTGCAGGGATAGCTATAAGGCCATATCTGTAAATTCTCTGCCATGGAACCGGTGTGAACATCTTATAATATAATATTGGTACACTCGAACAATATCTTCGTAAGTCCTATCAGCTTCTTACCCTCAGGCAGACACTACACTACAGACTCCCTCCCCCTGGGCAAGCTGAACCGCTTCACAGGGGCATTTCACTTTAAAACACTGTTCTGGTCTATTCGGGCTTTTGTGTGCACCCCGGACGTTTTTAAAGTTGTCAATTTACCTACCTACGGTATATAAGTCCATTGAACGTCAAACTCCATTTTAACCATGTTAGACTCATTGAAAACACAAGTCCCTGGTTCTGGTGACTGACGTTGTCCTTTTCCAATTCCTTTTTTCATTAAATTGAATTTTATATATATACACACTGTACATAAAAAAAGCTTCTAATGCGACGGGGGCTCCCTCATACATTATAAGCGGTTCCGCGGGCATGTGTTGGAAGTCTGTGTTGTACTGCATATTGCTGCCATTGTAATTTCAACAGCAGTTGTTGTATATGTGTCCATGACAAATGTCCCCCCAGGGACAATAAAGTCTATCCTATCATATCCTTCTCTAGGCCACCGCTCGCTGTGCAACACTGGCACCCACTAGTGCAACGATTCTGCGTTCTTAACTTAGCATTCAAAATCGGTCCTTTTATCTCTGCTTTAAAACGTTATACGCAAGTTTATGTGTAAAAAGTTTGACATAGGGAGGTTTTATGATGCTCCGCGGAGCTTTCTGTCTGTCTGTATTTCTGTCTATTTTCCTCTTCCTCTCGTCTCCTCCCTGACCTTCTGTTACGCTCAGCTGATCGGACTGTAGCAAATCCTCACTTGCGAAAACCTCACGTATAGAAATCTGTGACCTCACCCTCCCTGGTGTTAAAGTGGGAAAAAAGCATTGGTCCTCAACGGTCCAAATTAGATCCTTACGGGTCTGTAACTCAGAGAGCGTTAATACAGACCCATATATTTTGTACACTCTCCGAGTGCACAAATATACACCGACATTGAGAACCAGTGCGCTACAGCACTGCAGTACTGTTATTTAAGGCCAACTTTCTGGTCTTTGGCTGATGTGCTGATTATAATCATCTGGGAGAATACTTTATTTACTGCCCCGATTCACTTTTATAACCTACATACCAAGAGGCTTGCGGTCTCCAAGGAACCAGGGGGGCCAGCATCTCCTCTTGGGCCTTGGGGTCCCATCAGTCCAAGAGGTCCGTCGTCCCCTGACCGTCCTCTCTCGCCCTGAACGCCTCTCCCTCCAGGAATGCCAGGGTCACCCTGCAATGCGGGGCAGAGCCAGACACATTACATAGCTCCATATGGTGTTTCAATGGATTTAAAGGCGCAGTACGTGATATTGTTTTTTTGTTAAAACGAGCGTTAGCCCATTTTAGACCCCGAGGACCCGATTCTAAAAACGGCCTCTAAATCCTCACCGACGTTTTCTGAAAATAAAACAGTTACTTTAAAAAGATTCAAATTCAAAAATAGCAAAAGTAGCGGATCCACAAACTCGAAACGCGTCGCTTTCGAGCTTGTAGATCTGCTAATTTTGATGCTTTTGGGTGACGCTGTAGTACGATCAAGTAGGGCGTTAATATACGAAAAAATAAGATATCATACTCATAAGAAATATGGAGATAAGAGGTTTCTGCCCGACAGCAACGATATATAGCAACAGCTAATGTGACACAGAGGTGTTCCCGGCTTGAAAGGTATAACAACGTATAGTTGTTATAGGTGTTGGTCTAAATGGTTTAATTAGCTCTATATTCTGATAGTGATCATTGCTTTAAGGCGTTTGTTTAGTAAACAGGGGTCTCCCCATCTCTGCTGCGCTTTAGTAAACAGAAACTGCATTTTTTAAGGTCGGGATGCCAATTTTATCCAATCAGGAGAGAGAACTCCTACAGGATACAGGATGAACAAGTGAAAGTGGAAGTGATGACACAAAGAAATGAGCAGACAACATTGGGATTGGAACACTATAACATTAAAGCTGATAAATGGGTGCTCTCTCCTGATTGGCTGAAATTGGCAACCCACCTGAAAATGCATTTTCTGTTCATTAAAGAGCTGGAGAGACGGGGAGACTCCATATAGCAATGAGCGATCAGAATGATCTTTAACTAAAAAAAACGTTTTGTTTTAACCAAAGAATACCACTTAGGCCACCTTTAAACAAACACTGGGCCATGCTGTTTATTCACATTTAGTTCCAGGAGAGATCTATACACATTTCCTGCACAAACAAGGTGTTAGGGGGCGTCTAATGAAGGCGCACGAGGGCAGCACTGACATTACTCTATTTAGGCTGGACCTCCACCAATGAGGTCCCATTAAACATGCCGCGCACAATCACCAATTACTCTCCGTGTGTCCACTCAGTCACCTCTCCTGAGGGACTGCAGGCTATTGCAAAGCCATGAGTCTTACTTTCCGTCCTGCATTACCCGGCTTTTGGAATAGATTACCGAAAAAGGTGTGGCAGAGCTCTTTAAACTGAGACTTTTAAATACAAAACAGGGAATTGCATTGAGCGTTAAACACTTTTGATCTTTATGTGCTGCTGCAGGCATTAGTCCCATTTTAATACTAAAAGGAGGAGGAAACTTTAAATTGCTCATTCATGGAAATGATCGTGAACAGAGAAATCTTTAGGTTACGTATGTACTGTAACCCATGTTCTGTTTCACCCATAATGAGCTCAATGCGAATTAGATGAAACTAAATGTTTTTTATTGCTGACAAGTCTCCGGGACTTTTTTGTGTTATCGTTTAGCTTTAAAGGCTAGGCTGGTGAGGGGAGTGTAGCGCCCAGGATCACTTAGAAAATTGGCACCGGGTGAAAAAAATAAGGGTTACAAAATCGCGGGACAAAAACTAATAAAATAAATAAATAAATAAAATCTTTTAGCTTTAAAGGGATAGTTCACCCCAAAAAAAAAATTTCTATCGATTATCGATTATCGATTATCATGCCATGGAGACTTGAATTCATGGATCTTTATTTAGTTTTTGTCGCATTCCTAAGCCAATAATTTGATGACCAGCGGACCGGTAGGCAGCGGTTCCGGTATAGGAGACACAAAGGAGACTCTTTGTGTCTCCTACCGGAACCGCTGCCGGTCATTACATTATTGGCTTAGGAATGCGACAAAAACAAAAAAATATCCATGAATTCAAGTCTCCATGGGGTGACTAATCGATAGGAAAAAAAAAGTCATTTCGGGGGTGAACTATCCCTTTAATGTCTTACTGTATCACGTGCCGTTTACATTCCCGACGAATACAATTATTCAATCAATCAATCAAACAGGACAATAGGAGCCGATAAGACAGGACTCACCCGTTCTCCTTTGGATCCTCTGTCCCCCGATCTGCCCGTAGCACCCTGAGGAGAAGAAACAAGACAATGGGTGCCACGGTATTTGACTATGTACGGGTGCACTGGTGTGGAGAGTACAGGGAACAGGCACTGACACAGACTCTGACCCTTCCTTCCACACAAGGACAGTTTGCTCCTGGGAGAAGTTACGCTCTGGTGGCTCTTCTGCCATGACACTGCGGATATTACCAGTAAGCACACTGCTCAGTATACTTCACCCAGAAAAAATGACTTATTTTCTATCAGTTAAAAACCCCATGAAGCCTTGAATTCATGGAGATTTTTTTGTTTTTGTTCAATTCCTGAGACAAGCAGGTTCAGTAGCAGACTATTTGAGTCTCTGCCGGTAATTATTGGCTCAGGAATGCAACACAAAAACAAGAAAAATCTCCATGAATTCAAGGCTTCATTGGGTGTGTAATTGATAGAAAATAAGATTTTTTTTTGGGGTGATCTACTCCTTTATCCCATTAAGACCTGAGGTCAATTCTGCAAATGGGTTGAATTTTTTCTAAAATAGCAGATGTACAAGCTCATCGCGGCACGAAGTGTCGCGCTGCGAGCTTGTCCATCTGCTATTTCTTTATAGCTAATGCAAAAATCCAAAATGACACATATGCTTTCCCGGTTTTAAATTGGCCAAGATTGAATCCACCTACAGTACAACACCCGCTGACAATGGATTCAGACAAATGTCTAATATATACTTCATTGTACAACAGTGTTGCACAGACACACACACACACACTGAATTTCAAGCAATTTACGTAAACATCTGGCAATTGACACCTTTGTATGTTTAAGTGTAATTTGGCCACAAAATATTAAAAAGTCCCATATTGCCACGCCCCATGCACCATGCCGTTGAGCGCGTTTTCTCCTCGTATGCCTAATTCACCAAAATAAGACCCTTAGGACATCTAAAAGTGTGTCAGGGTAGCAAGTAGCAACCACATAGCATCCGATTCCTATGTGGAAACTCATGAACACAGTATTATAAAGACACTTTTTTTAAAAAGGTATATTTTTTTTGCTTTTTTCTGCCTTTATTTGATTAGAGTACAATAGACTGAAACATTTCAGTACTGACCTGAGGCCAATTCTACAAATAGATAGATAGATACTTTATTTATCCCCAAAGGAGAATTCAGATATCCCATAGCTCATACAGGTATACAGTAAGGTTAGTTAAAAACGCATCACAAAAAGAGGGGGCACAGGTTAAAACTCAGAGGACAAATATATAATATATAATGCCTTCTAAATCAGTGGTTCTCAAACTTTTTTGTGCCAAGGACCCCCAAAATTGTTATGTATTTGGCTGCGGACCCCCATCTGTTTTGTGCCATGCAGGGAACCCCAGAAGAGAAGATTTGTGTTCAAAAATTCAAAATTATTCCACATTTTTTTCAAACAATTTATGTTAAAAAATAGCAGATGTACAAGCTTGCAGCGCGGCACGAAGTGACGCGCAGTGAGCTTGTAGATCGGCTATTTTTGAGAACCACTGTTCTAAATCCTAAGAGTTTCCTGAAAAACTTATGTTGCTATACTAATATAGCTAAAATCTAAAATGTGCTTTCCCGGTTTTGATGGGTTATTCAGGAAATACATGTTCTGAATCGCACAAAGCCTTGGAAGTAGCTTTCGACGAGGAGCGCACTCGAGTGTGTCGTCATTATGAGGCGGCTAAGAGCAAACACAGATGACCTGACATTGAACGTCTATTCACTTCCACGCAGTAAATGGATTTGCTCTTCAGAAAGATGGCTCTGAAAGATTCTTCCCCCTTCAGCGTTCAAACGCCCCTGGCGTTGTTGTCAGCGCCACAAAAAGGGAAAGTCACACAGGAAATGGGGAGTGACACGCAGCAAAGACCGTTGGGAACGGGACTCGAACCCGCATTAGCAGTCTAGGTGCCCGGACCGCTACGCCAGCCGTCCGGGCCTAATGACACTTTTAAACGTATTGTAAATGTTACATTAACTAAGATTGAGCAACTGCATGGCCTCTAGTATTTAGCTTAACATGTAATAAGAAACCGTTTTTGTTGGAGTGCATACGTAGATAAAATAATAGAGATTATTCTCACAAAGCTTGTTTGATCCCATAGCCTGGAGGAACGATTACGCTGCGATTGGCTAGTTCGTCACTAGGCCAACAACAGGCCAAGCAATGGTGTAACTTCACCACACAGTCATGTGTTATGTAACATGTGTTAGTGAGCAGATAACTCAGTCACCCATGTGTGTTTGAACGATGGAGACTCAGTCCCACAGCCAGTCAGTCAGTCAGTCAGTCAATAAGTGACATGGACTCCTATTGGCCACGACTCCGGGTGGGGCAATATATCACTTTGTCACATTCTCCTCGCTGTCGGGCGGAAACCTTGTATGTCCAAAACTGTTACTTTTCAGGATATGTTAAAAAAGAACCTGCGTTATTATTTACTCACAAGCTCTTGTTAATACTTTTTAATACTTTTGATTGGTTCAATATTCATAAAACCCACAGATACACTAAACAACTTTCACTTTCAGAAATCTTTTTAAATAGTAAAACAAATATTATAAGCTCACAACTCGTCGCGATGCGAGACACGCTGTGAGCTTGTAGATCGGCTATTTTCAATAAATCTTCCCACGACAGTCTTTATGGGGGAGAAAATAACATCTCAAGTTTAAATTATGGAGATACAAGGTTTCTGTCCGACAGCAACGTTACGTGCATGTCATGTTATGTGCCCTCCAACAGTACATAATGTCTGAGGGTTGCCATTCATAACTGCCAGCTACACCTCCAGTATACTGCAGAGGATCTGTCAGTGGTGGATGAAGTACTCCTTGAGTATAAGTGCCACAATGTAGAAATACTCTGTTACAAGTAAAGGTCCCTGTATTCAAAATGGTATGCTAAGGTACAAGTACCTCAGTAAAAGTACTTATTGACTTTTCACCACTGTAGAAGAACTGTGAGAGCAAACACCTGTCTGTCACTGACTATATAAGTCACTAAACATGTCATCATACACATGTACAGAACATCGTCTATGTCGGGTGGAAACCTCATATTTCCCAAACTGTTACTTCTCAGGATTCATATTCAAAAACAGCAAAAGTAGCAGATCTACAAGCTCGAAACGGGACGCGTTTCGAGCTTGTAGATCTGCTACTTTTGACGCTTTTGTGTGACACTGTAGTACGATCAAGCAGGGCGTTAATCTTTACGAAAAAACACAAAAAAGTTAGCAATAATGGAGATGGGAGGTTTCTGCCCGACGACAACGACATGTGCAGTATTATGCTACCCCCGCTTGCTATATCATCATCCCTCATTGCTCTGCTTTCCGTTCCTCTGGTGCTCAGTGCTCGCTGACTGCATTCATTACCTCTGGGAGCTTCTTTGTATCAATTTCCTGCAGGATTACAGGAGCCAATGCAACAAGACAATGTGGCACGATGTGGTTTTTAAAAGCAAAAAAAGCGGGCATCTCTTTCTGATGCCTGCTCCTCTCTCTGCCTGCTTTAATCTGCCCGCACTCCGTATTCCCCCAACGCAACGCCTGATGGGGGGGGGGGCATAGGCTTAAATCTATCATCGAGCCCACTGAAATGTGCTTCCCCGAGCATTACATTAGAAAACCTCAAAGCCAGTCGGTTGTGCAGTGAGCGAGCTAGCGCGCGAGCGAGCAGTGGCGGTTGGGAAAAGTAGCTAAGCACATTTTTTGCTGTTTGTACTTTGTTGCTGTCTGTCGGGCAGAAACCTCTTATCTCCATATTTTAACCTTTTTTTTCTCGTAAATTGACGATTGTTGTACATTTTAATCCAATGTTATTTGACAGCTTTAGTTACTTGGTACTTTGCAGATTTTAAATTATTATTACAAAACATGCATTAAAGAGGTGGTCCCATGGTTTTGCACTTTTTCTGTTTTTCATGTGTCTATGAGGTTGATAGAACTTCATTAAGCCCCCTGGTGGTGTTTTTATGGTGTTTTATGTCTTCTCTGACTATTTTGAGTTTCTACCTGGAGGCTGAAACCTTGAGGGTCAAACGTGCCAATAGAAAAACAGCCCTTTAGTGACATAGTAAAAATATACCCTCCCCCTCATTATCATAACACAACAGGTGTGGGCATGAGGAGGAGGAGGGACTAGGACAGGTGGGTGGTGCTAAGGTGGTGGAGGAGGTGCTAAGGTGAGAACCAGGTATACTTAATGAACTGGAGGCGTGTCCACATAAAACATAATTTTAAGAATTTCTGTACACTTTTTTGAAAAAGATCTTCCTCCTAGTATAACCATAATAAATGATGATTATATTTTAGGGGGGGGAAAAATCACTGAAAATCACGGCACCCCGTCTTTAACTTTGGCTATTCAAAAATAGATGATCTACAAGCTAATATGTGAGCTTGTAGACCAGCTATCTTTCAAAAATAAATTGGAAATATGTTGTTTTACTTTGTACATTTTGATGCCAGTACTTTTACTCAAGTACAATTTGAACACAGGCCTTTTACTTGTAACAGAGTATTTTGTATATCATCTCTTTCGGGTCGAAACCTCATATGTCGAAAACTGTAACTTTCAAAAGCGCCGCGTTTAGAGCTTGCAGATCTGCTACTTTTGATGCTTTTGTGTGACGCTGTAGTGTAGCATGATGAAGCAGGGCGTTAATTTCTGAAAAAACTAAAACAAATTACTTAAAATATGCTTATAAGAGGTTTCTGCTCGACAGCAACGATATAGTGACATTGCTGCTTTTACTAAAGTAATTCCCTCCACCACTGGCAGTGTGTGTGTGTGTGTGTGTGTGTGTGTGTGTGTGTGTGTGTGTGTGTGTGTGTGTGTGTGTGTGTGTGTGTGTGTGTGTGTGTGTGTGTGTGTGTGTGTGTGTGTGTGTGTGTGTGTGTGTGTGTGTGTGTGTGTGTGTGCGAGGAGGAGGAGGAGGATGCAGGGGGAAAAATCCACCTGCTAGATGGCACTGTTGCCCCACCGAAACCGCCAGAGGAAGCCAGAGGCAGAACGCACAAGAGAGAAAGGAAGGACACACAGTGAGAGAGAGGGGAAATCACCCCACAGTGTGTGTCTGTGTGTGTGTGTGCTGCAGTGAGATGTTGATGGAAGAACAATAACTAACACCAAAAAAAAAGAAATAAACAGCGAGGAGTCGGCCCTGTCATTCAAGTGTTAGATGATAAAGTCGTGCAACATCAAAGAGCCAAACCGTATTAGTCAGAGCCCATTCATTCAAAGAATCTGACTGCATTATCTGTTTGGTATGACTATGTTAGAAAAATCGTTTTCTTTATGGTGCTGTACAGTACCCACGGTGTCTAATACCGCACGTGTACGGAATGTGATTTAGATGTTGTTCGACGGATTCTACGTTCATTGTTTACCTGGTATCCTATAGTTTCGAATGTTCAGAGTGTTATTTACATAGTGTTTTGTTTAGACAAGATGCTAGGTTGATCGTCTCACTGGGTATCCTAGTTTCTCGAGGCACTTACACTGTTCTCTCTGCCCTCTATTTATGCGACTATTTACCTTGTTTATTGTCAAGTCTGCTAAACGGCTAAATTGCAAATTGTAATACAAGATTTTAGATAATCACCTCAAAGACAGATCTCATTGCATCGATATTTGTTTGGAGTGCTAGGTCCATCTAAAAGCACCATTTCATCTCATCTCAAAGGGCTGTAGCTGCACTCTATTACAATTTTTTTAATTTTTTTTTTTATCATTGCCCCAAAGCATTAACTGTATAATTAGAATGAGGGGGAAAAAAAGAGAGTAAAAGTCAACAAAGCCTTAACCCATTAAGACCTGAAGCCGACTCTACTGTATATGTCTCCTAAATCCCAACAGTATTCTGAAAAACGTATGTTTCTATATGCTAAATCTTTTTCATGTCAAGAACCCCCCAAATTATATGTATTTGGCCGCAGACCCCCCATCTCAAAATATGTTGTTCCAGGGGGTCCCAGAAGCAAAGATTTTAGTTAAAAAGTTTTCGCTTTAAAAATTATATTTTTAAAGCGAACATTTTTAACTCAAATCTTTGCTTCTGATTTTTGAAAAATCTTGAAAATTTGAGCAAATTTTTGAATATATATATTATATATATTCAAAAATTTGCAAAAATTTTCACGATTAAAAAAAATAATAGCAGATCTACAAGCTCATAGCGCGGCACTCGGTGCCACGCTATGAGCTTGTATATCTCCAGGTCTTAATGGGCTAAATCTGCAGGATTCCATTTAGTTGTTATCACTAAATGCTCAAATATGCAAATAACGTCTAATGCACTCTCAGGATGCCGTAGCTTGCGGGGGGGGAAGGGAGATAGAAATCTGCTGTGCCATCTCTCTGTAGCCGGGGCTGATGATGGGGAAGCACTGTTCTAGAGGGCACCGTTTCTCAACCTAGGGTTCGGGGACCCAACCAGTGGTCCAAATGGACCCTTATGGGTCTGTAACTAAAGAGAATGTACAAATGGAACCAAATGGACCCTTATGGGTCCATTCGGTTGCATTTTCTACACTCTCAAGAGTTAAACAAGCACTGGTTTAGTAGCCTCGGAAACCCAGGCTTTTTTTTTTGTTACAAAAGAAAAAAAGCCTGGGGGAGCCATGCAGGAACGATGGTCTTGGACCTTGTTATCTCCTAACCAATCAGAGTGCAGAGGGGCGTCGCTCTAAATTTGGTGACGTCAGCATGCTCCGTGCACAGGCCGAGGGGGGGAGGGGAGGGGAGGCGGGGACATAGATTGGTGAAGCAATAGGAAGCCACGCACAAATCCGGGCGGCTGTGTTTGGGTCCGCCCTTCAAGACCATGGATTGAGCTCGTAGCCTCAGGCTACTGGTTTAGTGATTCTCAACCTGTTTTTCTTTTCGGGGGTCCACCAGTTTGACATGCATTAGGCCACGGACCCCCCTTTTTGATAAAATGTTTCATCTCTGGGACCCCGAAATCGACGCTGTAAAATCCTCAGTGTCAATTTAACTCTGAGAGCATACAAATGGAACCGGTCCATTTGGTTCCATTTGTATGCTCTCAGAGTTACAGACCCATAAGGGTCCTATATTGGACCCCTGGGTGGGTCCCCGGAACCCGACGTTATGGGACACAATGCTATAAGGAGGACTTGCAGCAGGCTCTCACCTCATATCCAGGAATTCCATCTTTTCCAGATCTCCCCTGCGCAAAAAAGGAAACAGACGCAAAACAAAGACATTATTATTCCCAGCCTTCGATTGGATCAGCGCTGTTGCACTCCTGGTAATCTCCAGCGGTTAATGAGATACCTCAAGCGTGCCGTAATGATCCTGATTGCCGTGATGTGAACACCGTTCCATTCTGTGCTTATACAGGCGAGGAGAAAAAAAAAACTATACAGAAACCATCTCTGATGGTAATTAGTGCCAGTGGTGGAAGAAGTACTCAGATGTTTTATTTAAGTGAAAGTAGCAATACCATAAAAGATACTCTGTTACAAGTAAAAGGCCTGTGTTCAAAATGTTACTTGAGTAAAGGCACAAAAGTATTGGCATGAAAATATACTCAAAGTACCAAAAGTAAAAGTAGTAAAATGTTTGAAAATAGCAGATCTACAAGCTCATAACACGTTGCGACGCGTTGCGAGCTTGTAGATTGGCTATTTTCAAATAGCCTATGCATAAAATAGGGCTGAAGTGGTTAATGTATGTTTTATAATATAGTAATTTATGTCTGCAAAGTAACTAGTAACTAAAATTTTCAAATAATTGTGGTGGAGTAAAAGTACAATATTTTCCTCTGAGATGTAGTGGAGTAGAAAGTATAGAAATACTCCACTAAAGTAAAAAAAAATCCTCAGAATTGTAATTACAGTACTTGAGTAAATGTACTTAGTTACTTTCCACCACTGGTAATTATGTACGGTCATGTAATCGTCGTGCAGAACAAGTGATAGCATGATTAATCTCTCCATATATTGTCCTTGAAACGTGCACTTTGTCCACGTTATGCTAAAACAACCGTGGGTCGCTGTCGGGGGCGGACCTTGGACTACTGTATGTTCAAAATGGTTACTTTTCAGGAAATGGAAAAGATAACCTGTGTTTCATTATATTAGATCCAGTGTAGTTATTTAGTCACAAGCTCTTGTTAATTATGTCGCATCTCGACACATTGTGAGCCTACAGATCTGCTACTTTCAATGCTACGCAGTGTGAGCTTATAGAGCGGCTATTTTCGCTACTTTTGTGCTACACTGTCATAAGACAAAGTATAAAATAGGGCATTCAATTATAGTGGTGGAAAGTAACTAAGTACATTTACTCAAATACTGTACTTAACGCTTTCACTGCCAAGAGTATTTTCATAAAGTACTCCCCCAGTGCCAGCAATTTGCGTGTTTTTTAATTTTGTAATTTTTTAATTTTCCATTCAAATAAATTATCTGATTACACTTTTAAACCCACACGACAGTTCTACCAGTAGAGAGCAGCAAATCGACACATTGATCACCTCGTTGACTCGCTCGCCCCCTCCCAAACAGGCCTACGTCACATCCGGTCATTAACCGGATGTAACATTTTCGACAATCGTTGATCGGGCTAAATTACGATGTGATACACGACTACGATGACTGATCGTCACCCAGACCAAAGAGAATAGAAGTAGACCTCTCCGTTCGTTTTTTATACCGTGTGAAAAACCGTGACTTTCCCTATTCTGGCCAAAAATGACCGCGGGAAAAAAATGAGAACCGGAAACGGAATCTGCGTCATGAAACCGGAACCCAATGAGTCTGAAGGAATCAGAAAGCGAAAGTGATCATGAAAAATAAACAGAATAGCGCGACCACAGTAAAAGGTAAAAACTCAGGATTTCTCGTTCTGGCAGGGAGGGTATTCAGAGAAAACTCGGGATAACTCGGGGCGTGGCACTGAGAGAGTTAAGTACAGTTTTGAGGTATTTTTACTTTACTGGAGTATTTCCAATTTTCTGTACTTTTACTTCTACTAATATTGTACTTTGATTCCACTCTACAATTATTTAAAAACTTTAGTTACTAGTTACTTTGTAGATTTTTATTATTATTACAATACATGCATTGACCACTTTATCCCTATATACTTAGACTATTTGAAAATAGCATATCTACAAGCTCACAACGCTTTGCGACGCGTTGTGAGCTTGTAGATATGCTATTTTCACGATTATTATACATTTTGAACACTTGTGAAATGGGCCATTCTGCATGAGTACTTTGAATTCCGGACTTTTACTTGTAACAGAGTATTTCTACATTGCAGTATTGATACTTTTACTTCAGTAAAAAAATGGTAATACTTTTTCCCCCACTGTTCATTTATGAAAAAAACCTAGAACTATGAAACGTGGGGGAGATAACAAGGTACATCTGCCCGACAGTGACGAACGGGTACAACTGCTGACGCAATAGGAACAAGTGAATGACCCAAAGCCCCCACATTCCACACTGGATTTCAGAGGATGAGGACTTTAGCCCATTAAGACCGGGAACGCATCTGTGTGTCATTTTAAGATTTCTTTTGGCTATTGAAAAATACCAGATCTATAAGCTCATAGCGCGGCACCGAGTGCCGCGCTATGAGCTTGTAGATCTGTTATTTTTTTGAAAAATCGTGAAAATGTGTGCAAATCTTTGAATATATATATTTTTAAAGTGATTTTTTTTAACTCAAGTCTTTGCTTCTGGGGGTTATATAATGTCTTCTAAATCCTAACAGTTTTTTGAAAAAACTTATGTTGCTATAATATCAGTGGTTCTCAAACTCTTTTCATGTCAATAACCCCCGAAATTATGTATTTTGCCACGGACCCCAATCTCAAAATATGTTCCAGGGACCCCCCCAGAAGCAAAGATTTGAGTTAAAAATTTATATATATATATTCAGATTTGCACACAATTGCACGTTTTTTTCCAAAAATATCAGATCTACGTAGATCTGATATTTTTTGAATAGCCAAAGAAATTTAAAAAATGACACAGATGCGTTCCCGGTCTTAACGGGTTATAGGCAACCTCTCTTGAATAAAGAATCGAAAGGTGTATGTATAGGAACCGTACAGGAACGCCTTGGGGTCCCTCGGGCCCTGGGAATCCTGTCTCTCCGATGGGCCCCCTCTCACCCTGTCAGGGAAACACAAGCAGAAGGGCCCCGGTGTCAGTCAGCACGGTGACAAAGGGATGACGCCAGAGATTGACAGCTGAAAGACAAGTTAAAAGCTCAGGCTCACCGGCTCTCCTGGGATCCCTGGATCTGCGCGAGCGCCGGGCTTCCCCTGTCAATCATGGAGAGAGAGAGTAGCGTACGTCAGTGGTGTAAAGTAACTAAGTACATTTACTTAAGTAAGATTTTGAGGTATTTGTACTTCACTTGAGTATTTCCAATTTGCGACAAAAAAAACCCAAAATATCCATGAATTCAAGTCTCCATGGGGTGACTAATCGATAGGAAAAAAATGTCATTTTGGTGGTGTACTATCCCTTTAAGACCTGAAGCCGATTCTACAAATGCCTTCTAAATCAGTGGTTCTTTCAAGATTTTTCAAAACTGTTCAAAAATAGCAGATGTACAAGCTCGCAGCGCGGCACAAAGTGATGCGCTGCGAGCTTGTGCATTTGCTATTTTTTCAATAGCCAACGCTAAAATAAAAAAATCACACTTTCACGGTTTTAAAGGGTTAATTACATGGTCAAATCGACCGATACCGATATCGATATTGCGATGCAAGCTTCCAGTAGGCTTTACTCTACACCTGTTATGCAGTAACTGTGATTCTGGGTGCAGATGCAGACTTATATACACAGTGCATAATTTATTAGGCCTGCAGACGCACACACAGAGTATTGGTTCACACAACCTTCGAAAGCAGAAAGCGCTGATTGAATCTGTAGCCTTCGTCGTCACAAAAGGCCTTTTCACATTCACATTCAAACATAAATATGATCAAATAAAACATTGGCTTTTTAAGGCCGATATTGCCGATATCGTCATGATGGCAGATGAATCATGCATCCCTAGTGAACAGTACAGTAGAGTACAGTACAGGAGTGGTGGAAAAAGTACTCAAATGTTTTACTTAAGTAAAAGTATCAATACTGCAATGTAGAAATACTTAGTTACAAGTAAAAGTCTGGGATTCAAAATTTACTTGAGTAAAAGTGCAAAAGCATTGGTATCAAAATGTACTTGAAGTATCAAAAGTAAAAGTACTAACATTTTTGAAAATAGCAGATCTACAAGCTCACAACGCGTCGCGATGCGATGCGTTGTGAGCTTGTAGATCGCCTATTTTCAAATGGCCTATGTATAAAATAGGGCTAAAGTGGTTAATGTATGTTTCATAATATCATAATTTATATCTGAAAAGTAACTAGTAACTAGAATTTTCGCAATTCAGGGCAATTGCAAAGTGTGGTTGCGCCGACGCCGGTCACGGGGTCGCTGCCGCCGGGACGTGAGGGATACGCCGGGAGGAATACCGTCGTAGGCTGCGCCAATTACATTGTCACTTCACTCCTGAGATCACTTGCGTTTCATTTTGAGAGGATTGATCCCCCAAAAATCATGTTTTTGCATCGAACGGTTACGTTTTGCGCATTTGTGGCGCCCCCTATGGATCAAAGTGTAAATGCTTTTGGGGATTTGTTGAGTAAACCACCCTCGACATGTGATTCAAATTTGGTATCGATTGGACGTTTCGTTCGTGATTTTTGGCATTTTTGGTAAAACGGGCCCCTCCCACTAACTTTGGAAGCCAATTACGGACGAACGGTAGGGACTATCAAAATGCCGTTTGGATATATTTATCGCAAGGGTCCATAGATGACCTGTACCGATTTGTGTGAGATTTGGACAAAATTTGTAGGAAAAGGAGCAAAAAGTGTGTTTTGAAGAAAATTCAAAATGGCGGAAAATCTATCCAGACGCAAATGAGCGTGGCCTATATGGGGAGTTGATTTTTTTATTTTACGACCTACGGTTCAAGAGTTATAGGCAAAAACGTAAAGGGGGCTGTTATAGCGCCACCATGAGGCCAAATGGTGTAATTATTTTTTTAATAATTTCGGACTAAATTATAAACCTCCCCTCCAAATCTGGTAACTCTAGCTGTTACGGTTTCTGAGAAAAGAAAACTTGAATTTGAGTTTTTTCACTTTTCCATTAAAGTGGATGGGGACATTTAATGCACTAATAAATCAATATCAATAAAACTATGCAACCAATCTCTTAGCAAAATGATAGCACACGATTCCCGGTGAGGCCGGTCATTTTGACATATGGCACTAAATTGGGGGAAAAAAACTGTGGGAGGAGTAGCGTGCCAAAGTATTGTTTATCTAGAAAGATTAATAAAGTGGGAAGAGTACTATAGTCTGGTTGCCCTGTTAGGGCAACCACACTAACTAAAGTCTTCAAATAATTGTAGTGGAGTAAAAGTACAATATTTGCCTCTGAGATGTAGTGGAGTAGAAGTAAAAGTAAAAGTATTGGAAATTGGAAATACTCAAGTAAAGTACAAATACCTCAAAATTGTACTTAAGTACAGTACTTAAGTAAATGTACTTAGTTACTTTCCACCACTGCAGTAGAGTACAGTAAAGTATGATGGTACGTTTACATCTGGTTGCAGGTCAGATCATCTTCTTCAGGGTATTGGATTTGAAATGGCAAAGAGAGAAAAGAAAAAGTGACTTACGGAGGACCCTGATATTCCTGGGATGCCTGGAAGGCCGATATCTCCCTGAGGGGAAAAGGGAAAAGTTTCAGCGGTGTTACAATAGGTGCCAGGAATGCGCAGAAATACCCACACTACACACCCACATGCCATTTGAACCAGGTGCACATAGCTGATTCTTGGAATATTCTTGAGAAAAGGGCACTTTTATTAATTTATTTCTTAACCCTTTAAGACCGGGAACGTCATTTTTAGATTTCTTTGGGCTATTCAAAAATAGCAGATCTACAAGCTCATAGCGCGGCACCGAGTTGATCTACCGAGCTTGTAGATCTGCTATTTTAGAAATATTTTGAAAATGTGTGCAAATCTTTGAATGTATATATATTTTTAAAGTAAACATTGGTTGAGTGGTTGAGTGGTTCTCAAACTTTTCCATGTCAAGGACCACCCAAAATTATATGTATTTGGCCGCGGACCCCCATCTTAAAATATGTTGTTTCAGGGACCCCCATTAGCACAGATCGGAGTTAAAAAGGTTAGTTTTAAAAACGTATATCCAAAGATTTGCACAAAGTTTCCTCGATTTAAAAAAAAATAGCAGATCTACAAGTTCATAGCGCGGCACTCGGGACCGCGCTATGAGCTTGTATATCTGCTATTTTTGAACAGCCAAAGAAATCCTCAAAATGACACAGATGCGTTCCCGGTCTTAAGGGGTTAAAGATAGACTGTTTTTTTTTTGCTCCAAAGCGTTCCAGTCGACGTATACAGTAGCATGCTGAGGATTTGTGAGAACACAACCTCTTCACGACCTTCACTGCTTTTATGTTTTAGCACTCTGCTAGTGAGGGTTCCTTTAAACACATTTCTGACAATATTCCCCTCTAGGACGATTCATTCTCGCTTTAAAAGGAAAATCTGAAACAATATGCCAAACACATGCGCACACACACACACCACACACACACACACACACACACACACACACACACACACACACACACACACACACACACACACACACACACACACACACACACACACACACACACGTTACCACATTTGTATTGCCATACTGTACTTTAGGACGCCAATTTTATAATAGCCATTTTTTACCCTAAACCCTAAACCCTGAGTTATACATTATTGCGTGCCGATGTTGCGCACCGAAAATAGTCATTCTACAAGCTCACAACGTGGCGCTGAACAATGTGTTGAGAGCTTGTAGATCTGCTATTTTCAGTGCGCGACACGGGCGCGGAAACTAAGTATAAATCTGGCATTTACTCAAACCCCAAACACTAAACCTAGCCTCTCTAAATGCCTAATCCTAGGTGGGGAACAGGAAAATTGTCCTTACTATGTGTTTTTCTCAAATTCTGCTATATTTGTGGGGACTGGGGACATTTGACCTTCACAAGTATAGTACACACGCACGCGCACGCGCACACACACACACACACACACACACACACACACACACACACACACACACACACACACACACACACACACACACACACACACACACACAGAGCGATTCAATACAATTCAATAGAAATGGGTTCTAATTTGGCCTTCCAGATAAATATGCAAGGTACAAATACAAGTTTTCTGCTATGAAGCTGAATGGAGCCAATTGGACACGGGGGGGTCTTACAGTATATTTGGGTCAAGATGTAAACCATACATACTATAAGAAGTGCATGAGTGTTAAGAATATATGACTTTTGGTAAGTGCTCAGCCGTGTGCTGTAGCTACTGCTGTAATGTGCCTTACAGAGAGGAAGCATGCCCTCACTGTAATCTGTTTATGTCACGGAGGATGACACAGAGTCCCTGAGACGTACTGTACTGTAGGCTCAGTGATTCTGAACCCTTTTCATCTCAAGGACCCTCAGTTTGGGGTGACCCGATAGCACAGTGGTTCTCAAGCTGTGGGTCGGGACCCCCAGGGTGGTCCCCAAATGTTTTTTTTATAGACAATTTAAGGACTTTCAAGACCTTTTTAAAACCTCTAAAACGATAAAAAAAATAAAGACCATTACTGCGTCAAAAGTAATCAAGAAAACAATACTATAAAAATGGTCAATTTACTTAAACAACATTACTTAAAAAATAGGCCAAAATCGTGAAAATAGCAGATCTACAAGCTCACACAACTACAAGCTGCGACACGTTGTGAGCTTGTAGATCTGCTATTTTCCACAGTATTTATCTGTGGAAGCGAGTCATACTAAATGTTGTCGTTAGGGTGCTACATGGGCCTGACAGCGAGACCCCCAATCTACACTGAAAAATCCTCCCTGTGCATTTAACACAGAGAGTGTACCATTGGAACCAAATGGACTGATAAGGGTCCATTTAGTTCCATTTGTACACGCTTGGGAGTTACAGACCCCCGTAATAGGCACCATTTGGTTCCTAACTATCAATCACTTAGCTGAGGCCTCCCTTGGAAACCCCTTCAAGGACCCCTGGGGGTCCACATATGCCATGCTGGGACTTACCTTGGCACCGGGCAGACCTTCCAGACCTGGCAGTCCCATGGGTCCTGATTCACCCTGCCACAGAGAGCACAGTTACAACATCAACATGGAGAAATCCCCCCGGATCAGGGGTTCATTATGAATTAATCACTTATCGTCGCATTGCAACAAGTTGTGAGCTTGTAGACCGGCTATTTTCACTATTTCTTAACCCATTAAGACCTGAGGCCGATTCTACAAAAGGTCTTCTAAATCCTAACAGTTTTTTTTCTTTTCTATAATCAGTAGATTATTCAAAAATAGCAGATCTACAAGCTCATAGTGCTGCACTCTGAGCTTGTATATCTGCTATTTTTGAATAGCCAAAGAAACCTAGAATGACCGGTCTTAATGGGTTAATGGATTTTTTATTAAAAAAAGAAAATAATTATATGAAAATATAAAATGTTTCACTTTATTTTTTTAATATTTTGAAATAATAATCGTAAAAAAAATTAGGAAACGCAAAAAAAAAGGGATATTGACACATAAAGATGGGTCCACGACCCAAAAATGGGTCCCAACCCATTGTTTGGAGAACGCTGCCGTAGATACTGTAATAAGACAGTAAACAGCAGGTCTTCAAAGGGACAGGGAACTCATCTACGTCGGTCAATAACCATTTAGCACACAGTTAATGACAAAATATCAAAGCCACCACTATAACGTTGCAGTCCGGCAGACACCTCCTATCTCCATATTTTAACTTTTCGTTATTTAACGCCCTACTTGATCATACTACAGCGTCACTCAAAAGAATCAAAAGTAGCAGATCTACAAGCTTGTAGATCTGCTACTTTTGATGCTTTTGAATTTGAATCCTGAAAAGTAACAGTTTAGGACATATGAGGTTTCCACCCGACTATGCCCGACAAGGCGAGTGCATTAATTTCTGTCAAAAGGAAAAGATTTCACTCGAATTTCATAGCTCGTCTCTCGCTATGCCTGGTTAGATATGAATAAACACCAGTCCTGTCAATATGGATGTCAATTCCACAGCCTGGAGTGATGGGTGGGCTGTTATAAGAGAGGAAAGGCTGTATGGTACACTGTACAGACACAGTATCTAATCATTTTGCATGTACTGTATGTAGCCTACTATTAACACATTGACTGGCAGGCATTCATGAATTAATTCATCCGCCACCGCCAACGTTTATACTAATCTTCCGAGACCCACAGAATTTTTTCTTTTCAAAGAAGTTCTGGGGGGAGGACGAGGATCTCTTCTATCATCTGGAAAAGAAAAATTGTAACCGCAATCTTCCGTTCTTTAGTTATTGGCAGTTGAATATGGCTTGTTGACAGGCTGGAATTTGTTTAGATCTCGTGATTTCCGGGTGTATTCTACTTCGGGAGTCCCAGGATCAGTCACAGGTTACGGAAGAGCGCCCCCCCCCTATTGTAATCACTGAAAACACCAAATGACGTCTAATGGAAGTCAATGGCAGTCAAGCGTTGGTTTTGAAATCACTTCTATGGACGTTCAACGGCAGTCAATGTGTTAACATCATCATCCAAAACTGGTAAAAAATAAACGAGGGCTAAACTGTTCATCTTTTTGTCTTCAATTGAATTTTTTTTTTTTACGACCAGTTTTCCAAGGGCTCCTGTGTTTGAAGGAGGAGTCATATTTAGTACGCTGAATTTCTTCACGTAAAATAGCAGGTCTACAAGCTCACAACATATCGTAACGCATTGTGAGCTTGTTAGTCCTATTAGTAAGGATGCAAGGTTATTTCTAGTTTTGATCAGTCCTACAGTACTTTTGGAATGTACACGGCACGCTACAATACACACATTCTACCTCCAGCAGTGCCGAGAAAGAGACTCCATATGAAAAGTACGATTAGACGGGCTTTTTCGCACTAAAAATCAGTGGTGGAAAAAGTACTCCAATGTTTTACTTAAGTAAAATTATCAATACTGCAATGTAGAAATACTCTGTTACAAGTAAAAGTCCGGAATTCAAAATGTACTTGAGTAAAAGTACAAAGGTATTGGTATCAAAATGTACTTAAAGTAAAAGCATTCATTATGTAGAATGTCCCATTTCGAGTTTTCAAATGTATAAACACCTTTTGAAAATAGCATATCTACAGCTAGTAGATCGGCTATTTTCAAATGGCCGAAATGTATATAGGGCTGAAGTGGGTAATGTATGTTTTATAATAATAATCAAAATCTACAAAGCAACTAGTAACTAAACTTTTCAAATAAATGTAGTGGAGTAAAAAGTATAATATTTGGATCTGAGATGTAGTGGAGTAGAAGTGAAAGTATTGGAAATTGGAAATACTCAAGTAAAGTACAAATACCTCAAAATTGTACTTAAGTACAGTACTTAAGTACATGTACTTAGTCACTTTCCACCACTGCTAAAAATAGAGGCCTGCCATTCCATGTAGTGGGGGGAAAAAAAGTGATGGCCTCCGTCTGGATGTCCTCTTGCTCGGGCTGCCATGTAAGAAATGCCATTTACGCAGCGGAGAGAGAGAGAGAGAGAGAGAGAGAGAGAGAGAGAGAGAGAGGGCCAACGCGCTGTGACATAGACGGATTGCGTGGGTAATTGTCACACATGTAGATTGCCATGAATAAGCGAGTGTGGCTAAAGGGAGAGAGTGCTGGGGCCCCGGCCCCCAGGATCAGCGCGGGGAGACGGATTGGGGCAATTCCACCACAGCACTGAGGCACCGCTCGCACTATTTATTAAAATGTCAAATTAACATCCTGGTGAAAAATCGCCCCCTGCAACAAAACAATAAAAAAAAAAGAGAGAAAAAAAAGAAAGAAAATGCAATTGGCCCCTTGAGAATAAAGAATTCAAGTTGATACCAGACGGGTTGTATTGCTGCCATGTCTCAGCTCTGTGTGGATAGTTTCAGGGCAGTAAGGTGTGTGTGTGTGTGTGCGTGCGTGTGTGTGTGTGTGTGGGGTGAGGGGGGGGGGGGTTCATACTGTAAGTTCCCGCTGGCGAAACAAAATGCCACAGTAATTTGATAGTTGCAGGAGATGTGGTCATTTTGTTGTGTGTGTTGAGAGCGGAGGGTCTGCTACAACAGTGTTCGCCAAACAATGGGTTGGAACTTGGGTCCCATTTTTGGGGTAGAGGATCAATTTTTATGGGTCGCGAGTCAATATATATTTTTTTACGTTTCCTACAATTTTTTCTTTTTATTATTATTTCAAAAGCTTTTCAGAAAGAAAAAAAGAAAGAAAACATATTCAGATTTTTTTTTTTAAGATTCAAAGGAATTTCAGAAATATTCAAAAAAAGGAAAAAGATAAATCCATATTTTTAAAAACCAAACATAAGAAACAGTGACAATAGTATACAAGCTTACAACACGTTGTAGATCTGCTAATATCACGACTAAATATTACAAATATATAACAAAAATCCAACTCACAATACTTCCATCATCTCCTTTGGGACCCTGGAAAGAAGGAGGAGGCAGATAAACCACATGGAAAATACTAACTGATAATGCAACAATCACATCAATCAATACACATCTATCATACATATACTGTACATTTAAAAAATGATCACTTGGCACAGTATCTGTCTGTCTGTCTGTCTGTCAGTCTGTCCCCACCCTTCTCTCTCTCTCCCTCTCTCTCTCCCCCACACACACCACACACACACCACACACACACACACACACACACACACACACACACACACACACACACACACACACACACACACACACACACACACACACACACACACACACACACACACACACACACACACTCTCTCTCTTATATATACTGTATAAATAAAGCTTTTAAATAGCCTGTATGATTTTCTAACAACGCCTGAAACTAACTAGTCAACTAGATCATTAATAGTATCATTAATATGCAGCACACATTCTTACGTTGCACCAGCATCCTCTACCATTCTAAATATAAGCAGCTATTGATAAATGTAGCCCCCTTTCCCTCTTAACCCATTCAAACCGGGAACGAATCTGTGTAACCACGTAAACCATTATTTTATACTTATACTATTCAAAAATAGCAGATCTACAAGCTCATAGCGTGGCACCGAGTGCCGCGCTATGAGCTTGTAGATATGCTATTTTTGAGAAATCGTGAAAATTTGTTTGATTAGGCCTATGTAACATTTTTAACTCAAATATTTGCTTCTGGGGATACAAATGTCTTCTAAATCCTAACAGATTTTTGGGGAAAAAACGTATTTGCTATTGCAGTGGTTCTCAAACTTTTTCACGTCAAGGACCACCCAAAAGGATATGTATTTGTCCGCGGACCCCCCCCCCCCCCCCGCATCTCAAAATATTTTGTACCAGGGACCCCCCCCCCCCAGAAGCAAAGATTTGAGTTAAAAATGTATATATATATTCAAAGATTTGCGCACATTTTCACGATTTCCCCCCCCCCAAAAAATTCGGCATTCGGTGCCGCGCTATGAGCTTGTATATCTGCTATTTTTGAACCCCCCCCCCCCAAAAAAAAAATTACACCGATGCGTTCCCGGTCCTAATGGATTAACACTGATTAAGATGCTGTCTTATTGATTGCTCCATTGGAGCCGTTTGGCTGTGATGGATGCAGTACAGGCGGAGAGAGAAGCCCTCCTTATAGGGGGTTTGGGCGGTGGGTGCACAACATGCATTGTGCACCGGTGGTGGGGAGATTGGAATGTCTATTTCCCGTCACCACCTGAAGTGCTGTGTGGGTTGCAGCGGACGGATCGTCGCCAGGAGCTGTGAGTGAACGTCTCCCAGGAATGGGTGAGATTACAGTCTGTCTGATAACAGGGAAAGAGCAGGGGCAGCGCCGATAAGCAGAATCGGGTCACATGGACTTGGCCCCCGGCTGCAGAGCGGCTTAAGCTGTAGAGTCCACTCTACATAATCGCCGGATGTCGGGCAGAAAAAACTTGTATGTTCACGTTTTCTTTGGTAAATGTTAACCCATTCAATCCGGGAAAGCATCGGTGTCATTTTAAGATGTATTTGGGTATTAAAAAATAGCGAATATACAAGCTCATAGCGCGGCACAGAGAGTAGATCTGCTATTTTCGAAAAACATTTTTGCAAATCTTTGAATTATATATTTTTTAAAGTGAACATTTGTAACTCAAATCTTAGCTTCTGGGGGTCCCTGGAACAAAACATTTTGAGATGGGAGTCCGTGGCCAAATACATATCTAAAAATGTTTTCTAAATCCTAACAGTATGTTGCTGTATCCAACTTTTTCATGTCAGGGACCCCTAAAATTATATGTATTTGGATGTGGACCCCCATCTGAAAATATTTAGTTCCAGGGACATATCTGAGTTAAAAATGTTCGCTTTAAATATATATATATATTCAAGGATTTGAACAAATTGTCAGGATTTTTCAAAAATAGCAGATCTGCAAACTCATAGCGCGGCACTCAGTGTCGCGCTATGAGTTTGTAGATCTGCTATTTTTGAATAGCCCAAAGTGTAAAATAATGCTTTTTAGCTCAAATCAAAAATGACACAGTTCCAGGTCTTAATGGGTTAAGCTGTAGAGTCCACTCTACATAATCGCCGGATGTCGGGCAGAAAAAACTTGTATGTTCACGTTTTCTTTTGGTAAATTAACCCATTCAATCCGGGAACGCATCGGTGTCATTTTAAGATGTATTTGGGTATTAAAAAATAGCGAATATACAAGCTCATAGCGCGGCACAGAGAGTAGATCTGCTATTTTCGAAAAACATTTTTGCAAATCTTTGAATTATATATTTTTTAAAGTGAACATTTGTAACTCAAATCTTAGCTTCTGGGGGTCCCTGGAACAAAACATTTTGAGATGGGAGTCCGTGGCCAAATACATATCTAAAAATGTTTTCTAAATCCTAACAGTATGTTGCTGTATCCAACTTTTTCATGTCAGGGACCCCTAAAATTATATGTATTTGGATGTGGACCCCCATCTGAAAATATTTAGTTCCAGGGACATATCTGAGTTAAAAATGTTCGCTTTAAATATATATATATATTCAAGGATTTGAACAAATTGTCAGGATTTTTCAAAAATAGCAGATCTGCAAACTCATAGCGCGGCACTCGGTGTCGCGCTATGAGTTTGTAGATCTGCTATTTTTGAATAGCCAAAGTATAAAGTAATGGTTATAGCTCAAATCTAAAATGACACGATGCGTTCCCGGTCTCAATGGCTTAATGCCCTATACCTCATTGTACGAGGGAGTGTCACGCAAAAAAAGTAGCGAAAATTGCAGATCTACAAGCTCGAAACGTGCGATGCATTGTGAGCGTGTAGATCAGCTATTTTCCACTGGCGGGCCCACTGGTTCTTCCCCCCCCCCTCCCCCCACCCCCATTTCCTGCAAAGAAAACGTTCATTTTTTGGGGGACTTAGAAGGTTTTTCCTACCCGACAGCGATGATATCAATGACGCCGTGCTGTCCCTGAGGCTTTCTCATTCACACCTTTTTGAGAGGCAGGAAGAAGCCTCTTTCAGCGAGGCCAGCATATAGCTCTCAAGGAACGGGACATAATGTGACACACAGGGGGGCTTCTACCAGGGCCAGATAACACACTCCAGCACCACTCCTATAACCCATTCAATCCGGGATACGCATGCTGTGATTTTTTTTTATAGATTTGGGGCTATTCAAAAATAGCAGATCTACAAGCTTGTAGATCTGCTAGTTTTGAAAAATGTTGAATTTTGCGCAAATTTTGAATACATGTATTATTTGGAAACAACCTTTTTAACTCAAATCTTTGCTTCTAGGAGGGTCCCTGGAACAACATATTTTGATGGTGATCGGCGGCCAAATACATATCATTTTGGGGGTCCTTGACATGAAAAAGTTTGAGAACCACTGATATAAACATTCATTTTTTGTAGGGGTGTGCCGATATATCGTCCCACGATATATCACGATAGGTTTTCGTGGCGATATGTATCGTTTTGGGGGAAAAAAATATTGTTTTGAAAAAGTAAATACAGTACATATATATTTTTTGCAATAATAATAATGCAAAAACAGAAGTATTTGTTTGCATTTGCTCCCCCCCCCCCCATATATTTTCATATATCTTATCGATGTCGTGAGCCCAATATCGTGTATATCGTATCGTATCGGCACACCCCAATTTTTCTGTAGCAAAAAACTGTTAGGATTTAGAAGACATCTGTAAAGATTTGCACACATTTTCATGTTAAAAAAAATAGCAGATCTACAAGCTCATAGCGCGGCACTCGGTGCCGCGCTATGAGCTTGTATATCTGCTATTTTTGAATAGCCAAAGAAATCTAAAATGAACAGAGATGCGTCATCCCGGATTGAATGGGTTAATACAGTATGTAATGTTCAGGTTATACCCAGGGTTTGTGGAGAGCAATGCCACATCATTAACCCCGTATTTCACAGTACAGTGTAAAAGGTTTTGCTTCAGGCAAAATGTCCCCTTACCGGTGGGCCGAGGGGTCCGGGAGGTCCTAAAGTCGCTCCGCCGCTCTGAAAGGATACTGCCGTTATCATTATACGACTGAATACTGTATCTTCACAGTATGAAGTGAAAGAAAAAAACCTGTTATAATGCTGTATGTTCAGTTCATGTTTAGCAATTTGACTTCACGCATACATTTCAATTGCATAAAGGACAACTTCACCCATTTTCAACCTCTCTTCATATAATAGGTCCTCACTAATGCTCCTGATAAAATTGTGTAATTTTTTTCTACCCAGTCTGTGTCTCATTAGCCTCGGAAACCCAGGCTTTTTTTTTGTTACAAAAGAAAAAAAGCCTGGGGGAGCTATGGAGGAACGATGGTCTTGGACCTTGTTATCTCCTAACCAATCAGAGTGCAGAGGGGCGTCGCTCTAAATTTGGTGACGTCAGCGTGCTCCGTGAACAGGCCGAGGGGGGAGGGGAGGGGAGGCGGGGACATAGATTGGTGAAGCAATAGGAAGCCACGCACAAATCCGGGCGTCTGTGTTTGGGTCCGCCCTTCAAGACCATGGATTGAGCTCGTAGCCTCAGGCTAGTGTCTCATAGACCGTATTCACACGGCGGTGAAAATGCCACCCCCGTTGCCGTGGAAACCGGGGTGGCATTTCATTAACTTAATAGCAATATGGCCGCCGTGTGAATATGGTCTATAGGCATAGAGTTAAAAATAATAGAGAGGGCACCGGATATCGCCTCCCATCCACTTGCATTGAGTTGCTCACCCAGCGCATGGGCCTAATTGAACCCTTCTTCCGGGTTGGAAACGTATTGGAAAATGTGATGGGCGCGGCCTATTTGGGGCTTCAGTGACGTCACTGGAACCCCATGGGCTCGTTCACATACATTGGCCACACCTGCAATACCTCAAATGGCCAGCATGTTCAATTGGCTTCAATGAAACCACTGGGTTCTGGGGGCTTGTCTATAGGAGGACACTTCAGAAACCCGCCTACCAGTGACATCATCGTTAGGAAGTTTTTTTTTTTTTCTCGATTTTTGTTAACACGAGAACAGTGGCTTCCATTATAGCATGCTAACTTTCCAGGAATAGAAAGCCTGCAGTTTCTATTAGCTTGCATTCCCCATCGATGATGTCACTGGTAGGCGGGTTTATGAACTGTCCACAGCCCTCCTCTGACTGAGACAAAGACTGAGTAGACAAAAATGGTGCCATTATATTATCATGACATGAGTATTAGTGAGGGACCAATTATATTCAAAATGGGTGAAATCATCCTTTTAAGGAATACAACCTTTTTTCATGCATTCTACAACCAATCAACTGCAGTACATAGAGTGGTCATGTCATGTGAACAGCCCTTACCTGGAGCTTGTACAGACTGCTCATACCGTTGCCGTTACCCTCCACAGGGGGAACACCCTATGGCACAGAAACAAACGGTAAGCAAGGGTGTCAGTGCTATTTTTGCCAGACCCAAGGGGTTGGCCTACATGAGGCTTTGTCCCCTTTCGTCCATACATGGGCATAAAAGTATGTCCATCTTGTCCCTTTTTTGACCATATATGGACACACGTCGGATTTTATTCTGGGTCTGGCAGAACCAGGTCTCCTGGTCTTGTTTAAGAAGTGGGGCTCACAAGCTTGCAGATCTGCTATTTTTTGTGCCCGCAGAATATGGATGCTGGGGTTCGAGTGGTTAATCAATAGAATCTATGCACAGCAGCCATATTGGGAATGAATTGGGCCCCTTCCTTACTTCCTTCACAGGTGTTACCAATAATACTAATTAAGGCTCCGTTCCATTTAGTGTGGCACAGTGGTCGTCTTATTTTCAAGGACCCCCATAACTCTGAGAGTGTAACCAAATGGAACCAAATGGAACCAAAATGGAACCAAATGGAACCAAATTTCTACACTCTCAGAGTTACACACCCACCATAAGGGGCCATTTGGGAACCAAAATGGAGTGTTTCTAGTGAGCCAACATGCACAATATCAGCGCCCTGGCCAGAATGGAACAGACCCTTCATTAGTATCATTGGTAACACCTGTGAAGGAAGTAAGAAGAGGCCCAATTTCTTTCCAATATGGCTGCTGTGCATAGAGCCTATTGACCAAAACCCAAATCCTATTTTTAGAACTGTGCTCCCCCTCCACTACACCCCTGACGGTAAGCCAAAGAGGCACCGGCGTGCACTGTGTGTGTGTGCTCGCACTTTTAGAGAAAACTATAGGTCTGAGGCCGTTTTACACAGTTAAGCCCTTAAATGCTACATGAGAGAGATCGATGCAGCATAGCTGGTGATTACAGAGACAGCTGGGGGGAGAGACAGGGAGGGAGAGAGAGAGAGAGAGGGGGAGGAAGAGAGAGAAAGAGAGGGAGAGAGAAAGAAAGTGAGAGAGGGAGGGAGAATGTGGGGGGGAGGGGTGGCAAAGGAAAAATAAAAAGCATAAACGTAATGCTCAAACCTCTGAAAATATTTTTGTACTAAATGCATACAGTATGAAACACCTTTTGGGAGAAGACGGGAATAAAAAAAAAAAAAACGTTTTCCTTCAGTATAAAGTGATATATTTGGAAACGAGCTGCTCTGGGAAAGAGGAGAGAAGTCAAGGTTCTCATTTAGAAGCGAGCGGATGCCTGTGCCCTTTTCAAGGCATCGCAGCAATCCCGCGTCCTTCCCCAACCGCAGTTTATGGGACCTGGGGTGTGGGAGGGCACGGCGGGTTCAAGGGGACGCCTGATGAATTATAGATTTGCCTTTAGAAGTGCTTACTCACTGGCCTTTTAAAAGAGAGAAGGAACACCACACCACAGACTGCCAGCCTGCAGGTCTCAACAATCTCACCGCGCATCTGCACAGCTTTCCTCCGTCGGGTTTCTATGCCTCGCGCTACTCTAAACGCCGCGTGCAATGGCGTTCATATCCCACGGGTAAAGGGGACAAGCCCTTTAATGTAAGAGAATCCAGAGGTGTAAAGTAACTAAGTATAATTATTTACACAAGCACTATAATATAACATAATATAACTACTTAATTATACTATAATTTGGGTACTTCTATTTCTTGATACTTTATACTTCTGCTACACTCGCAAATACTGTACTGTCTACTCCACTACATTTATATATACCTGTATTACTACAATATAGGTTGTTAACCAAATCTACAACAAAGCCTGGTTCAGACATTTTCATATCCTGTAATGCCAGTTAATCAGCTACTAAAGCTCGGCATTATGACCTACTAAAACGCCTACTGCATATGGTGGAAAGTAACTAACTACATTTTTAGTACTGTACTCAAGTACGATTTTGAGGTTATTTTACTCTTGAGCATTTCTATTTTTCAATAATGATACTTCTTCTCCACTACACCTCAGAGGCAAATATTGTACTTTTTACTCAACTACAATTATTTGAAAACTTTAATTACTAATTACTTACTATTGTTATTACAAAACATACATTAACCATTTAAGCTCTATTCAACAAACGTTTGTAGTGTACTTAACCCATTGATACCTGGAACGCATCTGTGTCACTTTAGATGTCTTTGGCTATTCAAAAATAGCAGATATACAAGCTCATAGCGCGGCACCGAGTGCCGCGCTATGAGCTTGTAGATCTGCTATTTTTGAAAAAAATCTTGAAAAAAAAATCTTGAAAGAAAATGTTTTAGATTATTTTTTTCAAAATGTTTCAAAATTTCAAAACTTTCAAAAAACCTCAGGTCTTAATGGGTTAAAGTACATTTGAACAATTAAGTAGCCTATATTTTAGGGGCACGGTGGCGCAGTCGGTAACAGAATGTGTATTTGATAGAAAATGAGTAGGTTTTTGGGAGAACTTGTGTCCACCACTGCACACATTTTCACATCCTGTAATGCAGCTAATCGGCTACTGTAATGAAACAAAGACTCCGCATTGTGACCTACTAAAAGCGTCGGTACCGCAGGGCACGTACGCGGGAGCCTCTACGGATCACGTACTGTACGGTACAACGTGCACCGCGCGACCCCTGACGGGGATCTAAGGATACTGTGAGTCATTATCACGGCGCAAGCAGCTGGCAGTGCAGAGCAGTGTGCACGGCGGTATAGGAGAGCCTGAGGAGGAAGGTATAGGAACTTACAGGAGGTCCTGGAAGCCCCGGTCTGCCTGGCGGGCCCTCGCCTCCCTGCCAAACACACACACACACACACACACACACACACACACACACACACACACACACACACACACACACACACACACACACACACACACACACACACACACACACACACACACACACACACACACACACACACACACACACACACACACACACACACACACACACAGTATTGAAGACCACATTCATCACAACCAGGGCTGCAACTGTCGAAAGTCTTCTTAGCAATTATTCTATCGATTACGTTTTCGATTCATTGAATAACCGAGAAGCATGCTTTTTCATATATATATATATATATATATATATATATATATATATATATATATATATATATATATTTATATATATATTATGGCATTCACAACTAATGATTTTTACTAGTCGACTCATTTGACCAAGTAGTAGTCGACTAGTCGACTAGTCGAAATTTACATAAAAAATAAAAAAATGAAAAAATCTTTTTTTTTTAGGGGGGGGCATTGTTTTAATGCCATCCTACTACTATATTACTATTATTATTATCCTCCTGCCCTTATTTTTATGGCGTCTTAAGGGAAGCGCTTCTGGCACAGCAGCACAGCACCACAGCAGCGTCTCCAAGGGTCCCCATTGCCCAATAATAGGCTTTTATTGGGCATACTTTTGACCGCCTTTTGATAAAAAATAAAGTCAGGAGGATAATAATAATAGTAAGATGGGCCATAACTATGGCATTAAAAAAAAGAAAAAAGAAAAAAAAAAGTTTTTTTCTTTCTTTTTTTTTCGACTATTCGACTAGTACCAACAAAGTCGACTAGTGGTTATACTAGTCGAATAGTCGACTAGTCGACTAGTTGGTGAAAGCCCTAATATATATACATATATATATATATATATATATATATACTGCCCACAAAAAGTTTGGAAACGTAACTTTGTTCGATTATTTCTCCCCTTCAATAATACCAATTGTTGTGTTCTATATCATTTTTATCGTTGATTTGTCACCTTTACAACGAGGTACAGCTTGTAAGGATCGGGCATTTGTAGAATGAGCAACACTGCTAAACGTGTGGGTAGCGCCCCAACAATAACCACCATGGATAATGGTTATGGATGGCATCTTTAAATACAGTATTATTATTCTATATAAGCCATATTGATAGTAAGCAATGGGTCACTGTTTTAATCTAGACCCAACCATATTATTGTCTATTACGTTAAAATGGCTTCATGGCTAAATACATACATCTATGTACTGTACAGGAATCAATAAATTATCATTATAGCAAGAAAACATAGTTTATAGATAATCAGACAGAACATCTTACTTTATCTCCTTTTGGTCCAAACTGGCCCATCGGTCCAGGTCTACCCATAATTCCCTGGAAACAGGTGCAAGAATTCAAGCTTGTTAGATTGTGTTTTCAGCAAGTCATGTTGAAAACATACAGAAACATACAGAGATTATACATTCTTATGTGCAATTATGAAATGGATAGTGTGTATTAACCCATTGATACCTGGAACTGTGTCATTTTTAGATTTGAGCTAAAAAGCATTATTTGACACTTTGGCTATTCAAAAATAGCAGATATACAAGCTCATAGCGCGGCACCGAGTGCCGCGCTACGAGCTTGTATATCTGCTATTTTTGAAAAATCGTGAAAATATGTGCAAATCTTTGAATATATATATTTTTAAAGCGAACATTTTTAACTCAATCTTTGCTTCTGGGGGTCCCTGGAACAAAATATTTTGATGCGGGTCCGCGGCCAAATACATATAATTTTGGGGGTCCTTGACATGAAAAAGATTGAGCACCACTGACATAGAAACATACGTTTTTCAGAAAACTGTTGAGATTTAGGAGACATGTAGAATCGGCTACAGGTCTCAATGGGTTAATATAGAGCAATAATATTGCTTTGCCACGAAGAGTGAACACAGCACATGTTTTTTTTTGTGACCAACTTTTTATTTTGCCTTTTTTAAAACAAAGTTCAGAGGTAAGAGACATTACATCACATCACTGTGTGGGCAAGCAGTTCATACACAATTCTCACAGTGGCATACAAAAGTGTCTTTTCAGTACATAGATCGTCCGTCAGTATGCACTGGCGGTCCTGTGGCTGCAAGACAGCCCAGGTCGCTTCTTAACCCCCCTACCAGACCCCCGGGTTCGCATAGACATTATAGGAAAGGGAAAACCATGATGTATACATGTACTGTATATAATACAATATTTTTTTTAATAATGCAATGAAATGAAAAAAAAAAAAGTAAATTATAATTGTGTTTGTTAGATACCCTCTAATCCTGTTACAAAGTAAAAGGGAAAAAAAGCAAAAGAAAAAAACAGCAGTAGAAAAAAACAGTTCAGTCTCAGATGTCAAAGTACAAGTGTTCATCCTAGTCGAGTACTGATTTGACCTTCTGGGCCGCAGTAAGTAATATTTGAATCGATTCTGTCCTTGCGCCTTGTGCTCTAGCACTGGATGCCTCTAATCTCAAGACTTCGTAGAAGGACAGCTTTCAACGGTGTAAACATAGCACAAGATTTTTTTTCGTAAAAGAAATCTCTACTTTTGAGTTTTTTGTATTTACATTTTTTAGGAAAGAAATGACTCATATTGACATGCCCAAATTAGGAACGCCAGGTTAAATTGTCTAAGTATTTGGTAGCTTACCGGTCCACCAGTACGGCCAGTCATTCCAGGAAGTCCATGAACTCCCCCGGTTCCCTGAAAAAGACAAGGTGGAGTGAAATGATTCATAGTGGTGGAAAGTAACTAAGTATATTTGCTCAAGTACTGTACTACTGTATGTACAATTTTGAGGAAAGTTTTACCCAAGTATTTACATTTTCTTCTACTACACTACATTTACAGTACTTAATCATTTACCTTTAGTTACTTTGCATACAGGGATTAGCAACATCAATTTTGTCTGCTCATTTCTTTGCGTCATCACTTCCAATTTCACTTGTTTAGTCTGTATCCTGACTGAGTTCTCTATCCTGATTGGATAAAATTGATAACCCAACCTGAAAATGCATTTTCTGTTTAAATAAGAGCTGAAGAGACATGGAGACTCCTGTTACTGAACAATAGCAAAGCAATGAGTACTATCAGAATATAGAGCTATTTAACACTTATTAACTAATGAAAATCACTTACCCTACCTTTAACTACACATGAATGCATCAAAAATTATAGTAGCGACGCGTTGTGAGATCTGCTATTTTTGCCTATGTTGGCTTAGTAGGCAAAAGTATTCGCCTATAATGACGTACCCAAAAAAGGCAAACCAAGTTTTTCAGTAAAATACCAGAGTACTTCATCCCACAGCTGATCATTCTAGTGGCTAATGATGTAAATATTCATCAGGTTATTGATCCCCATGCAGTGTGAAGGGCCCGGTCTCATTTAACACACATACATCTTCCATGTGTGTGTTCTAGAGCAGTGTTTCTCAACCTTTTATTCATTTCAAGGACCCCCAGTTTGATATTCAGTAGACCGCAGACCCCCGTTTGATACCATGTTCATCTCCGGGAACCAGTGGTGGAAGAAGTACTCAGATATTTTACTTAAGTATGAGTAGCAATACCACAATATAAAAATACTCTGTTACAAGTAAAGGTCCCGTGTTCAAAATGTTACTTGAGTAAAAGAACAAAAGTATTGGCATACAAATATACTTAAAGTACCAAAAGTAAAAGTAGTAAAATGTTTGAAAATAGCAGATCTAGAAACTCACTACGCGTCGCGATGCGACGCGTTGTAGATCGGCTATTTTCAAATAGTCTATGTACTATAAAACAGGGCTAAAGTGGTTAATGTATGTTTTATAATATAATGATTTATATCTGCAAAGTAACTAGTATCTAAAGTTTTCAAATAACTGTAGTGGAGTATAAGTACAATATTTACCTCTGAGATGTAATGGAGTAGGGGTAAAAGTATTGAAATTTGGAAATACTCCAGTAAAGTACAAAATACCTCAAAATTGTACTCAAGTACAGTACTTGAGTAAATGTACTAAGTTACTTTACACCACTGGTGGCGTGCGCTCTTCCCATGTGAGCCACGAGGACGCCCACACGCGGCGACAGCTTTTTGAAAAGACTGTGTCGAGACTTACCAAGGTATTACGTGTAACTCTCTCTTTTTTTAAATCTACTTCTTAATGTCACTTTCAGTGCGACTTCCCTGCAGCCCACGGTGAAATGAATAATGCATTCTTTTTTGTTTCTAAAAATGAGGGGCACACTTTTCAACTTACCTCCTCTCCTTTGTCACCTATAGGGCCTGGGAAACCTCTTTCTCCTTTCACTCCCTATAGGGAAAGGGAAGCAAGTAGTACCAGTGAGGAGTTGTGGAAGCCCTAAAAAAAAACTGAGATCTATAAATGCCAAATCTTACAGCTGATGTCTTGGAATTGCTTAGCCTACTTCGCTGGTTATATAGCACTGTATCCATAGCAACAGCTGGTGCAAGCCATCGCAGAGGAGAGAGAGTGCATGGACGGTATATGTTGTGCGAGGCTTTTACAAGGTTTTTACATCGCGTTTACAGTAACATTAAACACAATTAGAGCCCGACTGATAAACAGGTTTTTCGGGGCCAATGCCAACACCAATATTAGGCAGCAAGAAATTCCAATACTGATATGTATGGGGCTGATATGTTTTATACACACACACTATATAAATACATTCTTTGCAATGATCCCTCAAATGTGGTTAACAAGAAGCTATGTAACAATAAACTTTATTGTCCAGGGCACTGAAACAGTAAACTTCACTGTAATGATAAACCACACACTCACACACACACACACACACACACACACACACACACACACACACACACACACACACACACACACACACACACCCCCACACACACACACACACACACACACACACTGTCCTGTAATGTTCTCTACCGATACATCTGTGATAGACACGGCCGATAAATTCGGTCGACTGATAAATCATCTCTAAACAGAATCTAAACAAAGGTTTATGTAGCTAGACTATCATTTTACTAAATTGTTATTTGTTAAAACAGTTAATAACTCATGTATATGAAACATGTATGTGATATGCAGAGTCAATAATGGGTGATGAGTGTTATATATTTCCTTGTCTTACCTTTGGGCCTTCCTTTCCAGGATTACCGACAGGACCTCTCACACCTGGATCACCCTGTTTAGGACACATACAATACAGGATTGATTGATAGATTTTTTTTATTGAATACTTTATTAACATGATTATTAACAATACAGTACAGTAAAAGGTTATGCTAGTAATACATATAATACATACAATACAATACAAAATATATTGGAACTAGAAAAAGTGCTCCTCGGAGCACAGGTCTCCGCCAGGTGAGGTAGGTTATTGTGGCCTCCTGGTGGCGCTATAATAGTGAAAATAGTGAAATAGTGAAATGTGAAAAGGGTGCCATTTCTTCTTAGGCCTTTCACGGCAATCGGACACTGCATTCATGATTTGAGGCATTTTGTTCCAAAAAAATTGTTTTGCAAAAATCGGCCTCCTGGTGGCGCTATACTGGGGCAATGTTAAAAGGGTGGCGTTTGTTCCTCAACATAGTGTGAATGTGCGTGCAAAGTTTGACCGTAATCTGACGCTGCTGCGTTCATGATCTGCGGCATTTTGTTCAAAACAAGCCAGTAATGCAAACTTTAGATGTAAATCTTAGCCAATCAGGATGGAATATGAAAAATCAAAGATATCGGTCTTGATCACATGACTATAGAGATCATGTGTACCGTGTATTGTGTATTTGCGTGACATTTGCATAAAATCTGAAGGAGCAAAACAATATGCCTTTGGGCCTGGCGGAGACAATAAGTACCTCGTACCATACATTGACTCTGTATGTGACTCCTACTCTACAGTACCGTCACTCTGTGTGTGACTCCTCCTACGGTACGTACCTTGACTCCCTCCAAGCCTTCCACTCCTGCCACACCGAGGGCTCCCTTTTCCCCCTTCATGCCGGGCAGACCTGGCACTCTGGTGGTGCAGACACTGCAGGCGTTCTGTCAGGGCAAGGATAGGACGGATACATGGTCAAGTGTTCGCTTTAAAGCTGCAATGCGTAAGATTCACGTCCCACCTGGGATACAAACCCTGGATCACACGCGCAAGCACCCCAATTCTTTTTTTTTTATTGAGCTACTGTATGGCGATATATTTCCCTTTGAATTTCCTGCAATACCGTTGTCAACCAGTGGGCGTCCTACCCGGCTACAGGATCTAAATGTCTCAATAAGTGTTGAGAGACATTTAGAGACCACCTCAAAACAGCAGCAGTTATAGGCTATTGTTAGTTCTATTGTACAATTGTACTAAAACATGAAAAACAACACAAATGATGGGAGCTTGCCGAAAAACACATTTCCCCCACTGTTTTACACCAGTAAACCTGTGATGTGACAATAAAGATGATTCTGTCCATGTTATATATTGTTTCATTGTACATTGCAGTTAGTTATATTGTATTAACATACTCTACCATGCAGATTAGTTCAAATAAACCAGTATAAATTTAACCCAATGGACCTAGTAAGGGTCTCTCTCTGAGTTACAAACGGATAAATGAACACTGAACCATTTTGACTGTGGTGTGGTGTGACAGATCTAGACTTTTATCAAGCTACGGTGGCGCGCTGCCATTTTGTGTCCTTCATGGCGTCACGTCCCCTGAGTGGAGGACAATGGCCCGAGTGACACTTAATCCATTCAATCCGGGAACGCATCTGTGTCATTTTAGGTGTCTTTGGGCTATTCAAAAATAGCAGATATACAAGCTCATAGCGCGGCACCGAGTGCCGCGCTACGAGCTTGTAGATCTGCTATTTTGGAAAAATCGTGAAAATGTGTGCAAATCTTTGAATATATATATATATACACATTTGTAACTCAAATCTTTGCTTCTGGGGGTCCCTGGAACAACATATTTTGAGATGGGGGGTACACGGACAAATACATATGATTTTGGGGGTCCTTGACATGAAAAAGGTTTGAGGATCACTGATATTATAGCAACTTAAGTCTTTTCAAAAAACTGATTTAGAGCAAAGATTTGAGTTAAAAAAAAGTTAACTTAAAAAAATATGTATATATATTCAAAGATTTGCACACATTTTCACGATTTTTCAAAAAAATAGCAGATCTACAAGCTCGGTGCCGCGCTATGAGCTTGTAGATCTGCTATTTTTTTTACCAGCCAAAGAAATCTAAAAATGACTCGGACGCTTTCCCCGGTCTTAATGGGTTAAATGTTCTGTAAATGTCTGCGGAGCTGAAATAATTCCAAACCCTCCAAGAGTGTCTCTCGTCTCGGTGAACTTTGTCAAACTCATTGACGGTGACATTTAGGGGACAATCGTAAATATCATTGCCCTCAATCCGGTCCAGATACTGTCTGACACTTCGGCTCAGCGTAAAGTGGTGGTGAGCTCCAACTAGGAGGAGACGAGCCTATCGGCGCCGTCAGGGAACAAACCTCGTATCTTCGTTTTCCAACTTTTTACGTTTGTTTTTCCGTAAATTAATGCCCTACGAGAGTGTCATGCAATAGTAGTAAAAAATACGCGTACTGTAGATCTGCTATTTTCGCTACTTTTGGAACAATTTGGGGAAAGTGTAAGTGGTTAAATGTCCGTGGGTAACCGATGAAGTATTAACCCGTGTCATTTTAGACTTTAACCACTTTAACCATATTTTATACTTTGGCTATTCAAAAATATCAGATATACAAGCTCTAGATCTGCTATTTTTTTTTAAAATCATGAACATTTGTGCAAATCTTTGAATATATAAAAAAATATAAGCGAACATTTTTACTCAAATCTTTGCTTCTGGGGGGTCCCTGGAACAAAATATTTTGAGATAGGGGTCCATACAATCCATATAATTTTGGGGGTCCTTGACATGAACAAGTTTGAGAACCACTGACATAGAAACTTAAGTTTTTCAGAGAACTGTTAGGATTTAGAAGACATTTCTAGAATCGGCCTCAGGTCTTAATGGGTTAAAATATTAATCCAATTAAAAGTATTAACAAGGACTTTGTGACTAAATAACAACTGCATTGGATCATTAGAACAAACACAGGTTCTTTTCACATTTGCTGAAAAGTAACGTGTTTTGTACATACAAGGTTTCTACACAACAGCGATGACATGCTTCATGTACACTACAGTACATGATTAAAACTATAAAAGGTATATAAAACTGGGAGACAATGCGGCTGTTAATCTACGCTTCCAAGCGTCCTGGAAGTCATAAAAATAAACATTACGGTACAGACGGACAACAGCCGCACATCTGTGTGAGAGTACATAAAGACTGTACAGGGCTGGTTGGAAGATTCATTATTTAGACAGCAGAATGCAGTGGAACTGTGCGTGCAAAAGGGCAATAGTGGAGTTTTTAACCAATCTGTATGGTGGAATACGTTAATAATATAACTAGTAGAGTACATCCGCCTTGGTCTTACAGAGAAATGTAGATCCTGTTGTCGGGTAGGACACCTGCTGATTGACAAAGTCAATGAAGTCAATAAAGATTGAACACTAGATGCACCGCTGTCTTTACTGCAGTTGGAATTTGAATATTGTTGCAATTACCTCTCACCGTTGGGAGAGGGACAACCGACATAAAACTTGAGGATTGTAGCTGTAGTGTTAATTGCAATTAAAAAAAAAAAAAGATTATTTATCGTTTATTCAGGAGAGTGTAGTGAAACAGGACACCGAGGCCAGAGTGAGCGGGGAGACACGTGAGACGTGATGCCGGGAGCAACTCATAAGGAGCATTTGGCTTCACTATTCTTTGTACAGTAAGTATATGACAACTAGGGCTGTGAATCTTCTGCTATCTCACGATTCGATTCGATTCCGATTCTTGGGGTCACGATTCAGTTATTTTTTTATTCAAACGATTCTCAATTCAAAACGATTCTCGATTCAAAACGATTCTTGATTCAAAACATAGGATTTCAGGATCTACTCCAGTCTTCTGGCATGAGAGCAGAGTACATTTATGTAGCTTTTATAATTGTAAAGGTTTTATCAACTGATAATAACACACAAAGGTAAATCCAAGATCCCTCCAAAAAGAAATTGGGGATTTTTTTTTTTTGTATCACTTTTTTGAAAATGAGAATCGATTCTGAATCGTCCAACAGTAGAATCGCGATTCGTATTCGATTTTTTTTCCTGACACCCCTAGTGACAACGACTGCGTTGTTGCTGGGCACTCCTCATGTGAATCGATGCGTTTAACAGGTTGCGTAGAAAAAAAGCTCAACGCATTTAATCTATCGTTTGTCACGGACGGGTTTCACGGGAGCGCGCCCGCTTGTCCCTCTGCCTGTCAGATTGCCCGTGCCTCCCTATACCTGCCTGTTTGCCACTCTTTGAAAATGAATTACTAGACGCGTCTGTCACTTCCCGTGTAAAAAGCTCTTAAACGTGCTTAGGCGGTTATGGAGAAATGTCTAATTTGGTAGAATTGCTCCATATCTTGCTGTCTTTGCATGAGACTGTCCCGTTGTGTGACACCACAGGGTCATGACTCGCTAGCCATGAAAATAAAATCCGCAGCTAGTCGACTGTCGTTGTCTGATGGCGTGAAAATGGCCTCTCTCTGACGGTTACGCTTCAAGTCTTCCATTCTAACCCATTCAATCCGGGAACGCATCTCTGTCATTTTAGATTTCTTTGGCTATTCAAAAATAGCAGATCGAGTGCCGCACTATGAGCTTGTAGATCTGCTTTTTTTTTTCGTGAAAATGTGTGCAAATATTTGAATATATATATATATTTAAAGGGACATTTTTTTACTCAAATCTTTGCTTCGGGGGGGTCCCTATTACAAAATATTTTGAGATAGGGGTCCGCGACCAAATACATATAATTTTGGGGGTCCTTGACATGAAAGTTTGAGAACCACTGAGTTTCAAAAAACTGTAGGATTTAGAAGACATTTGTAGAATCCCCCAGAAGCAAAGATTTGAGTTACAAATGTTTGCTTTAAATATATATATATTCAAAGATTTGCACAAACTTTCAAGATTTTTCAAAAAAAGCAGATCTACAAGCACTCGGTGCCGCGCTACGAGCTTGTAGATCTGCTATTTTTGAATAGCAAAAAGAAATCTTAAAATGACACAGATTCTTTCCCGGTCTAAATGGGTTAACAGATTTCCATCAAGAACCGGCGCAACGAGCAGAGGATCCTCCTGTGACCCTCCCGCATGTGACACCCACTCCATCACCCAAAACGAACTGACACAAGGCATCTGAAGCACTGAAACATGCACACTCTTATTCACTTGCTTCATACCGAGCCCTGGGTTGCTGCTGTGTTGCAGCCAGCAAGCCGGAAAGGGTTGCACACCACGTGTAATTTAGTCCCGTTTCCAAAAGAGGTTGCAATTGGCAGTGGTGGACTCAAGTACTCAACCCCAGTTCTTGAGTCAAAGTATAGATATACTCCTGGCCAAACATTACTCAACTACAAGTTATGTTTTTTTCTGTTAAATTTGTACTTACTGTAAAGGGATAGTTCACCCCCGAAATGACTTTTTTTCTATCGATTAGTCGCCCCATGAGAATTCATGGATATTGTTTTTGTCGCATTCCTAAGCCAATACTTTGATGACCGGCAGCGATTCCGGTAGGAGACACAAAGAGTCTCCTTTGTGTCTCCTACCGGAACCACTGCCTACTGCTGGTCCTCAAATTATTGGCTTAGGAATGCGACAAAAACTAAAAAAATATCCTTGAATTCAAGTCTCCATGGGGTGACTAATCGGTGAACTATCTCTTGAAGTGCTTTGCGACACGTTGTGGGTTGATCGGCTATTTTCTATTTTAATTCATAACATATTTTTGTAAGTTTGTGTCCCGACTCCCGGGTCTTCCTTTCTGGACATCTAGTTGAGTCAAAGACAATAGACGAAGACGAAGACAATATAAGCTTCCAAAAAAAGATACTCAAAATAATTTTAGCTTAAGTACAGTTAGGCTACTCAAGTAAATTCACTTTGCTACTGTCCACCACTGGCAGTTGGCAATTTATTTTTACAGGAAATAGGGAGCATGTGAGCAACAGTACTGCCGGCGATGACAGTCAGCACCTCCTCTATGATATGCATAGTGAGTGCTCTGACGGTACACAGGTTCAACAAAAGGGAACAGCGTAGCCACGGGCAACATGGTCTAAGCCCACTTCAATTGTTCAACACGTACTAGAGAGGCCTGTCAGCTTTCAAGATGTTTCAGACTGATCCTCGTCTGACGTCTGTCTTCTCACATTAGGATCCGCTTTCATAAAAAATAACAACAACACTAAATGTTTAACCTTCTCTTTGATCTTACCCGACTGCTTCTGCAAGAGGTTCTGTATGCAGTATATTCCAGACAGGAAGCGGGTTCAGAGTGAATACCAGGTTTTCACAGTGATTGTTTGAACTTAACCCATTGAATCCGGGAACGCGTGTCTGTCATTTTAGATTTCTTTGGCTATCCAAAAATAGCAGATATACAAGCTCATAGCGCAGCACCGAGTGCTATTTTTGAAAAATCTTGAAGATTTGTGCAAATCTTTGAATATATATTTTGCAAATATTTGAGTTACAAATGTTCGCTTTAAAAATATATATACTCAAAAGATTTGCACAACTTTTCACGATTTTTCAAAAATAGCAGATCTACAAGCTCATAGCGCGGCACTCGGTGCCGCGCTATGAGCTTGTAGATCTGCTATTTTTTAATAGCCAAAGAAAAGAAAAAATGACAGAGACGTGTTCCCGGATTGAATGGGTTAATTTGACTCATAATAAACCATTAGTTTACAGTACTGTATGTCATGACACATTTTGATTTTATATCTAACTCTATTTAACTTTGATTCAAACCTTTAGTAATCTTGTGGGAAATTAAGTTTCAGCTTCACCCAACTGATGGCTGCTCAGAAGCGCTCGGGGACACTTTGACGTGAACGCTGGATGGGACTGTGAGGCAAAGCGGTGACGTTCTGATTAGCAAAGGGCCTCTCTACCAACTAAGCCTCGACCTCCACAACTGATTGGTTGTAGTAAGTAGTACTGACTGTTGTGGTCAAAGGTAAGAGGTCAAGGTCAAGGTCACGCACTGAAATCATCAGACGCTCTCGTCAGAGCACCCATTGCTTACAAGGGCTCGAGGGAATTTCCACTTGGACTTAAAGGTTCTATGACATTCATTTTAACTTTTTTTATCTTTTATGTTTTTTGGGGGGTTTTATGACCTCAATTACACCTAAAAAATCTGAACTTTGAACATTCAGTGGATTTTCTGTGGTCTGGGGTTTTCTGAATAATTAGGCTGAAAAGTAATCTGAGCTTGGCCCTTCGGCAGTGAGGTCACAGTCGATTAATCCCGCCCACTCTCCTCCTTGCCCCTCCCCTCCCCTATCCTTTCCTTTGGGGGGGGGCGGAGCAGAGGCGATGATTGACAGGCAAAATCCCTCACCAGCGACACCCGCAGGCAAAGATTTCTTTTTTCATTGCAGTTGAAAAGGCTTTAGAAATGTGAGAGAAAAACACCTGCCATGGATCAATTGAGTGGAATTTTTTGTTAAAACTTTTTATACACGTTTGAAGGACCATGACAAAGACTTTTAATTTGTGGTAAAACTGAACGTCATTAAACCTTTAAGGATGAAGAAGTAGGTGGTAAAAGTCATAGGTCAATTCCTTTAATAATAGTTTGTCTGACTAGATAAATTGATAAAATACTGGCACAGATACTGTGTGCCAGGCTTGGTGCTGATACTGTAGTGTAGGTGACACACTGAAATAACCTCAGGGTATCATCTGTTGTAGACTACAGTTGTTGGGTAGACAGTGATGATTACAAGGCCACTGATTTTTTTTACACGTGGGTCTCAACGGGACAAACTGTATGGCATGGTGATGCATGGATCTGTCCGAACCCCACAGGCCGGCCAGGTTTACGGACGACTGGAGAGAGAGAGCACTGCGATCGGGTAGGGTGGATGTGGGCCAGACAGGCCAGGGGTTCTCAAAGTGGGGTACGGGAACCGCCAGGGGTCCTTGAGGGGGTTCCAGGGGGTCCCCAGCTAAATGATTGATAGTTAGGATCCAAATGGACCTTTACAGATCTGTAGCTCTGAGAGTGTACAAATGGATCAACATGGACCCCCCCCCATTTGGTTCCATTTGTACACTCTCAGAGTTATGGGGGTCTGTGGCCTAATCATGCATTACCAAACTGGGGGTCCTTGAAATTAAAATATTTGAGAACCACTGAGATAGGCTACACACAGCATAGTTACAGTATAGACTCATATATCTGATAACTTTTCCAGACTTATTCTGCTCCTTTGTGCTCACTGCATCTATTTCTCAGAGAGAGAGAGAGAGAGAGAGAGAGAGAGAGAGTGAGAGTGAGAGTGAGAGTGAGAGTGAGAGTGAGAGTGAGAGTGAGAGCGAGAGCGAGAGCGAGAGAGAAAGATGTGTTAATGGCTGACTCACTCTGATTCAACTCTTGGCAGTATAGCGTCATCTCAGCAATTAATGGGGTCGGGCTAAAGTCGACCGTTTCTCTATTTAAACAGCTTTTCATGTGCTGTAGTGTAGGTTATACAATGTGTGTGTCTTGTTTCTCTATTTAAACAGCTTTCATGTGCTGTAGTGTAGGTTATACAATGTGTGTGTGTGTGTGTGTGTGTGTGTGTGTGTGTGTGTGTGTGTGTGTGTGTGTGTGTGTGTGTGTGTGTGTGTGTGTGTTCCATGACTCTCTCCGCGGTGCTGAATAAGCACATTGCCAGGGGCAAGATAATCATATACTCTAGTGCAGGTCAGTAGGATGCATCATATCTCCATGACGATACATACACCTCCTCTACCACTTAGGGTTCAATGTACATCATTTTATTTCAATTCGTTTTACCTATACACCTACTGTATGTGTATCACTCAATTTTCATTTATATTTACGATACACCTACACTAGGACTATTCACACTTATAAACCCAGCAATCCTTTCATACATTCAAATAGCCTGTTTTAGTACCTACTTTCCTGGCCTTTTGGGTCAGGGTCAAAACAATCCAGACGCGACAATAGATTTTGTTTTCTTCTTCTACTTGACAGTTAATTATGGCCCCTCAACAAGATGGACACTCTCATCCTCTTTCGATTTAAAAAGTTTAATGCGTTAACACTTTGGCATCTGAGAGGAAGGGTGACTATTGTGATTGATAAACTAGCATTGCAATTGCAGGGGAAAAAATCTACTTTTCACAAGGGTATGGCAGCCAGTCTTGGATGCAGTGGACCCCTCTAGACTGAGCTTCAATGTACCTTATTGAACAGTATATGTGAAAATGGGAAAAAGTCTCTGGTAACCTGGAATATGCAATCATGTCAAACCGGTGGTGTATTTGTGTCTATTTTATTGTATTTTATTTATTTTGTTGTTGTCTGATGTAATGTCTGTGTATTGTGGTGCCTGCTAGTTTGTGTTAAAAAAGGGTGATTCTACACAAATTGTATGCTACAACAAATGTTAAAACTATCAGAACCTCAATAAAGAAACATAAAATATATATATATTCAACTTTTTTTTGGTAAATTAATGACCTATTTTATTGCACAAAAGTGTTGCGCAAAAGTAGTCAAAATAGCCAATCTACAAGCTCAACACGTGAGCTTGTAGAAGATCTGCTACCTTTAAAAGTGCAAAATGTTTAACTCTGTCTGTGGGTTTTCACACATATCTAACCAATGAAAAGTATTAACAAATGCTTGTGACTAAATATAAATTACATTGGATCCACCGGAACATACTGCTGGTTCTTTTTTTCTATTTCCTGAAAAGTATATGGTTTTGGACATACAAGGTATCCACCAAACAGCAATGCTATTATACTGTACACATGTACTGTATACAGACTCATCCCCTCGGTATAGCACTAAGCCACTAGGACAGTCCTTTATTGTGTGCCTGTATAGTCATCAGGCTCCACAGAAAGCCAGACCCTTATGGGAGCTTAAGACCTGCAAGACCTGTCTGTTCTCTTCTGTTCTCTGGGAATACTGACTCTGGCACTGTCTGTTCTTTTAGATTACAGAGTATTGTACTTAAGTAACATGTTGGCAAGCTCGTAGCGCAGCACCAAGTGCCGCACTACATGATATATATATATATATATTTTTTAAAGCGAACAAAACTCAAATCTTTGCTTCTGGGGTCCCTGGAACGACACATTTTGAGATGGGGGTCCGTGACCAAATACATATAATTTTGGGGGTCCTTGACATGAAAAAGTTGGAGCATACGAAATATACGTTTTTTTTCCAGAAAACTATTAGGATTTACATTTTGTAGACTCTGCCTCAGGTCTTAATGGGTTAAGGATAGTTGACACAGTATGTTCTATCTCAAGCTCACTGTTGATAGGCTGTATACAGTATATTCTTTGGGGATAGATGTCTGTTTTCATGTATATTTATTGACACAATGTTCATGATGTTAGCAAACTCATTAATTCAGACACTCAGTGAGGATGTCTAGCATTAAACTCTAAGTCTATTTCATTTTAGGTTTATTCTCATCTCTCTACTCTTACCTGTACTTCTCCCCGTGATTCATTCTCACCACTGTTACTGCTGTGACGCCTGCATTTCCCCGTGGGGATCGATAAAGGTTTATCTTATTTTATACGTTGCTGCTTGTTTGAATACAATACGATATTATATTTGGAGCCTATATTTCCTTTGAGTATTTCCAGGACCTGGATAGAGCATCATCTGATCATTGCTTTAAACTTTTTGCATTCAATATGCACGATAAATTGGTGTGAAAGGTCTTTCCACTTCCTATCAGCCTGTAGCGAGCCTGCATTTGATTTCAGGAATCAAATGGAAATGAGAATTCCGGAGGGAGGGGCTTTACCAGGCTATGTTATGACGGCTTGGAAAACAATCTACTTTATAGCAAATAAGCTATTAAAGGGACCGTGACTAATACGTTGTGGGAGTTCTTGTGAAAAGTTACATTATTCTCGAAACACAATTTTCCCACTCTCCCTGTCATCCTAATAGAGCCACTCAATGGCGTACATACAGTACACGTTGTCTACATCATTTATAAAGGATTCACATATTTAACAGTGGTGGACAGAACCAAAGTAGTACTGTACTTACAGTAAACCTTTTTTTTTGTATCTGTACTGTATTAATATATTTGGATACTACTAGGCTACATTATGAATTAACCACTTTCAATGTGTCAAGATGCAATGCATTGTGAGCTTGTAGATCTTTTTTTGTTTTCATTTTAATACAGATATTAAAAAAAATATATAATTTGTAATTTGTACTTTTGAATACTAAGCAAGTACACCAGTACTTTAAATGAAGTACAACGTTTGACAGAGCAACTTTCACTTGTAGCTGAGTATTATTTGACCAGGAGTGTGTATACTTTGACTCTGGCGTTGAGTACTTTGTCCACCCACTGCATCTGTATACTGTACATTTTACATTATGTTCTCATTGACATAAACTACTGTATGATGATGAAGAACGTACCTTGAGGAAAGTACCCATGTCTCCAATAATTGGCAAGGCAACCTGTCAAAGAGAGAAGAGAGGTTCTATTAAAGACGGGGTGCCGTGATTTTCAGTGATCCCCCCCCCCTAAAACATAATCATCAGGTATAATGGTTATACTAGGAGGAAGATTTTTTTCAAAAAAGTGTACAGAAAGTGTTAAAATTATGTTTTTCTGTGGACACGCCTCCAGTTCATTAAGTATACCTGGTTCTCACCTTAGCACCTCCTCCACCACCTTAGCACCACCCACCTGTCCTAGTCCCTCCTCCTCCTCATGCCCACACCTGTTGTGTTATGATAATGAGGGGGAGGGTATCATTTTACTGTGTCACTAAAGCGCTGTTTTTCTATTAGCACGTTTGACCCTCAAGGTTTCAGCCTCCAGGAAGAAACTCAAAATAGTCAGAGAAGACATAAAACACCATAAAAACACCACCAGGGGGCTTAATGAAGTTCTATCAACCTCATAGACACATGAAAAACAGAAAAGGTGCAAAACCATGGCACCACCTCTTTAAACATTATACTGTTTCGGCCTCGGGTCTTAATGGGTTAAAAACATTGATGTCCTCACAAGGATAGTATTACAAACGCGTGCGTGTGCACGGGCACGTGTGTCTGTGCCAGTGTCACACCTGCACAAAGATTTCTAAAAGTGGTGCCAGTTGGTCATAAAAAAACACTTCCTGGTTGGTGATGTGGCAGGTTAACCTGCTAGCCTTCAAACTCTACCAGCAATTATCCCATTTAGACCGGGGAACGAATCTCTGTCATTTTTTTATTTCCTTGGCTATTCAAAAATAGCAGATATACAAGCTACAAGCTTGTAGATCTGCTATTTTAGAAAAAACTTGAACATTTGTGCAAATCTTTGAATATATATATATATTTTTTAAAGCAAGCATCTGTAACTCACCCCCCCCCCCCCCCCAGAAGCACAGATTTGAGTTACAAATGTTCCCTTTAAAAATATATATATATTCAAATATTTGCACAAAATGGTCAAGAGTTTTCATAGCGCTGCACTCGGTGCCGCGCTATGAGCTTGTAGATCTGCTATTTTTGAATAGCCCAAGTATAAAATATGGATAAAGTGGTTTACACAGATGCGTTCCCGGTGTGAATGGGTTATATTGGAGCATTTCGTGCTAAAGCCCAAGTGACCGTTATGTATGTTGAGAGAAGCTTCAGCGGTGCTGACAGCACCCGCTCTGCAGGTACTGTATATATTGAACTGGAAAAGCTTACAGTACTTACTGGTTCACCTGGAGCTCCAGGAAGGCCTGGAGAACCGCTTCTGCCTGGAGGACCCTTCACAAAGAGACATTGGGGTGAAACAGTTAAACAAACTAATTGATTTAATCAATTATAAAAAATATATATAATCAATAATTGACCATTTAATACAATAATTGATTAATAATCAATTCCTATTTTGGTCATGTCATTACAGGCGAAAAGTTGAAAAGTTTTGAACAATTGTGAAAATAGCTGATTTACAAGCACACAATGCATCGCCATGCGACAAGTTGAGCTTGTAGATCAGCTACTTTCACTATTTTTCACAAATTTTTTTTTTTACTTAAAAACATGATCCTCCATTATTCGATTAATTCGATTAAAAAGTAATCGATAGAATAATCGCTAAGAAAATTATGGAGAGTCTCAGCCCTATAGGGAAACTTTAGGGCACAGTCACACATTATTGAAACCTCTGTATGTGTGAGCATGCCCTTCATCAGTGGTGGGAAAAGTACTCTAATTTTGTACTTAAGTAAAAGTATCAATACTGCAATGTAGAAATACTCTGTTACGAAGTAAAAGTCCGGAAATCAAAATGTACCTGAGTAAAAGTACAAAACTATTGGCATCAGAATGTACTTAAAGTACCAAAAGTGAAAGTACTTATTATGCAGAATGTCGTGTCCCGTTTCACAAGGTATCATGTGTATAAGATGTATTGAAATCTTTTGAAAATAGCCGATCTACAAGCTCACAACGCGCCGCATCGCGACGCGTTGTGAGCTTGTTAATGTATGTTTTGTAATACTAATTAAAATCTACAAAGTAACTAGGAACTTAAGTTTTCAAATAATTGTAGCGGAGTAAAAAGTACAATATTTGCCTCTGAGATGTAGTGGAGTAGAAGTAAAAGTATTGAAAATCCGAAATACTCCATCAAAGTAAAAGTACCTCAAAATTGTACTCTTTACCTGCCATTGACGAGATTTCTCGTTTTTCTCTGCATGGCTCAGCCAGCCGTCAACTAGAAAAACGAGATTTTTTGGCTTTTTTAATTTTTCGTTTATCACAAAGGAAGCAGGAGATAACGCGATGCGAAGATTTTTTGCTCCATTCACTTCAATGTTAAAAAATAAACTGAGACAAAATTCACATTTGACCTATTTTTGCAATGTATTTTATATGGCAGGGAAGGGGGTAGATTGTGTATATATAGATACTCTGGCAGTTAAAGAGTTAAGTACTTGAGTAAATGTACTTAGTTGCTTTCCACCCCTGGTAGGGAAGCCAAGCTTCCTTGGAGCTGGCAGCTCTCTCATGCACAGAGGTTGGTGTGTGTGTGTGTGCTTGTCCTGCTAACAGCGCTGAAACAGGGCCGATCGGGGTCACGATCATAGCACTCACCTCTCTTCCTTGCGGTCCAGTAGGGCCAGATAAACCAGTTGTTCCGCGAGGGCCCTGGAAACATGAACACACATCGTTATGATCAGGTAGCACTCGTGCACATCCAGAGTTGGAGGTGCTGGTATAGGCAAGGAGACGTACAGAGATTGAAACGCTGAAACTTCCCACTACTTCTCTTGATTAGGAAGGGGTCTATCACGCTTTTTTTTTAACCCATTCAATCCGGGAACACATCTGTGTCATTTTAGATTTCTTTGGCTATTAAAAAATAGCAGATATACAAGCTTGTAGATCTGCGATTTTAGATATTTTTGCAAATCTTTGAATATATATATTTTTTAAGCGAACATTTTTAACTCAAATCTTTGCTTCTGGGGGTTCTACAAATATCTTCTAAATCCAAACAGTTTTTTGAAAAAACTTATGTTGCTATATTCAGTGGTTCTTAAACTTTTTCATGTCAAGGACCCCCCAAATGATATGTATTGGACCCCATATTAAAATATGTTGTTCCAGGGACCCCCAGAAGCAAAGATTTGAGTTAAAAATGTTCGCTTTAAAAAAATATATATTCAAAAAGATTTGCAATATAGCCAATATAGCCAAAGTATAAAATAATGGTTAAAGTGGTTAACAGATGCGTTCCCGGTTTGAATACACGTGTAGGGTGGGTGATGGCTGATTTAAGCAGTCATACCTGACTCTGAGCTTTGGGTGTGAAGAAGACGACACCATTGATAAAAAAAAAAGGATTCACACAGGATAAATCAGCCAACAACACATGCATGTGTTTGTTTTCACTCTGTATTCCCCCCGTGGTTACGGGACGGTTACAACTGAGGCATGGCAAGCAGCCTTATGTTGTGAGGAAATATTTTGAACAAGAACCTTGGCTGCCGTCTGTCCTCCCCCTGAGCGCTAACGCTATTAGCACTCTATTCAGCTGTACCTAGACTTTAGCATTCTTCGCAATAACACTGGGCAGTCCCAGTATTGTCGTCGCTGTCGTGCAGAAATCTTGTATCTCCATATTTCATGTTTATTTCATAAATTAATGACATACTTTGTCGTACAAGAGTGTCGTGCGAACGTTGAAAAACTAGCAGATGTAAAAGCTTGTACATTTGCTAGCTTCACTATTGTTAAAATGATCCCTTATAGCCAAATAGGCCTTAATACATTATAATTGCCCTCTTTTTATGGAATGCATGTGCAAACAAAAATATTAAAAATATTTATTTGATGCTCATATTAACCTTACATGCATTCCATAAATTCCATAGGTCTAGACAACACATGGACAAATGACATCATCAACTTGCGACGGGCATTGCCCCTATTGAGTGAAAGATGAGCTATTTCTAAAATAAATACAATATTTAAGGTGTTTTAAATTTTACGTTTTAGTTTTAGAGGACAATTATAATGTATTAAGGCATATTTGGCTTATTAGCCAGGGAATGTTTAAAAAAAAATGTAAGTGCAAGTGAAAGTGTCTGTGAGTTCTTATAAATATTTAACAAATGAAAAGTATTAGCAAGAGCTTGTGACTAAAATAACTACATTCAATCCATTGGAACTAAGGTTCTTCTTCCCATTTCGTGAAAAGTACACAGTGTTGGATATACTGTACAAGGTTTCCACCCTAGAGCGACGATATGAATGCTGATGTAATTGCAAGAACACTGTGGACAACGTCAGTTGTTCTACACCTGAATGAATGGGCTGTTTTTTTGTGTGTAAATCAGCAGATTGGGATGTATTGTTTTCCCCCCCACATACCTCGATTCCTGGCTTCCCTGCAGGTCCCAAGAGGCCCTGAGAAAACATCACACAACATTGTTAAAACCATCCGCCCTCCAGCACCCCGCATCCAATAAAGGAACTGTGTTAAGACACCTTCTGCTATATTGATTCTCTGTTTACAACACCTGTGTTTCAAACGGCAACGCAAAACGACACTCAAAACCTTTTGAGCCTCAATCCAGTAGAAAATCTCAAAAGACAAAATGCTACAAATGTCACGGTACAACAGGAGGGCGGAAGAACAGTGTTTCCCCAAACAATGGGTCGGGACCCATTTTTGGGTCATGCAACCTTTTTTATGGGTTGCGAGTAAATATAACTTTTTTGTTTGTATACTATATATTTAAAACATATCGTTGCTGTCCGGCAGAAACCAGCTAACTAAATGTTTCCGCTTTTGCATTTTTTTTTACATAAATTAGTGCTATTGAACACCCTTTACGTCTGTGTGTTGATTACATTTTTTTTTTAAATCAATGAAAAGTATTAAAAAGTGCTTCTGCCAAAACCAGCTAACTCCATTGGATCCTCAAACGTTCTGCTAAACCAGCTAACTCCACCAAAGGGGGGTGGAGTTAGCTGTTTTTTCTGACTCCAGGCTCCACCCCCTTTTGAACTCCAACCTCATTGTGAGCTTGGAGGTCCATTTAGCTGTTCTTATCAATGATGAACAAAACCTCCTAACTCCACTTTTTGTTTTGTTTTTGTCATTTCCTGAAAAATTAACATTTTGGAGTTAGCTGGTTGCTGCCGGACAGCAGAGATATAGAAATATATATCTATATATATGATCTATATGTAGATTTCCACAATTAAAAACTAATATATACCGTATTTATAAAATTACCAAAATACAGGAATAAAAACAAATTAACATTCAAAAAAAAATTCAAAGAACAAAAACAAACTTCCATACATAACGTTTAGGAAATAGTGAAAATAGCAGAGCTTGTAGATCGGCTATTTTCCACTATTTTTCAAATATAGATTGAGTTGGGTCTGCCATGTTTAAAAAGGTTTTACTACTTAACCCATTAAGACCTGAGGTTTTTTGAAAGTTTTGAAATTTTGAAACTTTTTGAAAAAAAAAATCTAAAACATTTTCTTTCAAGATTTTTTTTTCAAGATTTTTTTCAAAAATAGCAGATCTACAAGCTCATAGCGCGGCACTCGGTGCCGCGCTATGAGCTTGTATATCTGCTATTTTTGAATAGCCAAAGACATCTAAAGTGACACAGATGCGTTCCAGGTATCAATGGGTTAAGGTAAAGTTTGGGTCCTATAGGGAGACAACAAAATGATGTTTTGGGTCTTGAGCTGAACCAGTTTGGGAACGGCGTGTGTGGTAGAATGCAGAGTGGTCCACACAGTGCTGTTGTACTCACAGGGGGGCCGACGATGGTGTCCCCTAGTTCCCCCTTCTCACCGTGGTCTCCTGGCAGTCCTGGGACCCCCCTCTCTCCCTGACAAGAGGCACCAGAGGGGTTTTATAACGATACAGACAGTAGAATTCATTCAACAGAGCTACTAGTACTGTATAGCAGTGGTTCTCAAACTTTTTCCTGTCAAGGACCCCCAAATTGATAAATATTTGGCTGCGGACCCCCATCTGAAAATATGTTGTGCCAGGGACCCCCAGAAGCAAAGATTTGCGTTAAAAAAATGTTCACTAATGTTCAAGATTTTTGAAAAATAGCAGATCTACAAGCTCATAGCGCGGCACTCGGTGCCGCGCTATGAGCTTGTATATCTGCTATTTTTGAATAGCCAAAGTATAAAAGGTTAAAGTGGTTCAAATAATTGTGACGCTATATTAACACATTTTGCTTTGGGACCCCCTGGAACCCCCCCAAGGACCCCTGGGGGTCCCCGGGACCTCACTTTGAGAACCAATGCTGTATAGTACATAATTGTCATTAAAGCTACAATCCATAACTTTTCTATTCATTGTCATCCAGTACTGTCGGTGTCCTACTTCCAGACGACCAGTGTCTCAATGGAAGGGCAGGGAGACCAGCTCCATTCACTGCAGCTGTGTTAGTTATACTGTATTCACATACTCAACCATACAGATTGGTTAAAATAATGTTTTATACATTAAAATTAAGTCCAGGATTGTAGCTTTAAGGATTTACTTTCATTTTTTTTTTTTATGTGAATCGAGAGCGTTACCATTTAGCATGGAGCACACACAGAACATGCAATGAGAAAACAATAAGAAAACAACAGCACACGGCATGTTTAAAGTACAACAAATCTTACTTAAACAAAGGAAAATCATTGTTCAAAAAGGCAGCTAATTTACATATAACGTTTGGCTCATCTAAAGGTAACGAGAACATGTATCGGCCACTGCCCCCCCCCCCCCCCCGTATCCCTGCTAATGCCCCAATATAGCAACTCTTATGGTAAAAAAGACGTTTCAATCATTTCCCATCCAAAAGACATAATGTCAAATAAAGCACCCAAACATTAACCCATTAAGACCAGGAACGCATCTGTGTAATTTTAAGATTTCTTTGGCTATTAAAAAGTAGCTCATTGGCTATTAAAAAATAGCTCATAGCGCGGCACTCGGTAGATCTGCTATTTTTTTTTAAATCGTGATTTTTTTTTAGCAAATCTTTGAATATATTTGACATTTTTAACTCCAATCTGTGCTTCTGGGGGTCCCTGGAACAACATATTTTGAGATGGGGGTCCTTTGACATGGAAATATGGAAAAGTTGTTGCTATAACTGATATACAGTAGCAACATACTGTTAGGAATTAGAAATATTTTTAGATATGTATTTGGCCGCGGACCCCCATCTCAAAATGTTTTGTTCCAGGGACCCCCCAGAGGCAAAGATTTGAGTAACAAATGTTCGCTTAAAAATATATATATCTATTCAAAGATTTGCACACATTTTCAAGATTTTTAAAAAAAATAGCCCAAAAAAATCTAAAAATGACAGTGATGCGTTCCCGGTCTTAATTGGTTAAATAGGAAGAATAATCACATTTTAATCCAATCAAAGAGTAAATTTTGCTAATAATGTGTCAACGTGTGAGCCATACTGAGGTGAACTGAAATGTCTACGCCAGCCATTCCCACACGTTGTCGCCTGGCGTACATGAAAGCCATATCAGCGGGGGTGATTTTTGCTGTAGAGCTTTCAGACACAATTACTGTATGTTATGTTCCTGTGCCAGACGCCTTCACTGCACAGACTGCTCTGTTTAAATGCCCCGCTGGTCGCACACAAAGCTACGCAGAGATGATTGAACCTTCCTAGCTACCCATAAATATATACGTGTGTGTGTGTGTGTGTGTGTGTGTGTGTGTGTGTGTGTGTGTGTGTGTGTGTGTGTGTACCTGACTACTTGTATGCTATATTTTTGAGGGACAAAATGTCGCCAAAAGTATAGAAGAATTTCAGAAATAGACATTGTGAGGACAATTCTCCTTGTCCACTCAAGATAAATTGTTGTTTTTACAATTTTTTGTTGTTGTTTTAACAGGTTAGGATTAGACATTTAGAGGTTATAGTTAGGGGCGTGTGAGAGAGCGAGAGCGAGAGAGAGAGAGAGAGGTATGTATGTAAGTATGAGCTTGTAGATCTGAAATGTTTTGGAAAATTGTGAAAATTTGTGCATATCTTTGAATATATATTTTTTTAAAGCGAACATTTGTAACTCAAACCTTTGCTTCTGGGGGTCCCTGGAACAACATATTTTACAAATCTTCGCTTAAAAAATATATAATATTCAAAGATTTGCACAAACTTTCAAGATTTTTCAAAAATAGCAGATCTACAAGCTCATAGCGCGGCACTCTTTTAAGAAATCTTAAAATGACAAATGTATACACAGTATACAAAATAAGTTTCCAGATTGTACCTCAGCCAAGTGACTTAGTTTGCGATTTTGATTGCTCCAAAAGCAATGACAATGGCAGAAACCTTTCATGCACAACTCAGCTGTTTCGTTGACATTGCTCCACGCTGTCACCATATCATCATTTTCTTTCTCTGCTGGACTCCTACTGGTCTGAAGTAGTTGTAACAGCCAGCAAACGAAACTATGCCTGAACTCAATTTCAACTCGACTTCAACTTACTTTTACAACGTTATTATGCTGTAGCTCGCTAACGACATGTTGCTAACGCACGATTTGAACTTTTGCCCGTCAATTCTGAACGATGTATTTATTCAAATGTGACACGGCATTAGTCAGGGTGGCGCCATTACGTCAATTAACATATTTGAAACCTCATTAACCACATGTGTCTATTAGTTATTATCACGGCACTTTTAACCCTAATTTCCATGGCAGTGCGGCAGTGTCGTGCTTCGAATATCGCCGACGTACAAGCTCACACAACACCACGCGTTGTGAGAGCTTGTAGATCGGCTATTTTCGGCACCCCCTGGCGACACCGGTGCTCGACAAAGTATAAACCAAGCCCTAGACGCGAAGAAAGTTTTGCAGAGGATTCATGCAGTTCCACCGCATTACCATTCTGCCCGTAAAACTTATAATGTACAGTTAGTAGCAGACTTTTTTTTTTGGTTGGTTTGCATTGGCTCATTTCCATCACTGTAGGGGATCCTACCTTAGGCCCACGCGATCCTCTGGGGACGGACAGCCCCCCATCGGCCTGCGAAAAACAGCGGGAAGAAATCATCACCACAATGCAGGCACGTACGCCCCATACATCAGCTATTCACTTTGAGACTTTTCCACCGGTGCAGGAATTTAACCCATTAAGACCGGGAACGCATCTGTGTCATTTTTTGATTTCCATTCAAAAACAGCAGATATACAAGCTCAAAAATCACGAAAATGTGCGCAAATCTTTGAATGTATATTTTTTAAAGCGAACATTTGTAACTCAAATCTTTGCGTCTGGGGATTCTACATGTCTTCTAAATCCTAACAGTTAAAAAAAAAAACATGTTGCTATAATCAGTGGTTCTCAAACTTTTTCATGTCAAGGACCACCCAAAATTATATGTATTTGGTCGCGGACCCCCATCTCAAAATATTTTGTTCCAGGGACCCCCCAGTAGCAAAGATTTTAGTTACAAATGTCCACTTTAAAAATATATATATTCAAAGATTTGCACAGATTTGCAAGATTTTTCAAAAATAGCAAATCTACAAGGTCGTAGTGCGGCACCGAGCTTGTATATCTGCTATTTTTGAATAGCCGAAGAAATCTTAAAGTGGCACAGATGCGTTCCCGGTCTTAATGGGTTAAATTGGAATATATTGAATGTGTATGAACTACAGTCCACTGTGCGGTCTGAATACCGCATTGCAAATGCTGTATGGGCGCCGTGTTCAATACTTTAAGCACGACATCTTCAATACTTTCCATGTAGAAAGACAGAACAATAATGCTATGCCACACAAAAAAAGCCCCCTGATTGGGATTGAGGGGATACTTGTAAGCATTATTTACCGTTCACTTTCAAGAGAGGGACATTGATTTCTGTGGTCAGCATGTATTAGTGTTACAAGTCCTACATTGCACAATGTAAATTAGCCGTTCGGAAGTTAAGATTCGACCTACGGCAGCAGTTTTTCCAAGTTTGGTAAATAAATAAATATTAAGGATGTACTCATTCTCCCTGACAGAAAATACAACACAGGTTAGAAAAAAATCAAGGCATAATTTTGAAGATATGATCACCTGTCCACGCTTTCGTGTCTTTGAAATAAATTCAGACAATAGCCTGTGTCTGGATCGCTCCTTTGAAAAACTGTGTAAATTGGTTCTCTGATGACATGAAACCTGAATCCTTTGAAGGTATTTTTGGAAGAGAGAGAGACTGCTGGTAAATAATGGACATAAAAAAACAGATGGTGGACTCATTAAAGATGCCTGAGGACAAGGAAGCCATTTGCACCGGGCTCTCTGTAGCTGCACAGTAAACTCCTCGGTGTTCATATGACTCAGTATATACTGCAGTGGTTCTTCAAACTTTCTCATGTTAACACATTACCATATAACCTGCCATTCACGGTTATATCTGTGAATTCAAATCAAACCGTTATCTGCCAATCACGGATATGTCCGTGATTATAAAAAAAACGTCCAGAACCCAAGATAACGTGATCCGAATATTTACTGCTCCATTCACTTCCTGGTTAACTTATTACTTTAAATCCTGTATCTCGGCTCCTGTGTAACTTTTTACTATGTATTTTTGGCGAAACATGCTATTTTTAACTGGGTATAACAAGAGAACGGGATGTTTTTTCACGGAAGCACAGTGATTTCCTCCGTGATTAGCAACCATCAGGAGATCGATCATACTGGAGATAAAAAAGAAATAAAAATTAGCCAGAATGCTTAAAAGTGCTGGCAGAAGCTACCTGCCAGCATTAGAAAGCCACTGGCAGTGAATGTGTTAAAGGGATACTTCACTTTAGGGCCGGGGAAACATTTAAAAAATATATTAAAAATAAATGAAAAAAGTTATGGAAAATTCATGGCCCCCTCACGCATTAGTAGGACACTCTAATGCGTGAGGGGGCCATGAATTTTCCATAACTTTTTTCATTTATTTTTAATATTTTTTTTAAATGTTTCCCCGGCCCGAAAGTGAAGTATCCCTTTAAGGACCCCAAAAATTATATTATATTTGGCCGCGGACCGCCATCTAAAAAGCGATTATGCCAGGGAAGGGACAGCCCCCATAAGAGAAGATATGTCTTGTTAAATAAAAATATGAAAAATAACAATCCATTATCTGAGGAATTTTCTTGATTCTAACTACTCCATCTAACTATATACCCACTACCCAGAGTGCTTACTGGCCTATCTGAAATACACACCCACGCACACGCACACACGCACAAACACACACACACACACACACACACACACACACACACACACACACACACACACACACACACGCTGTCTCTCTCTGACAGAATGCCAGATTAGAGGTGTCATTTCCCCAGCAAACCTGCGGGAATGCCGTGTATGCCTGTCACAAGTATTACATAATCTCCTAATCGCAATTATTTTAGCATAAATCAGATATTTTCCAAAAATAGCAGAAATAGCAGATCTACAAGCTTACAAAACACGTGACGTGTTGTGTAAAATGAAACCAAATGGGTTCATTTTACACTCTCAAGAGTTAAAGATCTATAAGGGTCCATTTTGGTTACCATCTTTCCATCATTTAGCTGGGGACCACCTGGAACCCCCTCAAGGACCACTGGTTGAGAACGACTGTCCTAATTGAATATCAAGCCAGTTTGGCAGTGGCCAGCCAAGTACCAAGATTAAGTCAAACAAACACTACAGAAAGGCAAAAAGTGTGATCGTTTTTACATTACATTTTTACATTACATTTTCTATTATTCTTTGAAAAAACTATTTCCACAGTTTTAACAGATCAAAGCTGATCGAGTTTCAGGTCTCAAGTGAAGTTCAGTCTTAAAGCAGTAGTTCACCCAAACAAATCTATCAATTAGGCCTACACGCAATTATTGGCTTAAGACAAACAATTGAAATCTCCATGAATTCAAGGCTTCATGGGGTGTGTAACTGATAGAAAATAAGTAATTTTTTGGATGAACTACTCCTTTAAACCAGTCAAGTCAGCCACAAGTCCTGATTTCCATTACATATCCAGCTTGTCAGCCTTACTTCCTCCGTCTCAGCATTACCTCTTTGTCTTCTAGAGTAAGTTACAATCTTTTTGGCACTGACGAAATTTGAACATTTAAGAGCTCTGGGGGCACCCAGAGCTCTTAATTTTGGGTAAATTGTTTGGGTGAACTACTCCTTTAAAACAGTCAAGTCAGCCACAAGTCCTGATTTCCATTACACGCCCAGCTTGTCAGCCTTTTACTTTCTCCGTATCAGCATTACCTCTTTGTCTTCTAGCGTGAGTTACAATCTTTTTGGCACTGACGAAATTGGAACATTTTAATAAACTCAAAATTACTTCCACAAAATTAACTTTCTCACCAACAGACGACAGAACTCGAAACTTCCTCGTAATCTACACACACACACACACACACACACACACACACACACACACACACACACACACACGCACAAACACACGTGCGCGCACGCTGCCCTTCTGTCCCCATCTAACTCTCATTTCCACCGAGCAGAAGCACATTAAAAAGGTTTAAACATTCAGGCTGAATGCGACCTTTCCCTTGTTACTCCGCGCAACTGAGCACATTATCTCCAACGTGATGATGAGTAGGTCCGCTGTCACGCTTAATGTGCAGTTTAGCGCTTCCGAATACAAACAAACATGATTGTCCGATGCCAGGGTAGAGTACTTATTTGTGATTGAATGGTGGGAGTGCGGGGGTTGTCAAACCAAGACCGAGGCCTTGGGTTGCACAAGCTGTGGTGTTTGTCCGTAATAAATGAACGCTTCCATATCGTCCGCTGTCGGGAGGAAACCTTGTATGTCCAAAAAACGGTACTTTTCAGGAAATGGGAAAAAAATTACCTAGATGGTCACAAGCTACATGTAGGTAGGAGCCACCCGGTCAACGAGTTATTGGCTTAGGAATGCGAAAAAAAACTAAAAGATCTGCAGAAAATACGTATTTTTTCATATTTTTTACCAGGTTGAAAAACCTGGTCTAAATCTACACTCGCTAGTCGTGACTGTGTTCGGCCACTGTATGTAACTCTATGGTAAGTGGCGCTGTTGCTCAGTGTCCTCTCAGAATATGGGATCTAAGAACGTTGCCATGTTTAGTGAGAGAAATAAGCAACCATTATGGGATCTAAAAACGTTGCCATGTTTCGTGAGAGAAATAAGCAACCTGGTATATATATTTTTTTAATATCTTGTTTTCATTTAATACGTTTGATTGGTTCAATATTTATAAAACCCACAGACCATTGTCACCTTCAAAATGTTTCTTAAGAAGTGAAAGTAGCAGATCTACAAGCTCACAATGGTGTTTGTGAGTATAGGGCATTCATTCACGGGAAAAAAAAATGAAATACGGAGATACAAGGTTTCCGCCTGACAGCGACGATAATGCAAAGCCTGCTCCATAAAAGAGAGAGAGTGCCTCAACAGCTATGAGACCCAGAATGGGAACGGATAGGTGATTACCCAGGCTGAGGTTATCCAATGGTGGATGAGTTAACCCATTAATACCTGGAACGCATCTGTGTCACTTTTAGATTTCTTTAGGCTATTCAAAAATAGCAGATATACAAGCTCATAGCGCGGCACCGAGTGCCGCGCTACGAACTTGTAGATCTGCTATTTTTGAAAAATCGAGGAAAAAAAAAATTGGGTTTTTTTTTCAAATTTTTTTTAGGATTTAGAAGACATTTCTAGAATCTTCTCAGGTCTTAAAGGGTTAATGGTATTGCATCTCCATAATGTCCTGGCAGCCATGGCAGCTGGTGGGAGGTGGTCCCGCGTTCAGCGTGTCTGCTGCCGTCCCAGCTGTTTACACATGATCTATGCGCCGTGTGTCCACGCTGAATTTAGTGTGTGATGTATGTGTGCGGGTGGGTGGGTGTGTGTGCGCTCGCGCGCGTGTGCGTGTGTGTGTCCAAAGTCGGTCCCAGGGGTGAATCGTAGCACGAGGACAGATTATTTATGGCCCGCCAGTAATAGTCATGTGAAATTCATACACTGAAGTCTCCGAGTGCTTTGAAATTAACCCGGGCAGATAGGTTAATTCCCAGTAGAATTTGTAAGGATTCCTAACAGCTTGTTCCTTGTGAGAAAGACTATTTTTTTTATTTTTTATTTAATTATTGTTTTTATATATATATTGTTTAATTGTAGAGTCCTTTTCACACCCGGTGACATTTATTTGGCTATGATGTCATTCAAACATTTTTTGAAGAAAAAATAATCGGGGGGAAAAAATCGAGGATCGTTTTGAATCTGGAAAAAAAAAACGTTTTTGAATCGAGAATCGTTTGTTTTGAAAAAAATCTGAATCGTGACCCCCAGAATCGAAATCGAATCGAATCATGAGATTTCAGAAGATTCACAGCCCTAATAGCATGTGAAAAAAGGCTGTAAAAGGCTCAATTGTTTTGGTTTTGTTCACAGCACAGATGAGTGGCTTACATCTGGTTACACTGCCAACAAAAAACACAATGGATAATGCACTGTAGTTAAATAAAATTGTTGTAATGCGATGCATTTGTATAATGTGACCGTTGTTACGGTCCAAATGTACAGTGGGACAGCAGATGTAGTCAGCCCTATCATATTTTAATATTTTAACCCATTAAGACCTGGAACGTATCTGTGTCACTTTAGATTTCTTTGGCTATTCAAAAATAGCAGATCTACAAGCTCATAGCGCGGCACCGAGTGCCGCGCTACGAGCTTGTAGATCTGCTATTTTTGGGGAAATGTGTACAAATCTTTGAATATATATATATTTCTTTCTTCATTTTATATACAAAAAAAAAATCTAAATATTTTGTAGAATCGGAACCTCAGGTCTTAATGGGCTAAACAATGTCCTCCTTTGAAAAAAAAATTGTCACCGCCTGGCGTACAGTATGTGTGTTCCTATCCAAACAGTAGCCTATGTCTTGAGCAGTACTTTCTTGGATACAGTAATAGCTGCATAGCCCGGAGCTTCGTGGCAGAAGCTAACAAGGTCAGATGAAGATGCCTCTGTAACCTCTCTATCTAGTACCCACCAGAATTCCAGGTCCAGACTCTCCAGGCTCGCCCTTAAGTCCAGGTAGGCCCGGGGGTCCCGTCACACCCCCAGAATCGCCCTGTAGACAGACAGACAGACAGACAGTCAGACAGTCAGACAGACTGACAGACAGACAGACAGATGTGGCCTAGAGGCTATATAGCTCATAGCTAGTCTCTCTCTCTGACAGAATGCCAGATTAGAGGTGTCATTTCCCCAGCAAACCTGCGGGAATGCCGTGTATGCCTGTCACAAGTATTACATAATCTCCTAATCGCAATTATTTTAGCATAATCAGATATTTTCCAAAAATAGCAGAAATAGCAGATCTACAAGCTTACAAAACATGTGACGTGTTGTGTAAAATGAAACCAAATGGGTTCATTTTACACTCTCAAGAGTTAAAGATCTATAAGGGTCCATTTTGGTTACCATCTTTCCATCATTTAGCTGGGGACCACCTGGAACCCCCTCAAGGACCACTGGTTGAGAAAGACTGTCCTAATTGAATATCAAGCCAGTTTGGCAGTGGCCAGCCAAGTACCAAGATTAAGTCAAACAAACACTACAGAAAGGCAAAAAGTGTGATCGTTTTTACATTACATTTTCTATTATTCTTTGAAAAAACTATTTCCACAGTTTTAACAGATCAAAGCTGATCGAGTTTCAGGTCTCAAGTGAAGTTCAGTCTTAAAGCAGTAGTTCACCCAAAGAAATCTATCAATTAGGCCTACACGCAATTATTGGCTTAAGACAAACAATTGAAATCTCCATGAATTCAAGGCTTCATGGGGTGTGTAACTGATAGAAAATAAGTCATTTTTTGGATGAACTACTCCTTTAAACCAGTCAAGTCAGCCACAAGTCCTGATTTCCATTACATATCCAGCTTGTCAGCCTTACTTCCTCCGTCTCAGCATTACCTCTTTGTCTTCTAGAGTAAGTTACAATCTTTTTGGCACTGACGAAATTTGAACATTTAAGAGCTCTGGGGGCACCCAGAGCTCTTAATTTTGGGTAAATTGTTTGGGTGAACTACTCCTTTAAAACAGTCAAGTCAGCCACAAGTCCTGATTTCCATTACACGCCCAGCTTGTCAGCCTTTTACTTTCTCCGTATCAGCATTACCTCTTTGTCTTCTAGCGTGAGTTACAATCTTTTTGGCACTGACGAAATCGGAACATTTTAATAAACTCAAAATTACTTCCACAAAATTAACTTTCTCACCAACAGACGACAGAACTCCGACTTCCTCGTAATGTACCTGCTCGTCATTTTTCTTTTTTATTTCATTTTCGTTTGATCGTATTTTATTTATTTCTCATTTTGACAATGAACTCTGCCCGTGGAAGCGGTAACTGTCTCTTTGATCAGAACGTGAGTAACGATAACAGAGATGACAAAGTATAATGGAGGGAAACGCGATGAGGGATGACGGTGTACTTTTAAGTGTATTTCTCTACCCGGGGGAGCGGAACGGGCGGGGAACTCTGGTGGGTGGGGCAGCTTGAATAATAATCCCTATATTATGACAGGTGCCAGAACCCTATCAAACAAGCAACTTGCTTAACCCATTCGATCCGGGGGAACGCATCCGTTTCATTTTAAGATGTCTTTGGGGCTATTCAAAAATAGCAGATATACAAGCTCATCGCCATGAGCTTGTAGATCTGCTATTTTGAAATATATCTTTGAAATATATATATTTTTATAGCAAACATTTGTAACTCAAATCTTTGCTTCTGGGGGTCCATGGAACTATGAGCTTGTAGATCTGCAGTTTTTTGAAAAATCGTGACATTTTTTGCAATATGAATATATATTTTTTAAAGCCAACATTTGTAAAATATGTTGTTCCAGGGACCCCCATGAGCAAATATTTGAGTTAAAAATGTAAAAAAAATACATATGTATTAAAAGATTTGCACGAAATGTTCACGTTTTTTTTAAATAGCAGATCTACAAGGCGCGCTACGAGATCTGCTATTGTTCAATAGCCCCAAAGTATAAAATGGTTATAGCTCAAATCTAAAATGACTACAGATGCGTTTCCAGGATTGAATGCGTTAACGCTGCTTCCACTGGCACAGATTCTTTCGGGAAGTCCTGCAGCACAAACTAATTTGTGTATAAATAACAGAGTGAGTCGAGAGAGAGAGACGTCAACCATGACAACGTAAAGTTGCGGCGTGATTGAAAACAGCACAGCTGGGTTAGTAATCCTGAATATCTTCACAAAACCTGTCTTGTTCGACCTGTCATGAAACAAGCAGAGCTTCATGTCGTTGCTGTCGGGCGGAAACCTTGCATCTCCATATTTCTAACGTTTTTTTTTGTTTTCTTTTCTGGTAAATGAATGCCCTATTTCGATGTGGGGCGAAAGTGTGGTGCAAAAGAAGCTAAAGTAGCCGATCTACAAGCTCACAACGCGTTGCGTTGCGACGCATAGTGAGTTTTGAGATCTGCTGCCTATTTTTTGCTGTTAGTGAACATTTTTGCAGTGGTGTAAAGTAACTAAGTAAAAACTAAGTTTTACTCCACTACAATTATTTGAAAACTTTACTTACCGTATTTTCCGCTCTATAAGGCGCATCTGAGTATAAGGCGCACCTTCAATAAATGTATTATTTTCATATATAGGGCGCACCGCATTATAAGGCGCATCCACACTATAAGGCGCACTGACGGTGCGGCTTATAGTGCGGAAACCAAGGGAACCAATATTGATACATATATAAGGCGCATTGGATTATAAGGCGCATCCGCACTATTGGCGCACTGACGGTGCGCCTTATAGTGCGGAAAATACGGTACTAGTTACTTTGTAGATTTTGATTATTATTACAAAACATTCAATACCCACTTCAGCCCTATATAGCCTACATTTTGGCCATTTGAAAATAGCCGATCTACAAGCTTGTGAGCTTGTAGATCTGCTATTTTCAAAAGATTTGTATACATTGGAAAACTTGAAATGGGACATTCTGCATAATGAATACTTTCTACTTTTGGTACTTTAGTATATTTTGATACCAATACTTTTGTGCTTTTACTCAAGTAAATGTTGAATTCCACACTTTTACTTGTAACAGTATTAGTGTATTTTTACATTGCAGTATTGATACTTTTACTTGAGTGAAAAAACTTTTTCCACCACTGCATTTTTGGAAGTGAAAGTGATTAAGTCTGTCAGTGGGTTTTATAAATATTTAACCAGTGTCAAGTATTAACAAGAGCTCATATGAGTACATGATAGCTACATTGGATCTGGTGGAACACAGGTCCTTTTTTTTCGTTTAGGACATGCAAGGTTTCCACCCGACAGCAACCATGTTTTTCCTTTTTTCTCCCACCGACCTCTGAGGTGAGAACTCCATTTTGAAGACTATATAGTCTATGGTACCAACCTTCTCTCCTTTCGGCCCGTCTCCCCCAGACACCCCTGGTTCAGACGGTGAGCCCTGTAAACAGAGGAGGAGAACAGAGACATCTATATCACCATGCACCTTCATCCTCTCCTCTCACCACACATTTATCTCCTCCTCCTCCTCCTCCTCCTACTCCTGGCCGCTTCAGCGGTCCGTCCTGTTCCAACATCGTTTCCCTACGCCAGGATTTATGAAACGCTCCTCTTTTTCCCTCCCTTGCTTTTTGAATAACCCATTAAGACCTACAAATGGCCGATTCCACAAAACGCCTTCAAAAACCCACTAGTTCTTTCAAGGCTTTTCAAAAAATGTTTCAAAAATAGCAGATGTACTAAGCTGTACAACACACTGTTAGGATTTAGATTTTCTTTTTTAGATATGTATTTGGCCGCGGACCCCAATCTCAAAATGTGGGACCCCCCCAGAAGCAAAGATTTGAGTTACAAATGTTCGCTTTAAAAAATATATGCATTCAAAGATTTGCACTCATTTTCACGATAAAATAAATAAATAGCAGATCTACAAGCTCATAGCGCGGCACTCGGTGCCGCGCTATGAGCTTGTATATCTGCTATTTTTGAATAGCCAAAGAAATCTAAAATGACACAGATGCGTTCCCGGATTGAATGCGGGTTCACCTGCTGACTCACGTGCTGTGAGCTTGTATATCTGCTAATTTTTGAATAGCCAACTGCTAAAATCAAAAAATTACACATATATGCTTTCCCGGTTTCAATGGGATAAAGACAGATGCTCATTACTGCAGCAGGTGCCGAGAACAGATTGGGGCCTCTGCCTCTGTTCCCTCACATAAAGGGATCAGATTTGCCTCTTTCCACTAATTAATTCCTAAATTTGATTACCGATCGTCTGTCGAGAATTTTGGGGGTATTTTTGGAAGTTTTCCCTCACCCTGATATAATACAGTAGTATGTATGCTAGGGCTGTGACAGTTAATTTAACTAATCGATTTAATCAAAAATACAAAATTATCGACGATTTAATAAAATAAAAGATTAACTCTTTCAGTGCCAAGAGTATTTTCATAAAGTACTCCCCCAGTGCCAGCAATTTGCGGTTTTCTTTAAATTTTGTAATTTTTCATTCAAATAAATGATCTGATTGGGTTTTTAAACCCATAATCCAGTTCTACCAGTAGAGAGCAACGAATCGACACATTGATGACCTCGCTGGCTCACTCACCCCCTCCCAAACAGGCTCACGTCATATCCGGTCGTAACCGGATGTTGACATTTTCGACAACGTTGATCGGGCTAAATTACGATGCGATACACGACTACGATGACTGATCGTCACCCAGACCAAAGAGAGTAGACGTGGACCTCTCCGTTAGCTTTTTATACCGTGTGAAAAACCGTGACTTTCCCTATTCTGGCCGAAAATCACCGGAGAAAAACAACGTGACCCGGAAATGAATTTTTTTTTTTTTACATCCGGCTCCGGGTGAGTCTGAAGGAGTCAGGAAGCGAAAGTGATCATGAAAAATACACAGAATAGCGCGACTACAGTCAAAAGTAAAAACTCGGGATTTCTCGTGCTGGCACTGAGGGTACTCGGGAAAAACTCGGGATATCTCGGGGCGTGGCACTGAGAGAGTTAATAATCGATCCCTATTTCAGGCATGCCATAATAGGTGAACATTTCCCCAAAAATGTACAAATTGTGAAAATACAAATCAACAAGTTCACAATTAACAAATTGTGCTGATGTGAGCTTGTAGCTCAGAATATCAAATAACGCTAATCAATGCGTTGATATTAACCCATTAATACTGTACCTGGAACGCATCTGTGTCACTTTTAGATTTCTTTAGGCTATTCAAAAATAGCAGATATACAAGCTCATAGCGCGGCACCGAGTGCCGCGCTACGAGCTTGTAGATCTGCTATTTTTGATAAATCGTGAAATTTTTTTTTTAAATTTTTTTCCCGAAAAACTGTTAGGATTTAGAAAATGTTTAGAAGCGGCCTCAGGTCTTAATGGGTTAAAACAACTTGATTATTTGATTAATCGAAAGGCAATAGAATAAATCACAGAGAAATCAATCGATTGTTGGCGTCGCAACGTATTAATTCATCTCCCTCTTTCTATTTGGCAGGCGCCGTTGGGGAATACAGGAACCAGCAAGGTGGCAGATAAAGCAATGAGTGGAAGCAAGGTTTGACACGCAGCTGAAAGCTAAAGTTGTGTCTATTCTTACCGGTTCTCCAGGGAGTCCTGGGAGCCCAATGGTGCCAGGTGGTCCTTCCCTCCCCTGTGAAAGTGAGAGAGAGAGAGAGAGAGAGAAAAAAAAGAAGAGATCCAATACTTTGGTTTTATTTATTCTTGTTGTTTAGTAGCCTCGATCTCCAGGCTTTTATTGCTTAGTTTTGCTAAAAAATAAAAGCCTGGCCCAACTATAGCCTGTACTGGGTATGAGGAAGTGTTTCATTTCCCAACCAACCAGAGTGCAGTGGGCGTCGCTCGTAATGTTGTGTTAACGGGGCGGGGGTTGACGGACAGATCGGTGAACCAATGGGATCAGGCGCCGTCTCTCGCCGGCTCTATACACACGCCCCTTTATACACGAAATCAGGAGGGTTGCAGCAGGCTAGTTGTTTAGTAGTCGCGGTGCAGAAGCTTTCAGTGTTAGCCCAGCCAGGTACGCTGACTGACTTCCAATTGACTTTTTAATTAGTAGTCTTAATTGGCTAAGTTTCTGACCCTGCTGCTGCTACAGGCTTATTAATCAGCGATAATTCATTCATGCCAAATATGTCATCATGCCGAGTTAGCGGTTCTAGGTGTACATGTATGTACACACAGTATTTCAGATAAGGACTCGTCTCCAGGTTAACTCATTCACTGCCACAATTATTGCTGGCCGCGTTTGCCCACTGCCAGAGATTTTTCATCGAAAAAAAAAAGTACTCAGGAGCCGAGATACAGAATTTTAAAGTTTTAAGTTAACAAGGAAGTGGATGGGAGTCTAGATCTTTAAACAATCATATCTCCTTGGTCTTTGGGTCAAATTTGAAACAAAAACAAAAAAAAACGTTTTTTACGTCAGTGGCAGGATTGGTAAACGGGAGAAATTACGTTTTTTACGTCAGTGGCAGTGAATGAGTAAGGTCTTACTCAGGATAGATTGTTTAAAAGCATCATTGTCTCTCAATGATTAAAGTCCTCATGCAGAGGTGCTTTCCTGCATACTGCCATGGAAAGTGTGATTTAACTGTTTTCAGCAACTTTCACCGTAGATACAGAGCATTCTTCTCAGTGCAAAAAAAGGTCAAAAATAGCAGATCTACAAGCTCATAGCGTGGCACCGAGTGCCGCGCTATGAGCTTGTAGATCTGCTATCTTTGAAGAATCTTGAAAATGTGCGGAAATCTTTGAAAACTGAATGTATGTTTTTAAAGCGAACATTTGTAACTCAAATCTTTGCTTCTGGGGGGTCCCTGGAACAAAACATTTTGAGATGGGGGTCCGCGGGGCCAAATACATAATCTAAAAATATTTTCTGAATCCTAACAGCATGTTGCTATATCAGTGGTGCTCCAACTTTTCCATGTGAAACCCCCAAAATGACATGTATTTGACCGCAGACCCCCGTCTCAAAATATGTTAATCCAGGGACCCCCCAGAAGCACAGATCGGAGTTAAAATGTTCACTTTAAAACATATATATATATTCAAAGATTTGCACACATTTTCTAAAAATAGCAGATCTACAAGCTCATGGTGCTGCGCTATGAGCTTGTAAATCTGCTATTTTTGAATAGCCAAATAAATCTTAAAATGTAAAATGATGCGTTCCTGGTAGCGGTGTAACGATATAGTAACTGCATCGAAAAATCGATTTAAATTTTCAACAATCCACTATATCGATATGCAAACAGCAAAATATCGTATCGTTTGACTTTGTATCGAATCGTTTTGCAATGCAAATAATCAATTTTATCGATACTAAGCACTTTTAAGAATAAAAAAGAGAAAGAGGGGTTTATATCCAGTATCCAGGTATTTATTTTTCACACAGAATTTTTGGGTAAATAAATAAGTTACTATATCGATTTTAAATCCTTGAATCGAATCGTATCGTTCTAAATTAACCTGTCCAGTATCGTTCATGTATCGTATCGACTAAATCACTGAATCGAAACGTATCGTATCGTTCTAAATGAACCTGTATCGTTCATGTATCGTATCGACAACCAAGTATCGTGATATATATCGAATCGTTGTTAAAACGTATCCTGGTCTTAATGGATTAACATATGCTCTAACCATGCGCCGGCCCGCAACCCAACTGACAGTAACGTTTACACTCACCTCTGGTCCTGGGTCTCCTTTCAGGCCTGGAAGACCAAAACTTCCCTTTAAACCCCCACAAGAAGGATGAAGAGAGAGAGAGAGACAGAGGGACCAAAAGGAAAAGAGAGCATGGCGTTTTAATTGAAGGTTTGTTAGATCCACATTTACAGAATACAGGTACAACATGTTCCACTGTCACATCTATATATACTGCTATTCCCTCTGTTCTCAGGGGAGGCAGATGCTCAGTCTGTAGGGACTTGGAGACATGAGGGCAGTGGTGGAAAAAAAAGTACTCACATTGTTTTACTTCAGTAAAAGAATCAATACTGCGATGTAGAAATACTCTGTTACAAGTAAAAGTCAGGAATTAAACATTTACAAAAGTATTGGTATCAAAATGTACTTAAAGTACCAAAAGTAGAAATTAAGCACTCATTATGCAGAATGTCCCATTTCACAAGTTTTCAAATGTAGAAAATGTAAAAATCTTTTTAAAATAGCAGATCTACAGATTTTCAAACGGCCGAAATGTATATAGGGCTGAAGTGGTTACTGCAAGTTTTGTAATAATTATCAAAATCTACAAAGTAACTGGTAACTAAAGCTGTCAAATAATTGTAATGGAGTAAAACTATAATATTTGCATCTGAGATGTAGTGGAAAAGAAGTAAAAGTACTGAAAATTTGAAATACTACAGTAAAGTAAAAAATCACACCCTGTGTGAAGTGGGCGGTGTCTTGCTAGCTAATCACAATACTGAATGGAGTCGATCAATCATGTACAAAGGATAAATACATTTATTGAAACACTCTTTATGATGGACAAAACCATAACTTGAAAAAAACCAAATTTTGGTTTTTTTCAAGTTATGGTTGCTTATATAGGGCTATGCACATGTGTCATGTGACACTGGCCAATCACAGTCCTGAATAGGCTGTGATTGGCCAATCACAGCGCTGGATAATTCTACTAATTTCCTGGGCCCAGATCACAGCGCAGGAAAATGTACATTTTTCCAAATCTCACTTATAGGGGCGGTTTCACCGCCCAAAAAATAAATATGCAAAATATGTAAATGCACTTAGTTACTTTACACCACTGCTGGAGGGCGACCGGTTCAGGTCCAACACAGACAACAGCATGTGAGTGTGAGGACTGGTAGCTGGAGAGGTGCCAGTTCACCTCCTGACTGGGTAATGCAGAAGTGCCCGTGAGCAAGGCAGCGAACCCCCTAACTGCTCCCGGACGCCTTTATGTGGCCCATAAACTCCACCGTATACACCTCTACACATGTTATTTAAACCACTGTTTCCTGTGTGGCACATTTTTTCTGGGTCGTGAGAAAATGTCCCCATTTTTTATTCCTACATTTAAAAAATATATATATTATTTCAAAAGATTTAAAAGAAAAGTTTAAATAAATAAAAGACAATCTCAACTATTAAAAACTACTTTTCATCAATTAAAAACAATTAAAAAAAAATCTAAAGTATTTAATAAATAATAAACAATATCTTTTAAGACACTGAGAAATTGGCAGATATAGGCTACAAGCTCATAAAGTGTGTGTGTGTGTGTGTGTGTGAGTGCGTGCGTGCGTGTGTAAAGTTGAAAGAAAAAAAGAACTCCCCCACGGGGATTAATAAATGTAATCTTCTTTATTACTACTGTATATGATCCTCTATACAGAGAGATGTGGTATGTATGGAACACAGAATAGTCCATTAGCCAGAGTTATCTTCACGCTTTAGGCTCTGATTATCTATAATGACATCGAGACAATGTGAACTCCATACAGCACTACACTTACACACACAACAAAAGACATGTAATATGTAGGGCATAGCACAGTGAGGCGGTCATTTATTGGTCCATTTATTGGTCCTGTAGGGCATTGGTTCTCAAAGTGGGGTACGGGGACCCCAAGGGGTCCTTGGGGGGATACCAGGAGGTCCCCAGCAAAATGTGTCAATAAATCGTCCCAATAATTGTAACAATTTTTTTCCATAATTTATACTTTGGCTATTCAAAAATAGCAGATCTACAAGCTTATAGATCTGCTATTTTTGAAAAAATCTCGAAAATGTGAGCAAAATCTTTAAATCTTTTTTCTTTTAACTCATTGACTGCCAGAGTTAAAACCTCGTTCATAGCAGCCCTTGCCAGCGATTTTCGTGTTTTTTTGTTTCGTTATTTTGTTATTTAATTCACATATAGAAAGTCAAGCTTGACACTTGAATCGTTTTGATCGTTCCACCACTAGAGAGCAGCACATACCAAGCTTGATCGCCTCTCGATCACACTCGCCCCCTCCCAGACCCACTCACACAGTGAAACACATGAACCGGAAGTGAAATGTCTCACATTCTGTGATCGGCGAAAATTACTTTGTGATACACAACGGGGATGACTGTTCGTCACCCAGACCATAGATTATAGGAGGGGAGGTCTCCGATCGCTTTTCATAGCGTGTGAAAAACCGTTTGTTTCCCTATTATGGTCGAAAATGACTGGGGGGGGAAATGTAAAACCGAAAACGGAACCCAAGTCATGGAACCGGATGCAGTGGTGGTTGAAGTAAGTGGAACCTGAAACTTAGCCTGGTTCATAACAGAATAGCGTGATCAGAGCATAAAGATCAATAAAGACGTTAGATCGCATTAATGCGATCCTGGCGGCCAAGCGCGCTATTTATTAGATCGCGTTAATGCGATAATGGCGGCCAATGAGTTAAAGGCAAACATTTTTTTACCACAAATCTTTGCGTCAGGGGGTCCCTGCCCTGGCACAACCTGTTTTCAGGTGCAGGGTTCCGCGGCCACATACATATCAACGTGGGGGTCCTTAGGACAAAAGAGTTTGAGAACCACTGCTGTAGGGGTTTATTGTGCAATAATAACCACCTCTGCTTATTACACAGCTACTTACGAGCAACAATATATCGATGTTTTGGCGCATAACGTCGATTAAAAAATTGCTTGCAAGTTTCAGCTTCTATAGCAATGTAAACAGAGTCTGTTATTCAGAAATAACACACCACAGAATAATGCTGTGACGGACCAATCAGAATGGAGCATTCAACAAAGCTGTGTAATAAACGGTATTATTACGTACAGTAGCTTGCATTTATTTGGCTCTTTTGAAGGGAGTGATAAAAACTGATATCAGACTGAAGCTATAGAGCACTAGCACCAGTGGTGTAAAGTAACTAAGTACATTTACTCAAGTACTGTACTTAAGTACAGTTTTGAGGTATTTTTGCTTTACTGGAGTATATCCAATTTTCAGTACTTTTACTTCTACTCCACTACATCTCAGAGGCAAATATTGAGCTTGCACTCCACTACAATTATTTGAAAACTTGAGTTACTAGTTACTTTGCAGATATACATCATTATATTATAAAACATACATTAACCACATTCGCCCTATTTTATATAGGCTATTTGAAAGGCAGCTATTGAACAGCACTCAGGGAGCAGTTGGGGATCGGTATCTTACTCAAGGACACTTCGACGGGCTGTCACGATCATGTCATTTTTATTGACGATTTACTGTCATACACATGATTGTGATTAATGATTTAACTGTTTTTGGCATAACATGTTTGGGTATTTTTACTTTAGTATTGCATAATATTTTCAATTTCCAATTTTCTGTATATTTACTTTACTTCTATTCCACTAGAGGCAAATATTATACTTTTTGCTCCTCTACAATTGTTTGAAAACTTTGGTTACTTTGTAGATTTTGATTATTATTACATTGTGAGCTTGTAGATTTGCTATTTTCAAAAGATTTTGTTTCATTTTATACATTTGAAAACTTGTGAAATGGGACATTCTGCACAATGAGTACTTTCTATACTTCTGGCACTTTTAAGTACATTTTGATACCAATAGTTTTGCACTTTTACTCAAGTACACTTTGAATTCCGGATGTATTACTACATTGCGGTATTGATACTTATACTCAAGTAAAAAAAAATAATGGAGTGCTTTTTCCACCACTGTCTATATGTGCACGAACAGCGTTAATAGCTGGCCCAGAAACCTGATTCATTCAGTGTGTGTGGGGCGCCCAAAGCATCAGACTGTAGCGGCATCCATCATCTATCTGTCAAACACACTCTGCCACGCTCCTCCAAAGCTAAGAGGTTACCTTGAATCCTACAGGTCCTTGAGCTCCTTTCTCACCCTGCAGAAGGTACAACAGACACAACAATGCCATCCATCAATGTACTGTACACACACACACACACACACACACACACACACACACACACACACACACACACACACACACACACACACACACACACACACACACACACACACACACACACACACACACACACACACACACACACACACACACACACACAGACACACAAAGCCCTCTCGTTGCTGAAATAAGTCGAGGAAGGGTCTGAAAACGACATTTGTGGTCAAATAGTGTTGACGCCTGCTGTGTTCATTTTGAGAGCACATTTTGGTGTTGTTTTGATCATAGTCTTTTGAATAGAATTCCATTTACCGTAATTTCCGGACTATAAGCCGCTACTTTTTTCCCATGCTTTGAACCCTGCGGCCTATACAACGGTGCGGCTAATCTATGGATTTTTACAGCTAACGGCCACTAGGGGACCTTATAAATCTATGGATTTCACACCTGCGGCCTATAGTCCAGTGCGGCTTGTATATGCACACATTTGTTTTTTTCCCTAAATTTGGCTGGTGCGGCTTATATTCAGGTGCGTTTTATAGTCCGGAAATTACGGTAGTTTTAGTCATATTTTAGTCAACTGACATCTTTAGATTTAGTCTAGTTTTAGTCGACTAAACATCATTAGAATTTAGTCGACAGATCTACAGTTGATTTAGTCTACTAAAATGTATTTTTGGTACAAGGTTTCCGCCCGACAGTGAGGATATACGGAGACTAAAAGCAAACTCCACATTTCAATAGCAGACGCTGTCCATACGTTCTCATTGCCCTAATTAAACGTCACCATTGCAATGGTCGATGCCGTATTAAAACGATGAAAACAGTACTTTCCCCCCGTGTAAAATGTTGTGTTGGAGAATAAAAATCAATAGTGAATGTATGATATGTCTGGTAGAACTGTTACCTGGTCTCCCTTCTGGCCTTTCTCCTTATATTCATCATCCTACAGGAGAGAAAACACACAGTAGCAATCTTATCGAACTGCGTACATACTGTAGGCTACTTTAATCATCTATTATACTTAACAACCATTTACACCCTATATGCTTCATTCAGGGGTCTGTACTTAGCGCCCCCCCCCCCTCTAAACCAAAGCCCAAAGCCCTGAAAATAACATATCTACAAGCTCACAATGCGTCGCAATGTGACACCTTGTGAGCTCGTAGATCAGCTATTTTTTTGCCAAATGCTTTCCTTCTTTTGGCAAGTGTTCGCCTATTACGACATCATATTCAATAAGCACATGAAAGCAACGATATGAAAATGTTTCAATTTGGTAATTTTGTTCACATGCTTACCGGTGAAGAGATCTGTCTTAATCCATGCGCTGTCATCACCTAAGAGTCAAGAAAGGGAAAAGGTGATCTTATTTATATGTGTGTGTGTGTGTGTGTGTGTATATATATATATATATATATACAGTAACATTTCACCAGTAATACAAAAAAAAATCAGCTCATACAAACAAGGTAAAATAGAAGCACCGCACAGCCCATCCAAACTCACATACCGGTACACACACACACACACACACACACACACACACACACACACACACACACACACACACACACACACACACACACACACACACACACACAGTTGTGAGGACATCAACAAAATAAATTAAAAAAGCAGAAGAATAACAGGTGTACAACAAGCTCACAACAACACGTCGCAGTGCAATGCGTTGAGACCGGTGCACTAAACTGAAGTATAATTTAGGCCTAGATCCAACACCAAACTCTAAAGCTGACCACTAAATGCCTAATCCTAACCCTACCTGAACCTTTTCTGGCCTCTAAACCTCACTATGCTTAATATTCAAATTGTACTATACTTGTGAGGACATTTGGCCCTCACAAGTATAGTAACACACACACACACACACACACACACACACACACACACACACACACACACACACACACACACACACACACACACACACACACACACACACACACACACACACACACACACACACACAACTAGAATGACTCCACCACTTCTCACCTGTGTCTTATTTCGATTGGTTACGGCCAGCGTCAGAGACAAACATAAATCACTTTTTGGAGATAAGAGTGTTTTCAGAACAGATTAGATATTGGGTGGTAAGGTCAGTGGCGTGGGACTTTAAAAACAACAGTTTAAAAGCAACATGGCAAAGAGGGGCTGACACCAAGCGACTGAGGTCTGCTCGGCAACCCATCACTGTCCCGGCCCTCACGATAAATCAGCTGGGCTCCCATGTGCTCAGGCTGAGCCAATGTATCAACATTTGAGCTGAGCAAAGCAATCTGGACTGTTAAATTACATTTGTGTCTGCGTTCCATCCATAGACCGTAAAAAGAATATGGACAGCGTCACGCCATCGGTTTCTACAGACCGTAAATGAAGACCTATTTTGCAGCGATTTCAAATCCTCCTCCTTTCTATATCCGGTTGATATCCGGTCCGAAATGCAGACGGAAAAGTATGCTATTGGCTGAAACCGCAGCGAGGGCGGGTCTTCACTCTGTAGAACCAGTAGAAACCCTAGAAACATACCCTACTTTATCATTAATTTCGAAATAAATGGGACCATAATTTACAAAAACGCATATCATGGTGATTGAAAGAAGACTTTAAACTGGTGACTGGAAGCAGATAGTATTTATGACAATGCTTATTAATGTAATAAAATCAAGTGTAAAGTTCGTCCAAAAACCCATCCGCTTGAATAGAGCCTAATTGCTTCTGCAACCAGCAGGGGTGAAACAGCGGTGAAACAGCGGTGAAACAGCGGTGAAACAGCGGTGAAACAGCGGTGAAACAGCGGTGAAACAGCGAGACTACAGGCCATTCATATGAACTGTCACACTTCCTATATAGCCTCAATTTACAAGCCTGATGCTAGCCCCTTGGTTCCATCCCCAGCTCGTCAAATCTCAAAGACGTCCTCAGCCTCCTCAAGCTACTGTAATTATTTTAGAGTACATGCATGCCGTTGCCTGATGCTCAAACCCGTCTCTGATGTTGGAAGCCTAATAGCGGGCCACTGGACGGGGAAGCAAGCTTTCAACTGGAGTTGTTTCTGATACCGATACCAGTATCAGGAAAAGATGCCGATACCGCCTAAAATGCTGGTTATCGTTATCGGCGAGTATGGTAGTTTATGTCATTCCGATACCACGTCATTTATCACATGATATTTTTGAATGTTTCAGTTGATGTTGCAGGACTGTTTTATACTCTTAATGTATTATTTACATAATTATTTTACTAACTTGTAGCTTCACAATTATTTATTTTATTATTTATGATTTATTCCCAGATCTGTGGTTCTCAAACCATTTAATTTCTAACCTATATTTTTATCCCAAAATTTTGTAACCCATTTTTTCACCCGCAGATGTGACGTATAGTCATTGGAATGCCTCCTAAGGGCAGCATTCAATTTCATTGGTTCTCGCGCCCGTCCAATCAGAGAGAGCGGGAGGCGGGGCCGGGGGCAGGATTTGGGGACGGAGGCGGGTTCAATGGAATTTTTAATTTTGCAGCTTTCTGCTCCACTTCTGTTCCTACTTACAGCCTACTGCTCCTGGGTTCATTGGAATTTTAAATTGTGCACCTCCACTTCAGTTCCTGCTTAAAGCCTACTAGAAGCAGTGGTGGAAATGGCGTTGCACGCATGGGAACGGCGTTCCCATAGCAACCGTTGCGGGGGAACGCTGTGAACACGTGTGGGAACGCTCTTCAGATTGTCAAAAAAAAAAAAAAAAATCTTTTTTTTTTTTTTTTTTTTTAAATATTTTCGCTCCCGTTTTAGGATTATTACGGTCATTTCCGGGTCGCGTGGCCAAATTATTAGTTACGTTTGGTCCGGACCAAAGTGCCAGGGCTGAATTTTGGTCCCAGACCAGCCCTGCACTCCAGGCAGGGCTGAGCCGTGGGTGTGTTTGTCAACACACGCACATGGCTCTGAACACAGCCAATAGGCAGCCGTAATACTGCAGGGTCCCCGCTTTCCACCTATGGTTACAAGGGTTACAGGAAGTAGCGTTGACCACACTGTGTTACCGGCTCGACAGAGTCGTCTATCATTGAGCTGCTCTAACTGAGGTAATTGTCGCATGTATTTGGAAGCTGAAGAAGCAGTGCCAATAACAATGTCATCAAGTCTGTCATGAATACAATCAAGGTTCAATAATCAGTAGATCTCTGCAATTTTATTTGAGTAACTTTCGAAAGAGATCTTTATGTAGCTGTAAAAAAATAAAAAATGTCTGTGAGACATGAAGCCATATGATATTTTTTGTGTATTATTTTTATTATGAAATATGAATGTTTTAAATGTGTGTGTGTGTGTGTGTGGGGGGGGGGGGCTCCAGGAAAAAATAGCTAGTTTCAACTAGGCTACCTGGCTACTTCTATTTCCAGTAGTATTTCAAAATAAAACGTGTTGAATTATAACACTTTTGAAGTATAGATTTAAAAAAAAACTCTTATTTTGAAATGCACATCGCTTTGAAAGGAAACAGACTTCTGTGGCCGCTTGCTTGACGACGTAAAGCCTACGTTAGTGCACACTGTGCACTAACGTAGGCTTTACGTCGTCAAGCAAGCACTGCACACACAAGGTAAACAAGGCTGCTACACACGACGTGGACATATGGAATATAAAGACTTAAAGTTTGGGGCAAAAGTTCATATTTACCACCATGCTCTGCTCTCTGAAACCAAGACAATCTTTGCAGAAGGTGAGTAAGTAATTTTAATCTAACGCTGACAGTGAGAGTGGTGGAAAGTAACTAATTAAGTACTGTACATGTACTCAAGTACTGTACTCGAGTATAATTTTAAGGTATTTTTATTGAGTAATCAGGGGCACCCAATCGAAAAAATAAGAATTAAACAACCTAACCCTAACCCTAACCCTAAACCCGAATTAAAGTAACAAAAAAACGAAAATAAAGTACCCAAATCCACCAAATTAACCGCAAAAAAAAAAGAATTAAATAACATAAACCTAACCTAACCCTAACCCTAACCCTAAACCCGAAATAAAGTAACAAAAAAAACAATATAAAGTACCCAAATCCGCGAAATTAACCATCTAGTTGTTGTCTAATATAATCCACAAAATACATTAGTATAAACCCATTTTGTTTGATTATTTTATTAGGCAGAAATAGTTTTTTGTGATAATAAATTGGTAAAATCAGGCAAAAATATGAATTAAATAACATAACCCTAACCTAACTCCTAATCCTAACCCTAAAACCAAAATAAAGAAACCAAAAACTGGAAAAAAAACGAACCCAATCCGCCCAGAACCACGGAAAAACGAACCCAATCCGCCCAGAACCGCAAAAAAAAACGAGTAGGGTTCCCAAAGCGAATCCAGTCCATTTCCACCACTGACTAGAAGGTACAACTTTTAAACATTAATATGTTAACGTTTGCTAGCTAACTAAATTTAGCAAGTGCTACTTTCATTAGGCTAAGGTTTGCTAGCTAACAAACTTAGCAAGGTGCTAATTTCATTTAGCTAATGTTAGCTACTGTAGCTAGCAAATGTTAATTGCTAACTGCTAATTTAACAGGTGAAACTTCTCTGCCTTGAATTGCAGTGTTTTTAATCATTTTCAAACATAGCTACAAGCTATTAAGGCACATTCTACTGTGAGGGCACAGCTGCTCTGAGAGCAGCATTGAGAAAGTGCCCTGAGAGCAGCAAATTAACATTTTTGCATATATATACAACTGTAGAAGGCTATAAGCTGCCCTGAGACCAGCATTGAGAAAGTGCCCTGAGAGCAGCAAATTAATGTTGTTGTTGTATGTATATCATTTAAGCTGCCATGAGAGCAGCATTGAGAAAGTGCCCTGACAGCAGCAAATTTATGTTGTTGTATGTATATCATTTATTCTGCCCTGAGAGCAGCATTGAGAAAGTGCCCTGAGAGCAGCATATTTATGTTGTTGTATGTATATCATTTATTCTGCCCTGAGAGCAGCATTGAGAAAGTGCCCTGAGAGCAGCATTGAGAAAGTGCCATGAGAGCAGCAAATTAACATTGTTGCATACATATAACTTTAGAAGGCTATAAGCCGCCATGAGACCAGCTTTGAGAAACTGCCCTGAGAGCAGCAAATTAACATTGTTGCATACATATACCTGTAAAAGGCTATAAACTGCCCTGAGACCAGCATTGAGAAAATGCCATCAAACAGCAAATTAATGTTGTTGTATGTATATAATTTAAGCTGCCCTGAGAGCAGCATTGAAAAAGTGCCCTGAGAGCAGCAAATTAATGTTGTTGCATGTATATACACCTGTAAAAGGCTATACGCTGTCCTGAGACCAGCATTGAGAAACTGCCCTGAGAGCAGCATTGAGAAGGTGCCCTGAGAGCAGCAAATTAACATTGTTGCATCTATATACCTTTAAAAGGCTATAAGCTGCCCTAAGACCAGCATTGAGAAACTGCCCTCAGAGCAGCAAATTAATGTTGTTGTTTGTACTGTACATGCAACAATATAGCCTGCCATATTGCTAGCTAGTCTACTACATTGAAACAAACTGTTTAGCCTAATTGTGCTACTTCTCTGCTTTGAATGAATTTAAAATGGCTTCAATCACAGCTAGCCAATATCTAGTAAAGCTCCACAACTCCAATGCAAAGCACAGATGCTTTCATATTCAACATTCTGCTCTCAGGGCACTTTATTAATAATACTATACTAAATTGAATAATGGATCTATAATGAGGTCCTGCCTGGGGATTTCCATTTGGGGCATACAGGGCCATTCTGGGGGCACTTTTGTAGTTTCTCAAAACTACTGCTCTCACCTTATAGTATATTACACTCATTTATCTACATGAACCTACATTAATTTGCTGTTCATCACCACAACTAGTTTAATATTCTGCTGCTAATCTGATAGTATTTAGTCTTGATGCGTTCGTACCGAAGTGGTGTTATTCTCATTCTCTCATTTGTAATGCAATTTTAAAGTTATCATTTTTCTATCAATTTCAGATCATTTCAGAGGGAATGAAAAACTGGTATCGGTACATCTCTACTTTCAACTGGTGGGCTGAAAGATCTGTCTGTCCGTCAGTCTATCTGTCTACTACAGCAGGGGTCTTCAACGTTTTCAGGCCAAGGACCCCCTAGCTGAGAGAGAGATGAAGCAGGGACCCCCTCTATATTGTATAAAATTGTGTTTCAGATTCAACTTTTTTTGTTCACTTGGTCTGCTCTATTTTCCCCTCTACACCTATACCTCTTTGCCAAAAATAGCAGATCTACAAGCTCACAACGCCCCGCGCTGCGAGGCGTTGTGAGCTTGTAGATCAGCTATTTTTGGCAAAGAGGTATAGGTGTAATCTATAGGTGTAGATTTGCTAATGTTTCCTCAGAAAAGGGATGCTAAGGTTCAAGTGGTTAAGGCAAAAAAATATCATATCACACAAAGATTTGGCAGACCCCCTGTAGTAACTCTGAGGACCCCCTAGGGGTCCTGGACCCCCTGTTGAAGACCCCTGTACTACAGTATCCATCCATCCATCCATCCATCCATCCATCCATCCATCCATCCATCCATCCATCCATCCATCCATCCTTCCTTCCTTCCATCCTCAGGCAGGAACATGCGTGGATGAATTGAATGAACCGCTATGTTCAAAGTAACCTCAGGAGGAGGACGGCCGTTCCCAGGGGAATTGGTATGCACGCTGTCTAGCTGTAGCACGCACCACCTTGACCTGCATATATATACACACACACACACACTCCCTACGTCCTTGCTGTAAATAAGACGGAGTTGTGAGTCAACATTTCTGCCCAGAATGCTAAACTCCGCCAAGAAAAAATAAATATGCGACTGCCTCACGCAGCCTACAGCCCTTTTTGTCTGGGCTTTTTTATCCTTTCCAGTAAAAGCTTGAACTTATTTCTGGACGAGGGGAAATAGCAGCGAGAATAATATTTCATAATAAGCATTCATAGACTGTGAGCTGTGTGCTCCGAATTCCCCCTCCCCCTTAACCCATTAAAACCGGGAACGCATCTGTGTCATTTTAGCTTTCTTTGGCTATTAAAAAATAGCAGATATACAAGCTCATAGCGCGGCACCGAGTGCCGCGCTATGAGCTTCTAGATCTGCTATTTTTGAAGAATCTTGAAAATGTGTGCAAATCTTTGAATATACATAATATTTAAAGCGAAACATTTGTAACTCAAATCTTTGCTTCTGGGTGGTCCCTGGAACAAAACATTTTAAGATGGGGGTCCGCGGCCAAAATACATATCTAAAAATCCATGTCAAGGACCCCCAAAATGATATGTATTTGGCCACAGACCCCCGTCTCAAAATATGTTGTTCCAGGAACCCCCAGAAGCACAGATCGGAGTGAAAAATCTTCGCTTTAAAACATAATGATGTATATTCAAAGATTTGCACAAAAATAGCAGATCTACAAGTCGCGCTATGAGCTTGTATACTGTATCTGCTATTTTTGAATAGCCAAAGAAATTTAAATGACACAGATGCGTTCCCGGTCTTAATGGATTAAAAGAGTATTGTTATCAAGTGCATTTTATAGTCTTTTAACATCAACATAAGCTTGGAGATTGTGATATTAAATAGAAATCCTTTTTGGCACACACAATAAAACCCTAAGCGTTAATTTAACTCTATAGTATAGAAATGGAACCCAAATTGACCCGTTTGGTTCCAGTTGTACTCTCGAGTGTTAAATGAACACTCGGGATGTTACGAGTGTACGTTCGCAGGAGTGTATTAGAGCCAAAAGGGTTTTTATGGGTGGGCATTGGGGGGAGCTGGTGGTTGTGAATGCGTCAGGCCTGCTCTCCTCCCCAGCCAGTGCTAATAAACACGGCCAGCGAGGAGGTTTATGAAGGAAGGGTAATGGTCTGATCGCTCGCTTCTGCAGAGTAAGGAAAATCAATGCTTAACTGCCAAAATTATCTGCCGAGAGCACGTACACACACACACACACACACACACACACACACACACACACACACACACACACACACACACACACACACACACACACACACACACACACACACACACACACACACACACACACACACACACACGTTTGTATTATACTTGTGAGGACATCAACATTTTAGGATTTTATGAATGCCATTTTGTAAAATGTTTGCCATTTTTTGGTCCTAAAGCAGAAAATAGCCGATCTACAAGTTTACAACGGGTCATGCTGCGACGCAGTGAGAGCTATTTTCGGTGCGTGGCACCGGCACACAACTACTTTAAGTATAACTAAGCCTAAATAAGCCTATAGTAAACCTCTAAATGCCCAAGCCGAATTCTAACACCAACCTGAATCTTTTCCTAATTGTAAACCTAACTCACCAAATCTTTTTGAAACATAAAAATAACCAAATGGTTGAGAGAACCAGGAAAATTGTATATTTTCTCAAATTCCACTATTTGTGGGTACGTTTTTGGGGCTCACAAGTATTGTATTAAAAGTACACACATACACACGCACGCACACACTCACGTGCGCATACTGCACACACGCACCCACGTACACACAAAGACACTCAAAGAGCCTCATTCATCAAATGACTAATGCTGCTTCCATTCAAGTGTGCTATAGCATCCTTGTTCAATGGAACAAGGAGCCTGGGTGGCTCGCACCTCTCACACAACAATGAACATGATTATCTCTTTATTAGAGATGCTTTGTTTCGTTTCTTTTCCAGACGAAAGATCAATTGAACCGCAGCTGTTTTGATATAATTGGCCCAATTTGGGAAAAGCTAAGAACACAAGTTCAAAGATTACTGAAAAGCAAGATTTATCTCTTGTCGTCGCACAGCGTAATATTTACACTTAAGCAGATAGATAGTGAAACCAGCATGAAGATGAAGCTGCCTCACGAAATTTATTCGACTCAATTTCAAAACAAACTTTGTTCTCAAGTCCAGATCTGAAGTGCTAAATATGCCCACAGTATTAATGAATAATGTGAAGTGATGTTGTTCATATCTATCTCCAGAATAAATAAGTCAGCATACTTGCAGCTTAATTAAAACGAGTATTCTCATAATTGTGTAGTTTGTCCTTGTGGGTATTCATGTGTGGTTACATAATGGCCCTGGAGACACCATAGCACTGATGTTTCATTCAGTTAGTCTCGAGTGGTCTTAGAGATACAACGCGTTTTGTCTCTTTTAGGCCAACGATTCCAAACCTGTGGGCCCTAAAATAACTCCCAACGTGAGCTTGTAAATCTGCTATTTTCATTATTTCTTATCTTAATTATTATTATTTTTAAATGGATTTTTGTGTGTGTGTGTGTGTGTGTGTGTGTGTGTGTGTGTGTGTGTGTGTGTGTGTGTGTGTAAATTTCATAAATTATTTGATTTTTTGGGGGGGTAAAAATCATAGATATGTATTCCTTTTGAAATAAGATATTTACTCGCGACACATATAAATGGGTCCGCGACCCCCCAAAAAATGGTTCCGCGACCCATTGTGAAAGCACTGTCATAAATGACACATTGGGGGTCTTGTAATGCAGCGGTTGTACTTACGGGACCAGGAGGACCTCTGGGGCCAAGCTCCCCCTGGAAACACAACACAAAGAACACATCAATCAACCTGTCTGATGAACACAACGGACCCATTAAAGCTGTGAGGACAACTATCACCTCCACACAAAGGCCAGCAAGACTACATCAACACACAGACAGAAAGGCAGGCAGACAGACAGACCAGTGGTTCTCAAACTTTTTTAATTTCAAAGACCCCCAGTTTGGTAGGCCAAGGACCTCCATACAGTAACTCTCTGAGTGTACAATTTTTTCAGCAACAACGAGCAACATGATGAGACACAGGGCAACAGGTCTTTTGGGCAACAGGCAACAGCTCCCATTAAAAACTATTCGAGAATGCATCTCCAGAGTTGGGAAAAAATTAAGGCTGAAGCCTATGCTGCCCTTAACAGCTATATTTTCTTCTGCTTTTCTTTTGCTAAAGTAAGAATATATATATTGTTTTATATCTCAAATAAACAGCTCCAATGTAAATACAATGTAATATCCTGATTGTTCCATCCTGATTGGCGAATTCCGAACATTGCTGGCCCACAATAATCTACCTGACCTGGCGGAGACCTGTGCTCCGAGGAGCATTTTTTCTAGTCTATCTATGTTTCTCTCCATCTATTATGGATAGAAACAGCAATGGAATGGGGCAGGGGAACTGAATAATCCATCCATCCATCCATCCACCTACCTACTGTAGATACGCGTGTAACTACTGTATCTCTCTACCATATGGCTATCTATCTACCTACCCATCTATCAGTGGTGTAAAGTAACTAAGTACATTTACTCAAGTACTGTTACTTAAGTACAGTTTTGAGGTATTTTTACTTTATGGGAGTATTTCCAATTTTCAGTACTTTTACTTCTACTCCACTACATCTCAAAGGCAAATATTGTACTTTTACTCCACTACAATTGAACATTTTTAGTTGCTAGTTGCTTTGTAGATTTTGATAATTATTTCAAAACATATATTAACCACTTCAGCCCTATATACATTTCGGCCGTTTGAAAATAGCAGATATACAAGCTCACAATGCGTCGCTTGTAGATCTGCTATTTTCAAAAGATTTGTATACATGTTATACATTTGAAAACTTGTGAAATGGGACATTCTGCATAATGAGTACTTTTACTTTTTTAAGTAAATTTTGAATTCCGGAGTATTTCTACAGTGCAGTATTGATACTTTTACTTAAGTAAAAAAAGAAATAGTACTTTTCCCCACCACTGCCGTCTATTAATACGGTGCACTGTGTGTGCACCCGGCAACACAGTAATGGAGAGGGACAGGGGAACTCAATGTCACCCCGGAACACTGTCAAGTTGAATGAGTGCGCTCTGTGAAAAAAAGATCCAAAACAGGGTTACCCACGGGGCCCCTGCAGGTGAAGCAATGTACACATGCAGAAACAAATAGTACACGTCTTTCAGGTGAGGGCCTGTACATACTGTACTCCATACGTACACATTCTCCTCCAAAATAAACTGGAATAAAAGTCCCATGGGTGAAGGAAGTTTGTTTGGGAGCTTCTTGACTGTGTGGGGTGTCACCGTCATGACATGTTTGTTGACCATTCATTGTCATACAAATAATGGCGATTGGAGATTTAATAGTTTTTGGTATTGAATTTTAGTGTTAATAAAAAACATATATTTCTGTCTGCCTTTTAGTTAAGTACTGTACTTAAGTACAATTTTGAGGTATTTGTACTTTACTTGAGTATTTCCAATTTCCAATACTTTTACTTCTACTCCACTACATCTCTGAGGCAAATATTGCACTTTTACTCCACTGCAATTATTTGAAAACTTTAGTTACTAGTTACTTTTGATATTATTATGATATTATGAAACATACATTAACCACCCTAGCCCTATTTTATACATAGGCTATTTGAAAATAGCAGATCTACAAGCTCACAACGCGTCGGGATGCGACGCTTTGTGAGCTTGTAGATCTGCTATTTTCAAATATTTGAGTACTTTAAGTACATTTTGATACCAATACTTTTGTACTTTTATTCAAGTACATTTTGAATTCTGGACTTTTACTTGTAACAGAGTATTTCTATAGTGCGGTATTGGTACTTTTACTTAAGTAAAGAATTTGAGTACTTTTTCCACCACTGCAAAAATGTGACAGGGCAGATAATGACAAATGACTTACAAAGAAATGACCGCTACCAATAATCTAAATAAATAATGTGTTTGGTCAAAACAGACCATATATATATGTTCTTTTTAAAATATTCATTCATATTTAGGCTTTTGTTGATAGTATGGAGATGGACAGGTAACAGGGGGAAAGAGACACAGTGAGTGACACGCAGCAAAGGCCATCGGGATCGGGATCGGGACTTGAACCCGCGACACACGCCGTCAGGTTGCATTAGAGCCTATATGTGGTATGCGCCTGGACCGCTAGGCCAGCAGGCCCCCAAAACATTGTGACATCACAATCAGAGAATTTATTTGAATGAAAAATTACAAAACATTTTTTTTTTAAAACACGCAAATTGCTGGCACAGGGGTGAGTACATTATGAATAAACTCTGGCAGTCAATGTGTTAATATGGTCAGCATATATCTGCTATTTTTGAATAGCCAACTCTAAAATCTAAAAATACACAGATGCTTTCCCTGTGTTAACGGGTTAAAGGTAATCTGTGCAACATCATGGCCACTTCTTCCAGAAAAACAACAATATCACACGGTAATAAAAGTTACAGTGTAGAGGACCAAAATTACAATATTACTTTGTGCAGAGAAGTGGTGGAGGGTGGGGTGGGGGCAGTCCCTTAATGTATTGCTTTTTGCAATATACATTCCACAGAAACACTCAAATGCACTCAATAAATTTCACATTTCCATTTAGGGAGCGAGGTGAAGCTGGGTAACACAGCTGCCATCTTATATTTTCCGCTTCGCAAAACAGTGAAGATGTATATTTGCCTGGCAGCTTCCATCACACTGGTCGGTTTGCAACAGAGTGGCAAATGAAGTGACCTTCCAGGATTCAGTGGGAAGCAGCTTTGAGCAAAATACATTAAATCCTGACATCATACGGTTTGTCAACATGGGGGTCTTTGATTGATTGATTGATTGATTGATTGATTGAATACTTTATCAGTCAGAAATGTAAACAGCACGAGGTGCAGTCAGACATGTCAGGCTAAAAGGATAACACAAAAAAAAGTCCTGGGGACTTGTTTCCATTGTGGTCCTATATGTATTCAATTCATCAACATAGCATTACAGAATTAACACAACAATACATAATCCTCAACAAATACAAAACACTATATGTACACAGGAGAAAAGGAGAAAACGGAAGTGAATTTAAGGTCTGGGGACCCCCAGGTGTCCTTGAGGGGGTTCCAGAGGGTCCCCACCTAAATCATAAATATTTAGGAACCAAATGGATCCATACAGGTCTGTAACTCTGAGAATGTACATTTGTACATTCTCAGATGAACACTATAATGAACACTATAATGATTTTAGATGTTTTATTATAGCATCCCAGAGATACAGATGCTATATAATGGCGGTCAAATATATCAATATATATCAAAGTGGGGGTCGTTGAATTGAAAGTCACTGATCTAGTGGTACTGTTCCAGAACGGTGTCTTATTGTGAAACATGTAAACAACAGTTACATGAGTTACTAACTCCTGATTATCAGAGGCCTGTTAGCGCGGGTAACAAGTGCTCTTATTTAGTTGTGAAGGGGGACAGTGTTTGTTGATGTTCAGATGACATTCTGGACATACTTGAAGATTGCATTGCAAATGACTGAGTAAGTAGGTCAGAGAGGCTTCGGTATCAGGGAGTCCTATCTCCGTTTCACAATGCGTTAGAACCCCTGGGAGATGGATTGCTGACGTAGAGCGCAACACCCACCATCAACTCCCGGTACTTACCGCACGGCTCGCCGCGCACCCAAGCCTTGGGTGCCAACTCACACGCTGCCAACTCCAACGACGAGTTGGCAGTGCCCGGGATCGAACCCATGACACTGTGGTTGAAAGGCGAGCGCTCTACCGACTGAGCTAAAGCACCCTGACTAAATGACTCATTTCACACAATCACATTAAAATGCACAATTTAACACACACACAATCACACGCACGCATGTGTGTACGTCATTATAATATAATGACGTATAATAACTATATTATAGTTAAGAAGAATAGCAATAATGCACAGAATGCCACTGTCTGTCTGTCTGTCTGTCTGTCTCTCACGCAGTGCATGCATGCATGCATGCATGCGCACGCACGCACGCGCGCACACGCACACGCACACGCACACGCACGCACAGTCACAGGGAGCATGGACAGACGGAGTTATCATACATGACATTATATGGCATTTGACACTGAAGTGACTTACCTTCTGTCCCTTCATGCCGTCACCACCTGCCTGCCCCTGTGGGAGGAGGAGGATGGGGTTAACGACCACTGGAGGCATTTTAAATGTCACCGCAATGGAAATACACAGTGCTGGACGGTAACCAAGTACATTTACTTGAGTAATTGAGTATTACTTGAGTATTGAGTATTTGTATTTTTGGATACTCCGCTATATTTCAAAGGCAAATATTGCACTCTTGACGCCACCACATGTCTAGGAAAGGAAAACAGTAGGCTACGACATGAATTAAGTCCTATTTCAAATATAGTTAAAATAGCAGATCTACAAGCTCAGTTGTGAGCTTGTAGAGCCGCTATTTTCACTATTATTGATATACTTTCAGGAAAATCTTTGTTTTATTTTTTGGAAAGTGTCTAAATGTTAACAGAGCAATGCATTTCTATATAAAAGAAAATGTACTTTTGAATACTAAAAAAACAAGTACTCCAACTCAAGTACACATCTGACAGGGCAACTTTCACTTGAAGTTGAGTTTAACCCTTTAAGACCGGGAACGCATCTGTGTCACTTTAGATGTCTTTGGCTATTCAAAAATAGCAGATATACAAGCTCATAGCGCGGCACCGAGTGCCGCACTATGAGCTTGTAGATCTGCTATTTGTGATTTTTTTTTTTAACTGTTGGGATTTAGAAAACATTTTTAGAATCGGCCTCATGTCTTAACCCATTAATACCTGGGACGCATCTGTGTCACTTTTAGATTTCTTTAGGCTATTCAAAAATAGCAGATATACAAGCTCATAGCGCGGCACCGAGTGCCGCGCTACGAGCTTGTAGATCTACTATTTTTGAAAAATCGTAAAAAAAATCTGTTAGGATTTAGAAAACATTTTAAGAATTGGACTCAGGCCTTAATGGGTTAAAGGGTTAAATCTGAGAATCTATACTTTGACTCAAATACTGGGGGTAGAGCACTTTGTCTACCGCTGGTGGTAGCAGAGACTATAACTATAGGCATTTTAAATGTCACTGCAAGGAAAAGTACATACGGGATCTCCTCCGTCCCCCTTCTCTCCTGGGACGCCAGCATCGCCTTTCACTCCCTGTACATGAACACACACCACACACACCATGACTGACAGCACCCAGAAAGAGCTGAGCTACAAGGGCAACCCCATCTTGCTCTTACCTAAAGAAATAGAAATGCACTTGATCTGTAATATACTCAGGCTTTTAGCAGGTGCAGGGGATATCGGTAATCAGCACAGGTGCAGATAATGTAATGTTCCTAATCAGTAGCTGTTCTTTCACATAAAGACACTCTATTACAATCATTACTGCCCAAGTAAGACGCGCGAACGCGGGAAGCGAACGCCAAAAAAATAAAAAAAATATGAAAAAAAAATATTTTAAAAAAAGTAACCAATAAAAAAGTATATAAAAAATACATTAAAAGGAGCATCTTAGAAAAATACAAATTCACAAAAAAAAAACTTTGAATGTTTTTGAACAATTCATCAAAGTGTTTGAAGTGCCTGTTTCACCCACTTCCGGGGGGCGGAGCCAAAATCCGAGCCCGAAGTATTTGTTCGTAGACCCCCAAGTTTCGGAGCGATTCTGGCACTTTTCATTTAACATGGGGTTTCAATGGGGAGTTTTTAGGAGCCTTCTCCGGGGCGTGGCTTCCGGGGGAAGGGGCGGGCTTAAACGCAACCTTGACAGGTGTGTTCAGTTTTCAAAGACCTTTCATTTGATGTATGGTACGTCTATATTGGACTTGGCTTGACTTGACTTGGCTGCACACAGGCAGTGCACACAATACTGCACACAGAGACGCGGACACACAAGCCGAGCACGGTGTCATAGTAAGCTCCACTTGCGCGGAGGCGCCTCCTTCCGCTGCGTTCGCAATCATAATGATTGACCTCCAGTGGTGGAAATTAACTAAGTACATGTACTCAAGTACTGTACTTAAGTACAATTCAATTTTGAGGTATTTTTTACTTTACTGGAGTAAAGTTCCCACTTTCAATACTTTGACTTCTACTCCACTACATCTCAGAGGAAACTATCGTACTTTTACTCCACTACAATTATCTGAGAACCTTAGTTACTAGTTACTTTGTAGATTTCAATTATTATTAAAAAAACATACATTAATCACTGCAGACATATACTTTGGCTATTTGAAAATAGGCGATCTATAAGCTCACAACGCGTCGCTTTGCACCATAGAGTTATAATATATCTAGAGGGCGGAATGCCCCGCCCCCAGCTATTAATTTCAATGAAAGTTGCTCACCGGCGTTTGAAGTGGAAGAACGCTCTACTTCAGCATTTGGGCACCAAATTTGGGTGCCCAAATGCGGAAGTCTTGAGCACCGAGCAGGCCCACTAGGGTTTCAAACGGTAGAAGCATGCGCAGTGGCGTTTTAAATGCGGAAGTGTTGCATTCTCAGATTTGACCACCAGGCCGACGGCAGCTTCACTGTTCTACCGTGGCTCTGGGGGCTCGCGCTGCACCAATATAAGTGGTGGTGTGCACAATAGAACTGTTCTGTCTCCCATTTATGGCCAAGTCCATCATTAACACAACACTAGCAGATGATGACATCGGGGATCACCTATATCTCCATATTTGGTCTGTCGATTGTATGGTAGTGGGTAACGCGCTGAGTAAAACGGGTACTCTGACAACAAGTACAATGGGTGTTGCAAAAAAACGGGTGGGGCATGCATTCTCAAATCGCATCGTTCCCGACTTACATCGACTTCCTGACCTGTGTGGTCCCCCGAGTACCTGTGACACAGGGCACACCGGTCTAATAAAGCTGCTGTAATTACAGCGAGAATTAGTCAGGCACTAAACTCAAAAGACGTGTGGAGCGTTTGTGACACTAACAGAGCATAGCGTTATAGTTCAGGCAGGTCACCAGAGTCAAGCCGCACCCTGTCTGTCCCCATCAGCGATGCTCATCCCACTCACACACCAAAGCCCCCCCCCGTCAGTTGGCATCCATTTTAACCCATTAAGTCCGGGAACGCATCTTTGTAATTTTTGGATTTCTTTGGGCTATTCAAAAATAGCAAGATCTTGCACTTTTTGAAAATCTTTGAATATATATATTTTTAAGCAAACGTTTGTAACTCAAATCTTTGCTTCTGGGGGATCCCTGAAACAAAATATTTCACAAATGTTCGCTTTAAAAAATACATACCCAAAGATTTGCACACATTTTCACGATTTAAAAAAAAAATAGCAGATCTACGAGCATGAGCTCGTAGATCTGCTATATATCCAAGTCACCCCTCATCTGCATGCCCCCCCCACCCCCTCCAAGCGTTCGCTATAAACCCACCTCCAACCCCACAGCTCCCTCCTGTTCTGCTTGTCTGATTTTTGCAACGTTACCGTCTGATGTCATTGTTGCTGCATGCTTTGTTCTCCAGTACCCAGGGGGACTGTGCGCTAAGTACATTTACTTTACATGAGGTTTTCTTTCAATACTTTATACGTACGTTGCCTATTTGAAAATAGCAGATCTGCAGATCCATTCACAGCTTGTGGACCTGCAATTTTCTAAAGATTTGAACAATTTCTTTAAAAGAAAATATTATGTAATGCAGGACTTTTACTTGTATTTCTACATTGTGGCATTGATACTTTTACTTAAGTAAAACGTCTGAGTACTTCTTCCATCACTGCTTGCATCTCATGTGCAGTATGCGCGTGGACAAACAACATTTACTGCTTGAAATGGCAATTAAATGACTGCTTAAATATGCAATAAAATTTTGGACTTTCTAGGCTCTAGTGAAATAATGAATGGGGGGAGTCCCTGTTGCATTGCAGCACTTTTCTTCCAGTAAAACAAACTAAACTAAACCATGACAGAGTCATTCCTCTCACTGCCAACAGATGGCACTTGATGAATGCAGGTGAAAAGTGCCTCCAATAGTTTGTAAAACTGGATTCCTCTCTTTCTCTTGTGGGAAAAGTCATGAAACAACTTCCAATCGCTCCAGTGGTGGATTGTAACTAAGTACATTTACTCAAGTAGGCCTACTGCACTGTGCTCAATGTTTGAAGTACTTTTACTTTACTTGAGTATTTCCATTTCTTTGATGCTTCTACTCCACTACATCCCAGAGGCCAATATTGTACTTTTTTACTCCACTACAGTTATGCAGCTTTAATTAGTTAGTTACTAAAACAGATATAGCTGATAGTCTTCTAAATGTTTAAAAAAAATACCAGATCTACAAGCTCACATAGAATAATCGCTGTCCAGGCAGCAACATGATTATATATCATTCTGAAATGGACATTCTGCATGTTGAGTACTTTTACTTCTGGTAGTATATTGTGATGCCAATACTTTTATACTTTTCCTCAAGTAACAGTTTTAATACAGGCCTTTTACTTGTAACAGAGCAGTGCAGTGGTGTAAAGTAACTAAGTACATTTACTCAAGTACTGTACTTACAGTAAGTACGATTTTCAGGTATTCTTACTTTACTGGAGTATTTCCAGTTATCAGTACTTTTACTTCTACTCCATTACATCTCATAGGCAAATATTGTACTTTTACTATACAATTATTATAAAATTTTAGTTACTAGTCACTTTGCAGATATACATTATAAAACATACATTAATCACTTTAGCCCTATTTTATACATAGGCTATTTGAAAATAGCCGATCTACTATTATCTACTAGATCTGCTATTTTCAAACATTTTATAGTTTTACTTTTGGTACTGAAAGTATATGTTGATGCCAATACTTTTGTACTTTTACTCAAGTAACATTTCGAACAGTAGGCCTTTTACTTGTAACAGAGTATTTTTATATTGTGGTATCGCTACTAAGACAATCTGAGTACATCTACCACCACCACTGCATTCATTCTTTCATTCCTTCACATGGGGAACACACAGAGGAAATGGAACCTCATTGTCATTGCCAGCGAGTTGCAACATAACAGCATGTACTTGCATTAAGCCACGGTACTGTATGCAGCCATACAGGATTATAACATGTTAAATAGTGCATGAGCCAATAAAGTGCGTACACGGTACAGTATATACATTTGAATATATACAATGCAAGCGAGCGACTAACTCATTTCCTTGGGGACTTTGGGAGAAGTGTCACACGAATGCCAATTCTACAGCTCGTCAACAAACTGAGGTTTTACTGCTGTCAATCTTCTTGCTCGATTTTCAATTTTTTATACAGCTGGAAAACATTAGAAAATCCCCAGGATATTGGTATTATGTTGTTATTATTATCTAATAGTGAACCCCTTAGACGTTAAGTTGCTATATACTTGACAAATGCAGTAAACCGCCTAACTAGACCTACACTCTATTACTTAACCCCCTCCTTCTCTTCCTCTACGACAAATATCTTAGCCGAAAATAGCCGATCTACAAGCTCACAATGCGGTGCAACGCTATGCATTGTGAGCTTGCAGATCAGCTATATTTTGCAGAATGTTTGCCCAGAGAACATTCTGCCCCCATTTTCCCAGCCAGTTTCAACAGATTTTATTTTATTTTTTCATCTGTGTTGTTGTCGTGTCCAACTAGAAAGACACACTTCAGATAATCAGGAGAAAGGTTGCTTATTAAAGAAAATGGCACAGTATGAGGGAGGATGGGTAAAGGCAGGCCATTAGGTACTCTTCTGCACTGAGATTTAATCACCTGCTCTGTAGTCTGAGAGGGCACAGTGACATGGTGGAAAAAGTTGCACACATGGTTCTTAGCGCTGTCGAACTCCAATACTCAACCCTTCCCCTCTCCTCACTAACAACTGACCCTGTTATGTCACTCCGCTAACAAGATGTCACCGCTGGCCGTAATGTGGCCCTGCAAAGGCTTGGGACCACAGGGGCAGGGCAAAACCACCACCAGAAGCATCAGAAGTCACACTAATGAATAGATTTTGTTTGGACACGTACAGTACTCCATCAATCAGGACAGGTAAACAGAGTTTTCATCAGGTAAGTAGCAGTGGTGGAAAGTAAGTAAGTACATGTACTCAAGTACTGTGCTTAAATTTTGAGGATTTTTTACTTTACTGGAGTATTTCAATTTTTCTATACTATTACATCGACTCCACTACATCTCAGAGGCAAGTATTGACAACTTTAGTCACTAGTTACTTTGTAGATTTTGATTATTATTACAAAACATACATTAACCACTTCAGCCCTATATACATTTCGGCCATTTGAAAATAGCTGATCTACAAGCTCGCGATGTGACGCATCGTGAGCTTGTAGATCGTCTATTTTCAAAACATGCAAGTACTTTTTCCACCACTGCTAAGTAGTAGCCTATACACTATTTTGCACATACTAGGAAATACTATAGGAACAACTAGGAGCAGTGGTTCAGCTATACTGAACAGCACCCGGAGAGAGCAGTTAGGGGTTCAGTGTCTTGCTCATGGACACATCGACACAAACCCGAGATCAGACCGCCCATCTTGCCGATTCCCGGGTGACCGCTCCGCTGAGCCACTGCCGCGGCAGCGGTGCTACGGGGGTGTTAAACAATGACAAATGACACGGTTGCCATGGGATGCGTCGCATCGTTCGCTTCACATGACATTCCGAGCCTTTTATGGACGTTAAAACCCTCACATCACCGCGTGGCAGCTTCCCCCCCCATTTGTGAGATATCTGACAGCCAATTTGTGCTGATTTATCAGTGACATAGCCTGCTGTGTGTGGGCTTCCAGTGTTATCCGACAGTGAATCCAAAAAAAGGCATGTCAAAAGCAACACAACAATCGACGAAAAATAACAAGGTACCATTTATAAAACGGTGGCTCCGTTTGTGTCATAGCACACAATGTCGAAGTACTCCGTTACAAGTAAAAGTCCAGAATTCAAAATTTACTTGACTAAAGTACAAAAAGTAAAAGTACTAAAATGTTTGAAAATAGCAGATCTACAAAATCACATCGCGACGCGATGTGAGCTTGTAGATCGGCTATTTTCAAATAGCCTAGGTATAAAATAGGGCTAAAGTGGTTAATGTATGTTTTATAATGTAATAATTTACATCTGCAAAGTAACTAGTAACTAAAGTTTTCAAATAATTGTAGTGGAGTAAAAGTACAATATTTACCTCTGAGATGTAGTGCAGTAGATGTAAAAGTACTGACAATTGGAAATACTCCAGGAAAGTAAAAGTACCTCAAAATTGTACTTAAGTACAGTACTTGAGTAAATGTACTTAAGTTACTTTACACCACTGATAATGATTTTTTTTTTGTATCGCGAGGCGTCACGCGAGGTAGTAAATAATTGGTGAGAAAGGTTAGGAAAGCCTGTTTTGGGCAGGGGAGATATTACGCTATGTGATTCATGCAATACCTCATGTTAACCAGTAGTGGTCCTATACCCAACACCAGGATCAATAAAAGAGTAGGGAATAAACTGGTACAGTATTCACCCGATTTTTGTATTTATTTAAAAATACATATACAAGCACATTCATGACTTTTTATTTATTATGCACTTTAGTCACTTTATTGTATTATGTAGATTAGTCATATTATGCACTTTATGCCTCTCCTCTCTCTCTATGAGATGACTATCTATCCTTTTTAAACTGCAATGATGAGCCTGCACAACTAAGAATTTCACCCACCTTACTTGTAATGTGATGTGACAATAAAGATTGATTCTGATTCTTAATAATATGTATGAATACCCAGCGGGGCTGGCAGCTCCGGGGACTGGTCCACCCGTGGTGCCAGTGGGGCGTTTACTTTGGGACACCTCTAGTCATCAGAATGCAATTAATCCATTAAGACCCGGGAACGCATCTGTGTCATTTTAAGATTTCTTTGGCTGTTCAAAAATAGCAGATATACAAGCTCATAGCTGTAGATCTGCTATTTCTTTGAAAAATCTTTTGAATGTGTCTGAAAGTTAAACATTTTTAACGCCAATCTGTGCTTCAACATATTTTGAGATGGGGGTCCGCGGCCAAATACGTATAATTTTGGGGGTCCTTGACGAGGAAAAGTTGGAACACCACTGATATAGCAACATACTGTTAGGATTTAGAAAACATTTTTAGACATGTATATGGCTACGGACCCCCGTCTAAAAATATGTTGTTCCAGGGACCCCCAAGAAGAAAAAAAAAGATTTTGACACATTTTCTAGATTCTTCAAAAATAGCAGATCTACAAGCTCATAGCGCGGCACCGAGTGCCGCGCTATGAGCTTGTATATCTGCTATTTTCGAATAGCCCAAAGAAATCAAAAAATGACACAGATGCGTTCCCGGATAGAATCGGTTAAACCCGTCAAGTGTCCTCCTTCTCCATCTCTCCATCTCTCTCCCATCGATATCTGCAGCGTTCTGTTAGAGGAGCCTAATCTGAGACTGTCAGTGGGAGACGCAGTTATGGAGACGTGATTCATGGGCACGCCGTCACTCCCTGCACATCATGTGCCACACACAGACTTTTTTTCACACTCCGCTGACTGAGTGAGAGAAGGCTTTGCGACTCACGTTCACAGATGTTGCAACAAGCAGCAGTTTAGTCTTTACCAGAGCTCAAAGTCTTTTTTTTTTAAGCTAAAAAATGCAAGGGGGGACCAGCAGTGACTGTTGAGGAGAGTCCCTGATGGCTCTCTCTTATGACTGAACGTGGCAATTGTTTCCTGTCATTCTTGTCAAAGGCGTCGTGATTTAACTTCTCTTACAGCAGTCGCTCGCGTGCAGTACCGCGGGAAGTAGGGGTGCGGGGGGTGCGGCCGCCTCCCCTCCCCCAGGTACCGAATTTAGGTGAACCGAATAAACCGAATTTAGGTGACAAAAAAAAAACAAAACCCGACCAAAACCTTGAAAAAAAATCGCGAGCGCATACCGCACCCTTGACCTAAAAGGTCTTCCCGCGGCTATGCTCGCGTGTTCTTTCAATTCCTTTCAAATGGATGGCTATAGTCATATCATTATGGCAGTTTAAAATAGAAACCGATACTGTTGGGAAATAAAAGTGCTCTTGTCAGCCAGAGTAAACACGGATGTATAATGATAATGCTATGATCTCTCCCTGATGGCATTGTATATGAGTGATTAATGCCAATGCAATGTCTGGAATGCACATTTAAAACCAGTATCAGAGCATGTAACAGGTATTAAAGCAACAAGTCCTGTGCCTGCCTCGATTCTGAATTAGCTCTGTACGGGGTTTCCTAAGCAGAAGACCAGGGTTCAATTCCGGGTGGCTATATCACTGTGGGGGTTAGTCTGGAGGTTGGGTTTCCCAGTGGTGGCGGCAGTGGTGGGGTTCTAAGGGGGGTGAATGCAGCCATTGGTGTAAAGTAACTAAGTACATTTCCTCAAGTGCTGTACTTAAGAAAAATTTCGAGGTATTTTTTACTTTACTGGAGTATTTCCTATTTTCAGTACTTTTACTTCGACTCCACTACATCTCAGAGGCAAATATTATACTTTTACTACACTACAATTATTTGAAGACTTTAGTTACTAGGTACTTTGTAGATTTGTATTATTATTACAAAACATACATTATCCACTTCAGCCCTATATATATTTTGGATTATTTTTATTTATTTTTTTACTTCATCATCATTGCATCACCTCAGGCATTTGTATTCACAGGATGAATTAAAAAAGCTAGTAAGTAAACAACACACATCATATGAGTAAGCAAAGTCATGTGGTAGGATAGGCTGACCTATCTGTGATGCAACCACAATCTTAATCAATAGAATACAATAAATACACTGCAAAATACTTTGTGTAAACTTAGTGCCAGTGGTGGGAAAAAGTACTCAAATGTTTTACTTAAGTAAAAGTATCAACACTGCAATGTAGAAATACTCAAGACAAAGTCCGGAATTCTAAAGTTACTTCAGTAAAAGTACAAAAGTATTGGTATCAACATATACTTAAAAGTACAAAAGTAATTATGCAGAATGTCCCATTTCACAAGTTTTCAAATGTATAAAACTCTTTTGAAAATAGCAGATCTACAAGCTCACAATGCGTCATATTGCGACGCATTGATCGGCTATTTTCAAATGGCCGAAATGTATAGGGCTGAAGTGGGTAATGTGTGTTTTGTAGCAATAATCAAAATCTACAAAGTAACTACGATAACGTATAATAATAATAAAGGTTTTCAAATAATTGCAGTGGAGTAAAAGTATAATATTTGCCTCTGAGACGAAGTGGAGTAGAAGTAAAAGTACTGAAAATTGAAAATACTCCTGTAAAGTAAAAACAAATACCTTAGTTACTTAGTAACTTTACACCACTGCTTAGTGCATAATCTCCTGTCAAACAAAACAGCACACAATGGAATCTTGTAAATCCACCAGCCTTCTGTTTTAAGAGACTGGCACAAACAAGGACATTAATTACGTTTAGATTCAGGTGTGCAACTCCTCGCAAGTGGAAAAGCTGTTTCCTTTCCCCCATACAGCTCCAGTCTGGAGTCATCCATTTTCTTGAGTCACATCAGACTCGAGTCAAAGATAATAAATGTACAACTCAGTGGCCAATTTACCCAAGACATGTTTCGCCTGGAGTACAAGTCAGCTGATTGATGAAAAGCTAATCAAGGTAACCTCTGTCGGTTTGTTCTAGCCTTCCAAGTGTACTGTACGATATACTAGGACGAAGGCAGCGGCATGGCATTTCTCCCTCTAACCCACTAAGACCGGGAAAGCATCTGTGTGTACACTTTGGCTATTCAAAAATAGCAGATATACAAGCTTGTAGATCTGCTATTTTTGAAAATGTGCGCAAATTTGTGCAAATCTTTCAATATATATATATTTTTAAAGCTAACTTTTTTAACTCAAATCTTTGCTTCTGGGGGGTCCCTGGTAGCCTGGTTCCAGACGAATCTGCCATGGTAAAAATTTGATTGGATTTCTCTCCCTCCGAAGTTGTGAGCGACCAATCAGGGCCCAGTATGCAAATATGGGGCGGGTTTATCACCAGAGTCATTTTTTGAATTTGCCCCTTGGAAATGCAGAGATTCCAGACTAATACATACGCAGTGATATCGTCGGGGGGGACAAATACATATAAATGTGGGGGTCCTTGACATGAAAAAGTTTGAGCACCGACTGCTATAGCAACATACGTTTTTCAGAAAACTGTTTGGATTTAGAAGACATTTTGTAGAATCGGCCTCATCGGGTCTTAACCCATTAATACCTGGAACGCATCTGTGTCACTTTTAGATTTCTTTAGGCTATTCAAAAATAGCAGATATACAAGCTCATAGCGCGGCACCGAGTGCCGCGCTACGAGCTTGTAGATCTGCTATTTTTGAAAAATCGTGAAAATAATTTTTTTACATTTTTTTCTGAAAAACTGTTAGGATTTAGAAAATGTTTAGAAGCGGCCTCAGGTCTTAATGGGTTAATGGGCTAAACAAAACCGCGGCATGGGGCTTCACGGCACACAGTACTGTACAGCTGTTGCCGTCCCATTTGTTTTCAGGTATAAACGGAGTGTCCTCGCAGTGCAGCACAGATAACTTTCCTTTTCAAGGTTGGCACGCCGGGCCGGCCCGACACGGCTCCCTCCTCTGGGCAGAGGGAGCAGGAGGAGCGTACTGTGGCCCGAGCCCCGACAACGTCACGGAACCAACGCGCCTATACATCAAACGAACAGCTGAGGTCAAGAGGTCATCCGCTAACACACAATAGCTTTCACTCTCCGCGCGATCACAAGTGGGCCACTGGAGGCTGAGGGTACCGTGTTATGCACGGTGAAATTAACACTGTGGGTTTTTGCTGCATGGGTGTCTCCCCGGGACCCTAACGTAAAATATTTTTTTATGAATTAACCACTTCAGTCCCTATTTTATAATGAAAATTGCGAATCTATAGTGACACATTGTGAGCTTGTAGATGTGCTATTTTCACTCTTTCTTAAAAGCTTTTTAAACTTGAGTATGTATTTGTTTGTGTAATTCTTGCGAAATTTATATATTTTTTCTTGTTTCTTTTTGCTTTTTGGGGCGAAAATCTTTTGAAATAAAGATTCAGATAAATAAATAAAACAAATTGCATGAAACTTTTCACAACCCATAAAAATTGATCAGAGAACAAAAAATGGGTCCCAACCCATTGTTTGGGAAACACTGTTACTGTATGCAGGGCCGGATTAGCACTATGTGGTGCCCCAGGGCGACCTCACGCGAAAAATTGTCGGATTTTGTTAGTTTCTTTTCGGTTTTTGGTTACTTTATTTCGGTTTTAGGGTTAGGGTTATGTTAAGGTTATGTTATTTAATTCTTATTAATTGGCTGGTGGCCCAGGGCACTCGCCCCCTACGGCCTATGGGTAATCCGGCCCTGACTGTATATGTGTACTGTACTGTATATACAGTATAGTAGCCTCATCTGTGACCTCACCCATCGCTGTCACAGAGCATTGCCATCCATCCAGGACTGGGGGTGCCGGTGAATAGGCCTGTTTTCCAACATCATATGGCAAATTTAAAGCAATTCCTATTCCTATGGATGTCTGTAGTGAAAACAGGGTGATACAAGTGCCGGTATATTCCACTGTGATACCACTGTTTAAATTGGGTAGCCTACTGTAAGTTGACAGCCTGTGTGTGTTAGAATGTCCAATTCAAAAACAAGGAGGCGTACTCCTCTTAGTTGCCTGGACACTGCTGCTGATGTGTGGTTCACTTCTTTGTATATTCAGCACAGGCTGTCAAAACACCCAATTAACCCATTAAAGCCGGGAAAGCATCTCATTTTAAGATTTCTTTGGCTATTCAAAAATAGCAGATCTACAAGCTCATAGCGCAGCACCGAGTGCCGCGCTATGAGCTTGTATATCTGCTATTTTGGGGAAAATGATTGAAAATTTTGTGCAAATCTTTGAATATATATATATTTTTAAGGCGAACATTTTTAACTCAAATCTTTGCTTCTGGGGGATTCTACAAATGTCTTCTAAATCCTAACAGTTTTTTGAAGAAAAAAAATGTCAAGGACCACCCAAAATGATACGTATTTGGCCGTGGACCCCCATTTCAAAATATTTCGTTCCAGGGACCCCCAGAAGTTGTAACAGAGTTAAAAATGTTTGCTTAAAAAAAAATACATATTCAAAGATTTGCACAAATGTTCACGATTTAAAAAAAGATTGCAGATCTACAAGCTCATATCGCGGCACTCGGTGCAGCGCTATGAGCTTGTAGATCTGCTATTTTTTATAGCCCAAAGAAATACAAAAATTACATAGATTCTTTCCCGGTCTAAATGGGTTAAAAACTGTTGTTCATAATGTGATACATGTGAATACCTTTGCATTTGTTAAAATAAGGAAAACAGGTCAAACATCTAATCACGTGGATCTCATGTAAAATCCACATGGGACGGTGAGGCTCCAATGTGGATGTCAGACTTCATGTGGCCGGCCCGTGAGGTCCGTCATCTATGACATATCCATGACATCACATTTGGGCAGGTTTCAGCCACAACCAGAGCCCCCCCCCCACCAGAGACTTCCATTATAAGATTTAAGTTAAATACAGTGATGTAAAGTAACTAAGTTAATTTATTCAAGTACTGTACTTAAGTACAATTTTGCTGTGTTTTTTACTTTATTGGAGTATTTCCAGTTATCAGTACTTTTACTTCTACTCCACTACATCTAAGAGGCAAATATTGTACTTTTATTCCACAAAATTATTTGAAAACGTATAGTCGCTAGTTACTTTTTAGACAAAACAAGTAAGACGCGCAAACGCTGGAAGCGAACGCAGCTCGAAAATATTGTGTATTTACGGACTTGTAATCAGTGTTATTTCACCGTGATGGGGAGAGAACATTGACTGTGTGTGTGTGTGTGTGTGTGTGTGTGTGTGTGTGTGTGTGTGTGTGTGTGTGTGTGTGTGTGTGTGTGTGTGTGTGTGTGTGTGTGTGTGTGTGTGTGTGTGTGGCAGGCTGGTGTGCATTGTCTAAATTTCTGCAGAGTCACATGGGGGCGCGAGCCAATGAGAGCATGAACACAGACAGAATCACAGACAGACACACACACACACACACACACAACCTGAGCAGGGTTACATAGTAAGCTCCACTTGGTCGGAGGCGCGCCTCCTTCCGCGTTCGCAACAAACCACTTCAGCCCTATATACATTTCGGCCATTTGAAAATAGCGTGAGCTTGTAGATCGTCTATTTTCTAATGAAAATCAAAAGTATAAAACATAATGCAGGGGAAAAAAAATAAGGTTGAGGTACTTCTGTGGCCCTATTGACAGTGTGCACAAGAAATGTGTATCCGTGCAGCGGTTTGTGAGATCATTCCAGACACACACACGCACACGCACACACACACACACACACACACACACACACACACACACACACAGACAACCTTTTAGACGTCTCGCCTCTGAGGAGCCACGCCGCAATAATACACCTATTCTCCCGAACACCCCAAGTACCTCTGGATGGCAACGCTATGGAGTACCAAGCCACAGCGACGGGCGAGGTCACAGAAGAGGGGCTATATGTGAGTGTACCGGGGAGGGCGGGCAGGTGGGTGGAAGGTTTGCAAAAGGAAATAGATTAACCCATTAAGACCGGGAACGCATCTGTGTGTCATTTTGAGATTCCTTTGGGCTATTAAAAAAATAGCAGATCTACAAGCTGGTAGCGCGGCACCGAGTGCCGCGCTACGAGCTTGTAGATCTGCTATTTTTGTGGAAAAATCTTGAACATTTGTGTTTTAAAGCGATTTTTTTTTTGCTCCGATCTGTGCTTCTGGGGGTCCCTGGAACAACATATTTTGAGATGGGGGTCCGCGGCCAAATACATATAATTTTGGGTGGTCCTTGACATGGAAAAGTTGGAGCACCACTGATCTAGCAACACACTGTTAGGATTTTGAAGTTTAGATTTAGTTCCTGGGACCCCCAGAAGCAAAGATTTGGGTTACGAGTGTTTGCTTTAAAAATATATAATATATATTTTTAAACGATTTAAACGATTTTTAAACATATTATGTTCAAAGATTTGCACACATTTTCACGATTTTTCAAAAATAGCAGATCTGCTATTTTCGAATAGCGCAAAGAAATCTAAAAATGACACACAGATGCGTTCCCGGTTTGAAAGGGTTAACAACGAGTCCCAAGGGCCCAGCAGGGGGCCTGGTTTTTGCTCTCTACGTCTCGCAGTTTCTTTACAGGAGATATCTCCTATGCCTCTGCTGAGCTACATCACCACTGGGCTTCGTGAAAATGATTGCGGGGCCCCTTTCCTTTTTCTTTTCCTTTTTTCAAAAGGCACGCACATAATGGCCATCTGTCTGTTATGAGAGCGGAGCGGTGAGTCACGCTGCGCCCGGGCCACAGGAAGAGCAGGGGAAGATGACGGTGAGGAAAAGCTATTTAATTTGCACAGCAGATAGACCGCGATTGACTGAGAGGTGCTGGGGGGGGGGGAAAGGAGACGAGCACCTTTTTCTCTGACAGCATTGAAATGCCAGTCAAGGGCAGAGCAAGTTGCGGTGTGTGTCATGGCAGGAAATCTATAGAATGCCTTAATGTGCATATCACTTGTTTGTCCCAAAATAATTTCTGGAGTAGAGCATTGCATCTTAAGAGTCCTGTGACCCGTCTTAGCCTCACGTAGCCAGACTATATCACTGCGTGGATATGAGTCTGGTGCTTCTATGAGGACGTTTTTTTTCCAAGGGGGCGGGATCAAAACAATGGCTCTAGACGCAATTGGTTAGAGATACAAGCAACTACAAATCACAGTCTCCCCTATTTGAATACTGGGCCCTGATTGGTCAACCCAGACTTCTGGAGCAGGAAATGGATTCACAATGGAGCGGTGCCAGACCCAAGTTGCCGAGGGCATTTTTTTTTTGCACTGGCAGATTCGTCTGGTCCCAGGCTAGACCCGTCTAGTCATTTGAGACTGTTTGGGCTCCACAGCAGGGGGCGACCATGAGCCACAAACCCCTGCAGAGTCCAGCCTACAGCTGATTCCACAGTTCTACAAATTGTGAAACTACCTAGGCCAACGAGAATACATGATATGAACATGCGTCGGCGAATGTTGCACATCAAACTATTAATTTGTGCATGCATCATTCATATACTGTAGGTGGATGATTTTATTGGCGGTGAAGAAATCGACCCATGTTGCTTTATCGCTGCGTTATATTCGCATTCTGTGTGGATGTACTCATGACATAAACAGCAGTTTAAATGAATGCAAATTAAATGCTCCCGGGGATCAAAGACCTTAAACTATTATTGATATAGTGTCTATTAGTGTAGCATGTCTACATATGACCAATAAAGGATGAATTCTGTGTGTGAGCAGACTAGTATAAAAGGGATTTACAGTACACTGGGATGTTAAGGGGGAAACGGAGGAGAGTGCATAGAGAGGGAGACGAGACAGGGAGGTATGAATGAATGAAGCCTTGGCTATGAGGCCTAGTCTATGCTGCTACTTTGCCGTTTTTTATAGTCCGATCTTCCTCAATAAAACGTCCATTCTTCACCCTGGTGGAGTGGAAATATAATTTGCTCCATAAAAAGGTGTTACCGAAAAAAAAAAAGCCTATCTACAAGCTCACGGCGCGTCGCATCGTGACACGTTTTGAGCTTGTAGTTCGGCTATTTTTGGTGCACGCGACACCGGCACGCAACGAAGTATACTATATATATATCAGGCTTTAGAGGTGAGTGGATGCTCTGAACTGAGATAATAAGCCAGGTCACCTGGGGCCGATAGTTACACATGATCAATCTTTATATACACGGATGGCAAAGAAAAAAGTCATAAAATGAAGGTTATTTTGAATGTCGCTATAACCCGAAAACCATCATTCTAATTAACCCTTTAAGACCGGGAGAGCAGTCATTTGTGTCATTTGAAGATTTCTTCGGCTATTCAAAAATAGTAGATCTACAAGCTCATAGCACGGCACCGAGTGCCGCGCTATGAGCTTGTAGATCTGCTATTTTTGAAAAATCATGAACATTTTGTGCAAATCTTGGAATATATATATTTTTTTTAAGCGAACATTTGTAAAATATTTTGTTCCAGGGACCCCCCCCCAGAAGCAAAGATTTGAGTTACAAATGTCCACTTAAATAAATAAAAAATCTGATATTTGCAAAATTTTTCAAGATTTTTCTAAAATAGCAGACCTACAAGCTCATAGCGCGGTGCCGCGCTATGAGCTTGTAGATCTGCTATTTTTTTAATATCCAAAGAAAAAAAAAATGACAGAGATGCGTTACCCGGATTGAATGGGTTAAACTCAATAATTCACCTTTACAGGAATAAGTGTATCAACGTCAAATATAGTATCAATTCTGATACATTAGCTTCAAATGCCACGTGTCAGTAATTACTTGGGTGATAAATATTGTTTCACACCATACCTTAACTCTTGCTGCTTCGGAGATTCCCAGTGGACCCTGCAGTATGAAGAACAGAGAGAGAGAAGAGGGTACACTTTAACACTGGGGTATTTTTACCAGTCCTTGTACACCGCACAAACAATGACATATGACAAACTGTGCGACAAGAGTGCTCCTGGAGAACGACTATTTTTAGCCGCCAAAGTAATTGATAACCAATAAAACATGACTTTCAAAGTGCCAATGAAAAAAAAAGGAAGGAGACGTTTTTTTTTCCCACACTTTTAGAGCGTCTACTGTAGGTGATCATAACGAGGACATATACTGTACCTAACAATAGATGCCCAGAAAAAAAAGTCAAAATGTCAAAAGGCCCTAAAAGTCACTTACTGTCACTTACTGTCAAACGCAATTATGAATAAATATGAAAAAATATTAATTGAGATTGCATTCACCTGTGTGATTCCCATAGCTCATGAACATCTGATTTTAATCATACAGGACTGCTTTTGCTTTGAGTCTCATTCAAGATTACGTCCGGACAGTGAATTGCTCGTTTTAAACTTAAACGATACACTACAATGTGTACCTGAAAACATTCAAGAAATAAGCAATGATAAGTAACATAAACATGCTTCAGCACTGCCCCTCTTTCTCTCTCCCTTGGGCTGTGCGAGCTACAGGCTACACATATTAGCCTTCTTTGGCTGCAGTGAGATACCATCAATCCCATAGCCCGAGGGGACGGGGCGATCATCTTCGACTGAGATTGGTTGAGGCACAACTGGCTTCCTTTTCAGACTGAAACTTAAAAATACTCAATATTCAAAAGTAGATACTAAAAAATACATACTGTAAGTATTCAAAAGTGCATGCTGTTAAAAATACATAAGTATTCACAACTCGTTGTGAACTTCTAGATTGCTATTTGCACTATTATTTGAAATAGAGATTATCCAAAATTACAAATACGATGATGCGAGAGTGCAGACTAGCCAACACCAACTCGGGACTCCTGAATCACTGCCCTCCTGACTAGAAGCAGGGTCTTGAGCTCGCCTTTTTCCCTTCCTGGCTGTGCCTTTGGGTTGGCTCCCACAGTGTCAGTTTGCTGGAGCTCGCCCATTTCCCTTCCTGGCAGTGCCTTGGGGTTGGCTCCCACAGTGTGAGTTTTGCTTGCCACCAGTTGCGGGTGCCTGACGCAGTGCCCAGCCAGCCTCATCCTGCTCTCTCTCTCTGACCTTGTCTGTGACCCCGTGCGAGGCCCCCGTAGAGGTCCATGTTTCTGGTGTGGTCCGCCCATGTTACACAAACTGCCATTCGTAGCATTCTTGTGTAGATGGCCAGACGCCATCCAGGGCCGTTTCCTGCTGTACTGTGAGCGTCCATGTCTCGGCCTCCTACAGCACTACTGACTCCACTGTAGCTACGAAGAGCCGCCTCATGAGGTCAGATTTCCACACTCTCCTCATCGTGCAAAAAGGCATTCCAGGCAAGTGCCCTCCTTCTGTCGAGGGAGTCCAGGCACCGAGATATTTGAAGTCCTCGACTACCTCGAGTTGGCAATGGTTTCGCCCTCTGTGTTAAATGCCTTTACTTTTGTTTTCTTGGCATTGAGATTGAGGCCGATGTTCCTGCTCTCCATTTCTACTAGCCTCGCGGGGCCAGACTATATCACTGCGTGGATATGAGTCTGGTGCTTCTATGAGGACGTTTTTTTTTCCAAGGGGCGGGATCAAAACAACGGCTCTGCACGCAATTGGTTAGACCTACAACCAACTACCCAATTACAGTCTCCCGTATTTGAATACTGGGCCCTGATTGGTCACCCCAGACTTCGGGAGCAGGAAATGGATTCACAATGGAGCGGTGACAGACCCAAATAGCTGAGGGTAATCTTTTTTTTGCACTGGCAGATTCGTCTGGTCCCAGGCTACATTTCTACTGCCAGTAGTAGTTCTCTTCCTTTCTCTGCTGTGTCCGAGACACGAGGGAGTCAAACTCTTTAGTGTCACCATCGTGGGTCTGTTACAAATGCTCAAGTACGGAACTCAAAGTAAATGTACTTTGTTACTGTCCACTATCTAGTGGTTGAGAACCAGTGGTTTAGTGGGTAGAGAGGCCGTCTGGTAATCAGAAGGTCACCGGTTCACCCGCCAGCCCACCCAGGGTACGTGTCGAAGTGTCCCTTGAGCAAGACACATAACCCCTCACTGCTCGTCCCCGAGCGATCGATCATGACCATCTGAGCGGCCATCAGCTGGGTGAAGCTGAAACGCGAATTTCCCCCCCGTGGGATTTTTAATCAATTTCTACCTTTAGGCTACAAAGACTATTGTAGTGTTGACTCAGACATTTCGGAGTTTAATTAACGCATGTAAGTTTGCAGCGTACATGGTTCTTGATCATCACTCATTGCGGTATACGGTACGTGTTGGCCATGTTTCTGTCACGGTGCATGAAGCAACTTCATGGTACAATGATCACCTTTTTATTTTGAACCTTGAAACATAATCGCGACGTACGTACGGTCATCACTAAACACCCTCCTCTTGTCCAAAGGGAATGAGTCAGAGATGTGGGTGTTTTAAAGGTGCAGACAATTATTTTCTTTTGTTAAATACATGTTAAATAGCTCTATATTCTTAAAGCAATCATTGCTGCAGAGTGTTTGTTCAGTAACAGGGGGTCTGCCGGGTGATGATGCAAGTGATGACGCAAAGAAAAAATAAAAACTGGAAAACTATTGACTACATAGTTTCAATACATTGAACCTGATAAATTGGGTACTCTCTCACGATTGGATTAAGACCTGGAACGCATCTGTGTCACTTTAGATTTCTTTGTCTATTCAAAAATAGCAGATACACAAGCTCATAGCGCGGCACCGAGTGCCGCGCTATGAGCTTGTAGATCTGCTATTTTTTTTTTATCGTGAAAAATATATATTTTTAGATTTTTTTCCCAAAAACTGTTAGGATTTAGAATTCTTTTAAAGGATCGCCTCAGGTCTTAATGGGTTAAATTGGCAACCCACCTAAAAAAAATAATCTGTTTAATCTGAGATGGAGAAACAGGGAGACCCCTGTTATTGAACTAGCACTCTATAATAGCAATGATTATTATCAGAATATAGAGCTTCAACCTTTTCACAAAAAAAATAGTTTTGTTTTAACCCAAAAATATAACTTACTCTCCCCTTTGACTAATGATACCCTTTGTTGTGCACATCAAATAGCGAAAACTGCCGATCTGCAAGCTCAACAACGTGACACGTTGTGAGCTTGTTGATCGGCTATTTTCGCCGAGTCGTTGTTCACCTATATACTTTTCGCTCAAGACACAACGACATTCCCAGATTAGGAACGCCAGGGTTCATAATACGGTTAACCCCTTGCACGTCTACCTCAGCAGAACAGGTGAGTCATAAATGCCAGTATATACCAGAGTACAGGAGGAGGAGAGCTGGCACACTGCTATATAGGTATTATGAGTACAGTGCCATTTCTAAATGTCACACCTCTTCCTCCCCCCTCTTCCCCCCTCCCCTTTCTCTTCTCCAATGACTTTGTGTCCTACAGCCTTATGAGTTATTAAGGAGACGTAACGGACGATACACTGAGCAAGTGGTGGAAAGTACATTTACTTAAAGCATATCGCACTTAAGTACCATTTTTAAGTACGTTTACTTTACTCGAGTATATCCAATTATCAATAATACTTTAAACTTCTACTCCACTAGGCTACGCCTCAGAGGCAAATATTGTACTTTTTACTCCAGTACAATTACTTGACAGCTTTAGCTACTACATAGATTTAGATTATTATCACAAAACATGCATTAACCAATTAAGCCCTATTTTAAACTTTGGCTATTTGAAAATAGCTGACCTACAAGCTCATGATGAGCTTCACGTCGCGAAGCCAAAAAAGTTGGACTCATTTTGAAAAACAAAATGCTACTTTTACATTGGTACTTCAAGTACATTTTCATACCAATAATTGTGCACTTTTACTTCCAATAACATTTTGAATACAGGCGATTTTCTTGAAACTGAGTATTTCTAAATTGTGGTATTTTTACTTAAGTAAAAAAGAATGGGACTACTTTTTCCACCAATGACTGCGTGTCCTCCAGCTTTATGAGTTATTAAAGGAGGATACATTGAGTCATGTGGGAGAGACTTAACAGTGAGCAGCCTCAATTATACTAAACATAATGGAATCTATTGAGCATAACGGTGATAGAAAGCCGAAAGGGGACCTTTCTGGAATTTCTTGGATGGAATAAAATAAAATAAACTCTGTGTCCCCGATCGGACGTTTAAATCAGAGCACCGGTGCGTGAAAACAATCAGCCTTCAAAAAGCACGGAGACTTTATTATTTCCTTCTTCTCTTTTTGTGGGGTACAATATTATTTTATGATGCCTAAAAATGACTGTTTGTCCTAAATTCAGAGTATACAGTAGGCGAGGAAGCGGACATGTTTATAGGGCTGCAACTGTGTCGCTGATCTTCTTAGATGTTGTTCTGTCGATTCTACTTCTTCAATTAACCACTTAAACCCTATATATATGGTTGAACGGAGTCCCTCACGGCTCTATGCTAGTGTCCTTTCTGTTTTCTGTTATTGTGGGGAAAGCTTTCGCAGAAAATAGCCGATCGACCTGCTATTTCCTGCGAAAGCTTTCCCCACAATACGGATGTTGTGTTTAATTGAATAATCGAGAAGTGCATTTATTCTATTTATATATATAACCATTTAAATGTTATTTTATACTCCGACACAGCGGTGTCGTGCCAATCTACAAGACCTATTAGATCTACCAGATTTACAAGCTCACAACTATCTGCTATTTTAACTACATTTGAAGTTTTCCGCCTATAATGACATGTACAATATAATAGGGATCTATTTTAAGCGATTATTTTATTTAATTATTGATAATAAATTATATTTTTTATAATTGATTAATATTGAATAGTTCTATTAACTGTTGCACCACTAAACATGTACAGTAAGTAGTCTGATGCCTTCCACTGTCTGTGACTACACGCACATGCGCAGGCAAGCGCAGGCACACGCACGCACACGCGCACGCGTGCGATTGATTTGGACGTGTGAGAGAGAGAGAGAGACCATTATTCAAAGAGTCAACAGGCCTTATGGGTAGACATTGTTCTAGCGCCTTCTTAATCTGCCCCCTGCAGGTTTAACACTAATAATCTTCTGGTCTTGTTATGGGAGAACAGGAAATGGAGAGCGGTTTACACTTTAATGTAATAATGGCCTTAAGGAACAAAGTTTGAAAAAAAGCTTTCATGTTTCTATGAGATGACAGTCTGGGAGGGGGAGAAAAAAAACAAAGACAAAAGAACAGAGCCAGGTGTAGTCAATTACACTTCAAGCTTCATCTGCAAGGAAGGCTTCCAATCATCTAGCACAGTGGGTTCTCAACCTGTTCAGGATGCAGGGCCCACTGGAACATCTCTTAACCCAATTAAGACCTGAAGCCGATTCTATACAAATGTTTTCTAAATCCCAACAGTTTTCTGAAAAACCTGTTTCTATATCAGTGGTGCTCAAACTTTTTCATGTCAAGGACCCCCAAAATGATATGTATTTGGCCTCCAACGCACATCTCAAAATATGTTGTTCCAGGGACCCCCCAGGAGCAAAGATTTGAGTTAAAAATGTTCGCTTGAAAATATATTTATATACAAAGATTTGCACACATTTTCTCGATTTTTCAAAAATAGCAGATCTACAAGCACATAGCGCGATGAGCTTGTATATCTGCTATTTTTGAATAGCCAAAGTGTAAAAATAATGCTTTTTTATCTCTAATCAAAAAATGACACAGATGCGTTCCAGGTCTTAAAGGGTTAAAAGTGTTTACGGCCCACCCACCTGACCACTTAACATGACAGCCTTGAATCAGATGGGTGGGCCTTTTAATGATGAATCAATCGATTTGTGTTCCCGGCTTGGATCAGTGGAACAAACAGCAGTATCATCACAGTGGAAATCCACTTTTCAAGGTTTTAAAGAAAGAAAATACCATGACATTTATATATATATATTATATTATCATTCAAATCTTTGTGTTTTGCCAATTATTTTGGGGCCCACTTATAGAATCCTCACGGCCCAATGAGAACCACTGACCAAGTACCTCATTAAGGACGTTCCTTATACACTTCCTGTTGTGTCCATAAGGTTACAGTACATGAATTGAGACAAACCCCGTAGTGATCCTCAAACCTCTTACTTTCAAGGACCCCTAGTTTGATATTATCATTTTTTTTACCTCTGTCCCCAATCTACATTGTAAAATCCTCAGTGTTATTTGAACCCATTTAGACCAGAAACGCATCTGTGTCATGTTTTGAATTTGGCTATTCAAAAATAGCAGATCTACAAGCTCATAACACGCGGCACGACAATTTGGGCAAATCTTTGAATATATATATTTTTTAAAGCAAACATTTTAACTCAAATCTTTGCTCCTGAAGATTCTACAAATGTCTTTGTATGTTGCCATAATATAAGAGGTTCTCAAACTTTTTCATGTCAAGGACCCCCACAATTATATGTATTAGGCCGCGGACCCCCATCTCAAAATATTTAGTTCCAGGGACCCCCATGAAGCAAAGATTTGAGTTACAAATGTTCCCTTTAAAAATATATATATATTCAAAATAGCAGATCTACAAGCTCGTAGCGCGGCACTCGGTGCCGCGCTACGAGCTTGTAGATCTGCTATTTTTGAATAGCCAAAGAAATCTTAAAAATGACACAGATGCGTTCCCGGTCTTAATGGGTTAACTCTTGAGAGTGCACAAATGGAACCAAACGGTTCACATACTGTATAGGGACCACTCTCAGGAGTTACAGACCCGTAACTCCTCAAGGGCCCCACTATGGGTCCCCGGACCCCACTTTGAGAAGCACTGACCTAAGAAAGAGTTTTTGCCCCTCCTCCTCCCCCCAAAAAACTGCCCAAGGTTACATCTGATTCTGATGTAATGTTCTGAAAAAGTAAATCACGACACTGAAGTGAAATCTTTTCATATCTTTCTGTTAAATTCATGAATTAACCATCTGTAAAGCCCTGTACTGTATACTTCATTTGAGCTTGAGAATGTTCATTATAATGTTACAATGTAGTTGATGACAGTTCATCTATTTCCCTTTATTTACACAATACAGTAAAACAAATCAAGCCAAAGATGTATTAATGGAATGTGTGCATGTGTTTATGGTGTGTGTGTGTTTGTGTTTGTGGTTGTGGGTGTTTGTTAGTACTTACAGGTTGACCTCTGGGACCAGGATCTCCAGCCTTACCTCGCCGTCCCTAATGCAAACAGGGGGGGGGGGGACAAACAGAAAAAATCCACTTAGTTTTAGTCATTTGAAATGTTTTAGTTTTAGTAGTTTTAGTTGACTAAATATTGTAAGATGAAAATAGCCGATCTACAAGCTCTGTGGCGCGTTGTGATGCTTGTAGATCAGCTATTTTCGGAACGCGACACCAGTGCGCAATCAAGAATAAAATGACTTGTCTTAGTTCTACTGGACCTCTTCTCCACTAGTCCCTCCCTAACATTTTCGTCCAGTTTTTATTTGTTGGTGAAATCGTCAACGTATTCAGTCGTAGTTTTAGTGATCAGAGCCTAGTTTTGATTTAGTTTTAAGTCGACGGAATTAACACTGGCGGAAGAGACAGCGCCAGGTGTGTGTGTGGGCATGCATGCTGCCAGCGATTACGCCTCGACAGCAAACTCCTGTCGCAGCGGCTAATTTGCTTTTAATTAACAACAAGAAAACAGCTTAATTGCAGCGCCCTGCATGGCCCCGACACTCTTTGTTCCCCGTTCCAGTTTATCGCCTCCTGGCCCATCTGTGCGCGACCCCGGCCACATCAATCAACAAGAAAGAGCAGATAGATACCGTATAACAACACAAGTCATAGTATACGTGCCAGATATGCGGTCCAGCGCGCTGAAAAGGAGGCCAGAGCGAACCAGCCGTTTCAAACCTTTTTTTTAAAACATCTTTTAGATCCTTTTTTCAGAGATTTCTTTTGAATCCATTAAGACCGGGGACGCATCTCTGTCATTTTAGACGTATTTGGCTATTCAAAAATAGCAGATATACAAGCTCATATGAGCTTGTAGATCTGCTATTTTTTGAAAAATCGTGAGAATGTGTGCAAATCTTTGAATGTATATTTTTTAAAGGGAACATTTGTAAAATATGTTGTTCCAAGGACCTCCAGAAGCAAAGATTTGAGTCCAGAAGCAAAGATTTTTCAAAAAATAGCAGATCTGCAAGCTCATAGCGCGGCACTCGGTGCCGCGCTATGAGCTTGTAGATCTGCTATTTTTGAATAGCCAAAAGAGATCGGATTGAGTGGGTTAACATTTATGAATAGCAGAAAGCTTTAGTGCTTGGCTGGGAAAAGTCTCAAGGCTTTGAAATGCTGACATCGTAATGAGATGTAATGCTTTCTGAAACCAAACCAAAGTTGCCGTAATTTACATCAAGGGGATTTATGTCCTCGGGAGAAAGGGAGGATGAGGCTGTGTGTGGACGTCCTTTAGCCCTTTGAGACCCAGGAACTCATTTTTAGACTTCTTTGGCTATTCAAAAATAGCAGATCTACAAGCTCATAGCGCGGCAAGTAAGCTTGTAGATCTGCAATTCTTTTGAGAAATCTTGAAAATATAATATAATATATATATTTTCAAGGCGAACATTTTTAACTAAAATCTTTGCTTCTGGAGGATTCTTTAATGTCTTCTAAATCCTAACAGTTGTTTTTCTTACGTTGCTATATATCAGTGGTTCTCAAACATTTTTCATGTCAAGGACCCCCAAAATGATATGAATTTGGCCACCGACCCCCCATCTCAGAATATTTTGTTCCAGGGACCCCCCAGAAACAAAAAATGTAGTTACAAATGTTCCCTTTAAAAATACATATATTCAAATATTTGCACAAAATGGTCACGATTTAAAAAAAAATGCAGATCTACAAGCTCATAGCGCGGCATTGGTGCCGCGCTATGAGCTTGTACATCTGCTATTTTTGAATAGCCAAAGTATAAAATATGGATAAAGTGTTTGTTACACAGATGCGTTCCCGGTTTAACCCATTGATACCTGGAACGCATCTGTGTCACTTTAGATGTCTTTGGCTATTCAAAAATAGCAGATACACAAGCTCATAGCGCGGCACCGAGTGCCGCGCTATGAGCTTGTGTATCTGCTATCTGCTATCTGCTATCTTGAAAGAAAATGTTTTAGATTTTTTTTTTCAAAATGTTTCAAAATGTCAAAACTTTCAAAAAAACTCAGGTCTTAAAGGGTTAAATGGGCTAGAGCTACGGCTGTGCTGTGCTAACTGGCAGAGCATCAGAGGGGGGTGCAGGCATCAGGCACCATGTTACCAACACGGCCCCTGCTTATTCCCCGACTGGGCCTTTCTACAAACAAGACAGATGTAATACCGGCTCAATTATAACATGATAGCACTGGTCTGGTCCACGCACCATACTGCTGTGTCAAACACTTGAACTACTAATTGCGTCACTGTGGGGGCCCGCACACCATGTTTTTTTTTTGTGCATTAGCCAATAGCCTCGGATAAAGATGATTACTGAGTGATTGTGATATGGCGAGTGCCAAACTTCTCCCTATTAACGACGAAACGTTTCACTTTGTTTTATAGAACAACAAGCTTATAGTCAGGGGATATTAGCAGAAAGATTTCCAATCTTGGAATAAATTCCTTACCAAAAAAAATCTTCACCAATGTGTTTGTAAAGGTGTCTAGTAACACATCTCACAAAGACTGAAATTCAGTTTCCCTAGGAGAATTTTTGACAGCTGCTGAAAGTTGGGGTACCCACCATTTCCCTGCATTTCCATGCAGGGCTAAAAAAAATCTAATTTTAATTCTGTTTTAAGTAGCATGTGAGGGGTCAAACTAGGGTGTTTTTATGATTCTGAATCCATTGCAAGCATTTGTTTTGCACCAAAACCACTCCTTGGGCTAAAAACGGCCATAGCCATCCTTGTCCAGGTATACTTTTTGTGTAAAAAGCCCATTGAGATTGGGCTGTTTTTAGCCCAAGGAGTGGTTTTGGTGCAAAACAAATGCTTGCAATGGATTCAGAATCATAAAAACACCCTAGTTTGACCCCTCACATGCTACTTAAAACAGAATTAAAATTAGATTTTTTTTAGCCCTGCATGGAAATGCAGGGAAATGGTGGGTACCCCAACTTTCAGCAGCTGTCAAAAATTCTCCTAGGGAAACTGAATTTCAGTCTTTGTGAGATGTGTTACTAGACACCTTTACAAACACATTGGTGAAGATTTTTTTTGGTAAGGAATTTATTCCAAGATTGGAAATCTTTCTGCTAATATCCCCTGACTATTATGATTACGACCATAGTAACAGTGACACTCGCTGACCATCGGTCTAATGGGATTTCAGGCCAATGGGACATTTTCCTGACTAGTGCCGGAATAATGGACCATTGGTGCTTCGGAAAAGTGGTGGGAAAAAAAAAATCATTTCAGTGAACGAACGGTTTTGTTCACTTTCACGGCAATGATTCGTTCAAATGATTTGTTCACGTTCTCATTCAGTAGTGCCATTTTCTAGTGAAAAAACACTATCGCGGGAGTGTTATTATTACGTCGCGCGGCATAGCCCGACCTCCCGTCCTGTGTACGGGGCGAGGGCATGGGGGGCATGAACGATATCGTGAATGTAACAGTGAACGAGCTTGTTCACGTTCGCGGCAATGAACCAGTTCTTTTGAAAGAATCAATCACGAACGACCCATCACTACTTCGGAATAATGTCGGACCAACGGCATTGGCACTGTCACTATTCTGGGGGCGAATATTTGTCAGAAATAGCCAGTCTACAAACTCATAACGCATTGCAATGCGACACGTTATGAGCTTGTAGATCAGCTATTTTAGCCAAAGAGGTATATACAGCATCTATCTATAGGTATTATAACGTTGCTGTCGGGTTACCCTATGTAAAAAACTGTTGCTTTTCAGGAAATGGAACGAAACATTTCTGACATAGTGAAAATAGCAGATTTACCAGCTCACAATAAGTCGCAATGCGACGCATTTTGAGTTTGTAAATCGGCTATTTTCACTACTTAAGCTTTACACTCTTGTATAACAAAGTAGGGCATTAAGTGACGAGAATATAAAACGTTTAAATAGGGATATATGAGGTTTCTTCCAGTCAAAAACGATAAGCTCAATGCAGGACAGCTGTGAAACAAGCCATACTGTACATACAATATATATATAGGTACCAACAGCTCAATCCAGATGGCTTTTCTTCTATAAATGCACACTACTGTAACACAAGTACAAGCTAAGAAAGAGAACTTTATTGAGCTTGAATGTGATTGGCTCTTGCTATTGTGGGGCTTTATACCGGAATACAGAGTTTGCAGTTCTGACACTGTGTCTGTTCTTCTGAGAGCCGCCGTTTTCTGTAGCTCTGTGTCGGTGTGGGTAAAAGTTACAGAAAGGAAGAGGCTTGTGAAGAACTTTGGAGCGGATGGGATCTCATCTCAGGGCTGATGAGAAGCAGTGTAGCGGTGGAATCACAAAGCGATGCCCCCTAACCCTCTGCTCTGACAATCCCTCCTCACAAGACTTTGATTAACTGGAGATGAATTCAAAATGAACATTTGCCTGGAACACAACACCAAAGTCGGAGGTGTTACACTGAGAGAGCTATTGCTTTTAATCATCTGCTTTTGTGCCTGCGTGAGCGTGTGTGAGTGGGTGTGTGTGTGCGTGTGTGTGCGTGCCTGCGCCTGTGTGTGTATGTGTGTTTGTGTGTGTGTGTGTGTGTGTGTGTGTGTGTGTGTGTGTGTGTGTGTGTGTGTGTGTGTGTGTGTGTGTGTGCGCGCCTGTGTGTATGTGTGTGTGTGTGTGTGTGTACTTGTATTACTATGCTTGTGAGGGCATAAGTATAGTAGATAAGAGATAAATTGTTGTTTTATAGTAAAAGAAATAAAAATAGTAAAAGATTCAGGTTAGGTTTAGACATTTATAGGTTATAGGTTCAGGGGTTGGGGTTGAAGTTATGCCTGATTAATAGACTTAATTGTGCGCCAGTGTCACGCACAGGAAATAACCGATCAACAAGCTCATTGTGAGCTTAGGGGTTAGGGTTACTAATGGCACTGAAAAAAGAAAGGTATTCATAACATTTCTGTCCTAAAATGTTGATGTCCTGACAAGTATAGTAACACAAACCTGTGTGTGTGTGTGTGTGTGTGTGTGTGTGTGTGTGTGTGTGTGTGTGTGTGTGTGTGTGTGTGTGTGTGTGTGTGTGTGTGTGTGTGTGTGTGTGTGTGTGTGTGTGTGTGTGTGTGTGTGTGTGTGTGTGCGTGCGTGCGAGAGAGAGAGAGAGAGAGGGGAGAGGATTTGTGTGTGCGGTGCATTTGCAGTAGTTTGTAGTGCACAGATTGCCAATTTATCAAAACAAAGGGGAAACAAAGGCACAGTAAATATTAACCTTAATAATGAGACAATGAAACGTACAGTATGCATATTATCTGCTCTCAGGGACTGCTGTGTGTTCTCTGATGAGTCACGTGCTGTTTCATGTTCCTCGCACAGCCTTGGCCAGCTTTGCTTTTTTGATCGTCTTCTGAGATAATGACGCTCTAATAAGGCTCTGCCTCTGCATGCGTTTTGTGCTCGGATGCGAGGATCCATTTGGTTACATTTTGTACCCTTTCAGAGTAAAAATGACACTTGTGAAAAGAAAAAAAAAATCTAAAATTGCTGAATAATTTTAAGAAAATTCAAAAATAGCTGGAAAAAAAGGTCACTGCTCGCCACAATGCAAGCTTGTAGATCAGCATTTATTTGTCTAATTGTTGTACAATGAAGTATATAGGGCTAAATTGGTTTATCAACCCCACCTATCTGGAACCCCCAATATACAAAATGACTCATTTTGAAAGAAACGCCCACATTCCTTAGGGTCTTCCTCTCTAGCGAGCTGGTAAAAAAAAACAACATCACAGTATTAGTTGTATAGCCTTAGCCCCTGCCCTGCCGTATCCCCCAAACTCCAGACAACAAAAGCAGATTATACAGATACACTGTAAGTAATTTACGTAATGAATATTTCATATGTTATTATTCCAAAGCCGGTGATGAATTATGCAGTTTTCTAAATAATTTTCTACACATTTGCCCTTAAAACTCTTTTAACTGTGAATTGCATTCTAATTTTCTTGCCCCGGATATTTGCATAATCATCATTAAATAAATAGTAAGATGGATAAAGTTGCCGCACAAGAAGTGCGTGCAGGAATAAGTGGTGATTATTTGAGGTTAACTTGATTTTAAGAACCCAAACACCAAACACAGCTCCACGGTAGTACCTTGAAAGAAGGGGAGAAGAGATTCTCAAAATGTTTCACGTATCTAAACGTTTAGAAAGGTGGGTGAAAGGAATATATTATATTGTATTATTATTATATTGCAGGGTTCCCCAATAGGCGGCCCGCGGGCAATTTGCGGCCCGCGAGAGGCAACTGTCCGGCCCGCGACGACTCATTAAAAAATAAAAATAAAAACAATTGTATTACTGTTCAAGCAGACTGTAACAAACACATCTCTAGTAAATTGTGGATTCTGGACTTATTTTGATTTTCAGTATGTACAACTGGCTGCTGTTAACACATTGACCGCCAGAGGTTAATCTCATAATGTACTCACCAGTGCCAACGTTTTATTGTTGTTTTTTGTTTTTTTCAGGTCGCCATAGGCCCCGTTAAAATCCTTTAGATTGCGCGATCCACTGTTTGTAAACAACGGGCACATGTCCTGGTGTCTACTCGTCGAGACCGCGTGTCAAACGGAGCCGCCATGTTTGAGTTCTGATCGTTTATGTTAACATGGGAAATGCGAGGATGAAAAACTACATGTTTACAGGGGCTTTTACAGGGGTTTTTGTGTACGACTTAGAATGGAGACAGACGGGAAACAAAAAACGAGATCGCACTTCCGGTCGACATCGGGTGGTGTTACACTGAAAATGGTCCCCCTAGAAAATTGAAAAAAAAAAAAAATCGAAAAAAAGGAAAAAGCACCACAGCCCGTAGGCTACGGGATCGGCGCTTAACCGTTGGATTTAACGGCCCGTAGAACTACGGGCCCGGCGGTCAATGTGTTAATCTGTATTACTTTTCAAGCAGAACCAAATATTTTAAGTAATGGTTGGTTATTTTGTTTCCAGAGTGCATTTTTTCCTTGTGTGACCCTCAACACAGGATTTAAGAATCCCAGGCCTAAAATAACACAGTGTCAAATTAGCTAGATTAGAGGAAAAAAACTTTGCGTGCACGGTTTCGGCGCGCGCCCCCGGCCCTCGGCTTGGTACCCTATACATAATTTGGCCCTTGGGGAAAACTAATTGGGGAACCCTGTTATATTGTATTGTTGTGTTAGCACAGTCAGTCTCTGCTGAACAGTTTCCAACAACATTTCAATTATTGATCTTGATTCTTGAAATAACAAACCTAAATTCAAACCTTTATTCGATAGTGATAGTGTAGAGAGACAAGAAATATCAGTGGAGAGAGATGGAGAAGGACCCGTAGCAAAGGGCCTTGGGTCGGACTCAAACCCGGGGCCGGCTGTGGCAAGAACTAAGCCTTGTATCAGTGGTGGAAAAATAACATTTTTTTTAATTAAGTAAAAGTATCAATACTGCAATGTAGAAATACTTTGTTACAAGTAAAAGTATTGGTATCAAAATGTACTTAAAGTACTAAAAGTAAAAGTACTCATTATACAGAATGTCCCATTCCACAAGTTCAATATTTATACATATCTTTTGAAAATAGCAGATCTACAAGCTCACAACGCGTCGCATTGTAGCTTGTAGATCGGCTATTTTCAAATAGCCAAAGTATATATAAGGCTAAAGTGATTAATGCATGTGTTGTGATAATAATCGAAATCTACAAAGTAACTAGTAACTAAAGTTTTCAAATATGTGTAAGTAAAAGTACAATATGTGCCTCTGAGATGTAGTGGAGTAGAAGTAAAAGTATTGAAAATTGGAAATACTCCAGTAAAGTAAAAAAACACCTCAACATTGTACTTAAGCACAGTACTTGAGTACACTTTCCACGACTGCTTGATACTATACACATGCTCTACCCGGGGAACCACCAGCGTGCAACTTCCTTGTTATTGTTGATCTAAATCTCTGTTCTGCTCTGCTGGTAAATTGGAAGCCGAGTCAATCTTTCTGAAAATGACTCCAATTTAAATGCTTCGATTTGAATGCGTTTATCTTGCCAATACCAATTATGAACTGACGAAGGACTTTCCTGCCGACTTGATTTCTCAGTCGGTGGGCGCAATTAGACAGCTGAATTTACATAGCTCTAAAACGCAGTGCAATTAATATAGATTTATGGAGGCACAGGCTAGAAAAAAGGTCTGATTAGCCAATAAAGCCCCATCGCATTGCATTGTGTTGTGAGCTTGAAGATACAAATATTGAAACAACTTTTTGTCTCCGCCGAAGGTGGAGAATATGTTTTCGCTTTGTGTGAGCAAACATTGTTAGCCAAGCTAACATTGGGCAAGCTCCACGTGACACGTGTCAATTTGTTGACACCAATGCCTCTGATTGGCTAGAGGGACGCGTGACGAAATAAAATTCTATAAATAGGTGTGTCACTTCAAAAAGCCCCTACTTTTTGAAGTGAGGTAAAACAGGATCAATCAGACTTGATTGGAACAGTACCTTCAGTAAGTCCAAGTCACCCGTCTGTGCGTGTGTGTTTCCCTCTGAGAACACCTAACATTGGTCAAGCAAAGGCGCAGAAGGCCAAAGCTAAGAAAGCATACTCATCTACAATTGTAACGTAGAAGAGGACTAGAGTTGAAATGATCCCACAACAAAGCCGAACTCTTAATACGTGTCAATATGTTGACATCAATGTCTCTGATTGGCTAGAGGGACGCATGACGAAATACAATCCTATAATAAAAAGGTGTGTCACTTCAAAAAGCCGTTTACGTTTTTGAAGCGAGGTAAGACAGGATCAATCAGTCTTGATTGGAACAGTATCTTCTAGTCCAAATCACCCGTCCGTGCGTGTGTGTGTCCCTTTGAGAACACCTGACATTGGTCAAGCAAAGGCGCAGAAGGCCAAAGCTAAGAAAGCATACTCATCTACAACAGTAACACAGAAGAGGACTAGAGTTGAATTGATCCCACAACAAGACCGAAATCTTAATACGTATTAATATGTTGACACCAATGCCTTTGATTGGCTAGAGGAATGCATGACGAAATACAATTCTATAAATAGGTGTGTCACTTCAAAAAACCGTTTACATTTTTGAAGCGAGGTAAGACAGGATCAATCAGTCTTGATTGGAACAGTATCTTCTAGTCCAAATCACCCGTCCGTGCGTGTGTGTGTCCCTCTGAGAACACCTAACATTGGTCAAACAAAGGCGCAGAAGGCCAAAGCTGATCAAACACACCAATCAACTGCTGAAACTGTTCTTTTACTCTACTGTATCTCATTAGTTATTGCTATGATAATATAATTGCTATAGTCTGCTGGCGGAGACTTGTGCTCCGAGGAGCACATTTTCTAGTTAAATATTTTTTTACATTTTTAACAACACAAATCTTTTCTTATGGGGATCCCTGGCACAAAACCTTTTAGATGGGGGGGGGGGGGGGGGGGGGGGGTTTGCAGCCAAATACATGCATATCAATTTGCGAGTCCTTGACATGAAAAGTTAGAGAACCACTGCTCTATCCATACCAGTAAAACTCCATTCCTTTTACTTGAGTAGTTACAAAAGTGTTGTCATAAAAGTATACTTAAAAAAACTAAAGAAAAAGTACTCATTGTGCAGAATGGCCCATTTCACTTTAATTCATTTTTTTTCAAACATTTTTCAAATTTGTCAAAATCTTTAAAAAATAGAAGATCTACAAGCTTACAGCGCGCCGCAACAACAACGGGGAGCCAGTCACTTAACAGCAAGCTGCTAAATCAAACTTTGTTTACTGCCTCTAACAGGAGAAAGCCGGAGCACACAGGTCATCTTAAAAACTCTGAGGAAGACACTGAGCTGTCAATTCTATTCATCTATTTTGGGCACCTATTAATTAAAAGTTTTTAAGGTGACCTGTATGGCCCCAGCTCTTTCCTTTCTTGATGCTGCTCTGGTCCCTGTCTGAGAGCACCGGCTCTCAGTCCTTATAATAGGTTTTAGCACGTGAACTCTACTCAAGTTTGCTTACATGCCTGCAGGGCCTACGGCGTCCATACAGGCCAACTAGGCAATTGCCTAGGGCGGCACTTGGTTAACACATTGGGTGCCAGAGGTTTATTAAAATATTATACGCTGAGTGCCTGCATTTCTTCCATCCACTTGCGTTATACGTTTCGTGCTGTAGAAGCCCCGACGCGGAAGTGCATGTAAACAAAGCGTGCGTGCGAGACGGCGGAGGGTCCCGACTAACGCCTGGATGGAACAATAATATTTCCAACGCGATCCTCCATTGCAGCGTGATCGCCGATCGAAAACGGCTCGTTTCCACCACGTTAAAAAGAAATGGAGATATTAAGCTTTTAGTCAAGGAGATAACATTGAAAACGCCGACCGGAAGGATTTTTGACATGGAGCCACATCCAGCCTCTTCTTCTCAGAAACTCCTTGGGTGATGTCAAAGTTTCGTTTTAGCGCCCCACGTATAAAATACACTCGTATAAAAATAGAATTGGGTCAAAAACGGTCCGGACCGTTTTCGGCACTTCTCGTTTGGATCCTCAAAAACGGTCCGGACCGTTTATGGCACTCGATGTGTTAAGGGCGGCAAAATGTGGGCTAACCAGGGGCCAACTAATCAAAAACGTGTTGATTGCTGAGGAATATATCAATCACATTCTTCAGCGAGTGTGCCAATCATGCTACACCTGGAGCCACTTCCCTCCCCCAGCCCTGCCCAAGTCACGACCCATGACCATTAAGAAATTGTGCAGCATTAAGCATGTCTAAACGACCGAAATTATCAGGCTGTGAATATAAAAAGAAGAGACAATTGAAGGAATTCACTGCTTTGAGTGGAGGTCTAGAAACTGAGAGTAAACCACTATAGACGCACATCAAGTTCACCTATGATAATAGGATGGAGTCCGTCTTTCCCAATGCACTTGCTACAGAACTATGCTTCTCAAAGTTAAAACTAATAAAAAATAAAACATTATAAAATAAAAAAATCTCCGCAGTACAATGAAACAGGGTGGACTAAACTAGTAACAATCTCCATATGAACTGGTACAGAGAATAGAAATAGAGGATGCAGTTCAAACCTTTTACCACGATGAAGACCTGCGTCAATTTCACTTCACTCTATTTCTCTCTAGTTAGTGTGGTTGCCCGAATGGGCAACCAGACTATTGTTTTACAGAAACTTTATTCTTTCTAGATAAACTTTATTTCGGGCTGCATCTCCTCCCACAGTTTATTTTTCCCAATTTAGTGCCATATGTCAAAATGACCGGCTTCACCGGGAATCGTGCACTTGTATTTTGCTAAGAGATTGGTTAAATAGTTTAATTTATATTGATTTATTAGTGCATTAAATTTCCCCATCCACTTTAATGGAAAAGTGAAAAAACTCAAATTCAAGTATTTTTTGCTCTGAAACCGTAAGAGCTAGAGCAGCGCTACTCAACCCGCGGCCCGCGGGCCGCATGCGGCCCGATGGCAGCGTCTTGGCGGCCCCCTCATGGTCCAAAAAAAAAAAAAAAAAAAAAAAACTTTTTTTTTTTTTTTTTTTCTTTTTTATTAAGCACAGGATATACATTTCCGTTCAAATATATGGGTTGCTAAAACATTTTTCAAAAACAAACAGACAGACATACATACAGGTGCGTCAATTGTTACAGGTATAATGCATAGTTTTCTATGCATTTCGGGTTTTTGGGGGGGTTTGACCCCCAAAATTTTTCGGCCGCGCGGCTTTGCCGCGCGCCCAGGATAGGTGTCTGCCACTGGACATACACACAACACAAAATAAACTGGTACAGTGAAAAGAATATGATGTCAAAATGTACATTTTCTTGTGTGTTACAAAATCGAAAAATCCAAAATAGGACCGTCATTTTTATGGCGGCCCCTTGGACTCTTGGTATTTTGCTGAGTGGCCCCTGAGCCATCTTAAGTTGAGTAGCCCTGAGCTAGAGTTACCAGATTTGGTGGCGAGGTTCATGATTTAGTCCGAAATTATTTTTTAAAAAAACATTACACCAGTCGGCCTCATGGTGGCGCTATAACAGCCCACTTTACGTTTTGGCCTTTAACTCTTGAACCGTAGGTCCTAGAATAAAAATCTTTTTCCCCCTAGATTCCTTGGGTCATGACGCAACTCCCCATATAGGCCACGCCCATTTGCGTCATGATAGATTTTCCGCCATTTTGAATTTTCTTCAAAACACACTTTTAGCTCCTCCTCCCACATATTTTCTTCAAATTTCACAAAAATCGGTACACATGATCTCTGGACCCATGCGATAATCTGGAGTGAAACAGAATTTTGATAGTCCGTACCGTTCGTCCGTAAATGGCTTCCGAAGTTAGTAGGAGGGGCCCGTTTTACCAAAAAGGCCAAAAATCACGAACGAAACGTCCGGTCAATCCCAAATTTGAATCAAATGTCGAGGGTGGTTTACTCAACGAATCTCCAAAAGCATTTCCACTTTGATCCACAGGGGGCGCCACAAATGCACAAAACGTAACCGTTTGATGCAAAAACATGATTTTTGGGGGGATCACTCCTCTCAAAATGAAAAGCAGGTGATCTCAGGAGTTACAGGACGATGTCATTGGCCCGCTACATTTGTGGGAGGGGCCTATTTATTTAGTGGGAGGGGCCTATTTCTTAAAATCAAAACGCCATGTATCATGAACGCAGGATCCAATCATCACCAAATTCGAATGGCACGTCGCGCGGCCTCCGACGGTATTCCTCCAAGCGTATTCCTCAAGTCCCGGCGGCCGCGACCGGCGTCGGCGCAACCACACTTTGCAATTTCCCAGAATTGCGACGCGTCTAGTTGTTATTTAAGTTGGTTAATTGTTTTATTTCGTGTAGGTGTGTGTGTGTGTTTTACGCAAACTACGCACAACGGCTGCACGCGCGTGATTTACGCACATGAGTGGTGTATATGAGAGACTGAACTGAGATTGAACTGAACATCGCCCCTTCAATAATCCTAGACGTCTCCGTATTGCAAAGTTCTTTCCAGCTGAGCTTCTCTACTTTTCCCCACTTCCAGTGGTGGAAAAAGTACTCAAATTCTTTACTTAAGTAAAAGTACCAATACTGCAATATGAAAATACTCTGTTACAAGTAAAAGTCCAGAATTAAAAATGTACTCGAGTAAAAGTACAAAAGTATCGGCATCAAAATGTACTTAAAGTACCAAAAGTAAAAGTACTAAATATTTGAAAATAGCCGATCTACAAGCTCACAACGCGTCGCGATGCGACGCGTTGTGAGCTTGTAGATCTGCTATTTTCAAATAGCCTATGTATAAAATAGGGCTAAAGTGGTTAATGTATGTTTCATTATATCATAGTTTATATCTGAAAAGTAATTAGTAACTAAAGTTTTCAAATAATTGTAGTGGAGTAAAAGTACAATATTTGCCTCTGAGATGTAGTGGAGTAGAAGTAAAAGTATTGGAAATTGGAAATACTCGAGTAAAGTACAAATACCTCAAAATTGTACTTAAGTACAGTACTTAAGTAAATGTACTTAGTTACTTTCCACCACTGCCTAGACGTCTCCGTATTGCAAAGTTCTTTCCAGCTGAGCTTCTCTACTTTTCCCCACTTCCCCCCATTATACTTTCTTGAGAAATTGCTTTGGCATAACTTTGATGATTCTCCCAGGTGATGTATTGGCTCACTAACTGTCCGTCCATTCTCTACGACCCCCCCGCTGGCCATCGCTCCAAGCGTCCTAGAGACACACTTCTCCCTCCTGGCTCACAAGCTGTGGAATGACCCCCCCTCCTCAGCTAGGACTGCAGACTCACTCCTCATTTTACACCGCAGTCTGAAAACTCACCTCTTCAGACTCTAACTCACCTCCTAGCAGTCTCCTCAATCCTTGTATCAGTGGTTCTCAAAGTGGGGTCTGTAGAGCCCCCAAGGTTCAGTTAACCCTTTAACCCATTAAGACCTGAGAAGATTCTAGAAATATCTTCTAAATCCTAACAATTTTTTGAAAAAAAAAAACTAAAAATTTTTTTTCTCGATTTTTCAAAAATAGCAGATCTACAAGCTCATAGCGCGGCACTCGGTGCCGCGCTATGAGCTTGTATATCTGCTATTTTTGAATAGCCAAAGACATCTTAAGTGACACAGATGCGTTCCAGGTATCAATGGGTTAAGACCTGAGGCCGATTCTACAAATGTCTTCTAAATCCCAACAGTTTTTCTGAAAATATCAGTTTCTATATCAGTGGTGCTCAAAATTATATGTATTTGGCCGCCAACCCCCATCTCAAAATATGTTGTTCCAGGGACCCCCAGAAGCAAAGATTTGAGTTAAAAATGTTTGCTTAAAAAATATATATAATCAAAGATTTGCACACATTTTCTCTGTTTTTCAAAAATAGAAGATCTACAAGCTCATAGCGCGGCACTCGGTGCCGCGCTATGAGCTTGTAGATCTGCAATTTTTGAATAGCCAAAGTGTAAAATAATGCTTTTTAGCTCAAATCTAAAAATGACACAGATGCGTTCCAGATCTTAATGGGTTAATATATTGTAGCATCATATTCAGTTTAACCACTTTAACCCTATGTTATACTTTGGCCATTGCAAAATCGCCGATCTACATGCTCACCAAAGTTGTGAGCTTGTAGATATATCTTGGGGGGGGGGGGGGGATCTTTTACCCAAATCTTCTCTTCTAGGGGTCCCTGGCACAAAATCCTTTCAGATGGGGTCCACAGCCAAATACGTCTAAATTTGGGGGTCCTTGACAAGAAAATATTTAAGAACCACTGTGCCTTATGTAGCTTCTTGTTGCCTTTTTCTTTATCGATGCTATTTGTACTCTGCATATGTATGTAGGTTACTTGTATTGATGTAAGTTACTAGTATTGTAGTTACTTTGTAGCACTTAATGATTTCCTCAGCTGAGGAAGGCTCTGCCGAAACAAGTTTGTATGCTGCCTGTGCCTAATTCATGTAAGAGGAATCAGATTCATTTGCATAATGTGAACTACTAACGTATTTAGCAGCATTTTTTCTTGTCAACCCTACTCATCTCCGAGTTCTGTTTTGATCAGCACGGATCAAGAGCCAACGTTGGCTAACGTGAACAAAGCTACACTCCAGGCAGAGTAGTAGACCGTTGGTTCTCAAAGTGGGGTCCGGGGACCCCCGGGGGTCCTTGGGGAGGTTCCAGGGGGGTCCCCAGCTAAATTAGTTAATATAGTGTCACAATCATTTAACCACTTTTAACCAGATTATTTTATAGTTTGGCTATTCAAAAATAGCAGATCTATGAGCCCATAGCACGTCACTTTGTGCCATGCAATGAGCTTGTAGATCTGCTATTTTTGAAAAATCGTGAAAATGTGTGCAAATCTTATATATATATATTTATAACATAAATCTTCTCTTCTGGAGGTCACTGTCACAAAATATGAGATGGGGGGTCCGCAGCCAAATACATATCATTTTGGGGGTCCTTGACATGAAAAAAGTTTGAGCACCACTGTAGTACCAACCTGCGTGTGCACGAGCCAGAGCCCACTGGTTTGCACTTTGCTCACTACATCTCACGACCTAGTGGGACGATTGATCTGTGATTGGCTAGTTTGTTTGTTAGGCCATCCCACGGATATATACTACATCGATCGCTCAGTCTGCAATTGGCTAGAGCAGTAAGTGGGGTTGATGCTTGAAAATAAAACGTTTTATAACCACAGAACTAGAGCAGTGGTTCTCAACCAGTGGTCCGGGGACCACCAGTGGTCCTTGAGGGGGTTCCAGGTGGTCCCCAGCTAAATGATGGAGTTGGAAACCAAATGGACCCTTATAGATCTTTAACTCTTGAGAGTGTAAAATGAAACCAAATGGACCCTTACGGGTCCATTTGGTTTCATTTTACGCTCTCCAGAGTACAATTATTGTTAAACATCTGCATCACTTAGTTAAACAATTGTTATTTTGATCAACGTTTTGCCTGTTGTCTCTCCTATGGCACCAACATCAATACAGCATGGAATTGTGGACAAAATCTTATCCAACGACAACAAAAACGTCTTGGGGTCTGAGAGGCTAAGTCTCATCAAACGGTGGTCCGTGGCTCGAATGCCGAATAAATAATGGTCCTTGATATGAAAAGGGTTGAAAACCACTGAACTAGATCATCGTTAGGCCGACCAGTGCTGTAACTTCGTCAGTCAGTCAGTCAGTCAGTCAGTCAGTCAGTCAGTCAGTCAGTCAGTCAGTCAGTCAGTCGGGCCAGCATAATTTGCAGGTGTAGGGCTGGCCTGCTGGACCACACAAAAAGGACATGATGACTGCTGCATCGACACCTGCACTCGGCTGACTTCCTCCGACAGAAAACATCTGACAGTAACACACCAGGATACAAGCCCCTGGAGAATGCTTAAACGTAATGCCAGCAACAACCACCGCTGTGCCCTTGAGCACACTCCTGCAATGTCTGTGACTGATGCAATAAACTGTGGGCATGACACGTGTGTGTGTATGTGTGTGTGTGTGTGTGTGTGTGTGTGTGTGTGTGTGTGTGTGTGTGTGTGTGTGTGTGTGTGTGTGTGTGTGTGTGTGTGTGTGTGTGTGTGTGTGTGTGTGTGTGCGTGTGCGTGTGCGTGTGCGTGTGTGTGTGTGTGTGTTACTGTCAAAGCTAAAATAAAACCATTCTGTGGCAGTGCCTTTAAAGAACTAATCAATTCTTATTGCCTGTAACTTTTAGAAGAGTAAATTCGGTAGCCAGTAAATCACGAGTATTGCATCAACCTCTAATTCATCTGTTAAACTGACAGCTGTTTGTATCTGAACCCACTGTTTCGAGCAAAGGAGAGATGTTCTGCATGAATGAACTCATTAAACTGCATGTTTTCCTTTAGGTAATGTTGATGTATATTTTGTTTCTGAGGCCTCCACAATTATACATCAGAATCATTTTGAAAATGGCTTAAAGCAAAATGTCAACATACTGAAATGACAGAAATCCAATGGCTTCGTCCAAAATTAAACAAACCACTGCATGCTTTCGCTTTGGAATACGATAAACTGTTTGTCGTAGTCAATGGTCTAAAAACATACCCAACACTCATTGCTATGGTCCTTTAACTTATTTTGAGAATGACCCCTGCAGGTGTTTTCTTTTCTTTCTTTCATAATTTTCTCCTTTTTTTTACATTTAGAGAAGCCAATTATTTTGATCCCTTTTTCTTCTCCCAATTTAGTAATTCTGTCAATTAACCCATTAAGACCTGGAACTGTGTCATTTTTAGATTTGAGCTAAAAAGCATTATTTTACACTTTGGGCTATTCAAAAATAGCAGATATACAAGCTCATAGCGCGGCACCGAGTGCCGCGCTACGAGCTTGTAGATCTGCTATTTTTTTTTAATCGTGAAAATTTTTGCAAATCTTTGAATATATATATTTTTAAAACGAACATTTTTAACTCAAATCTTTGCTTCTGGGGGGTCCCTGGAACAAAATATTTTGATGGGGGTCCGCGGCCAAATACATATAATTTTGGGGGTCCTTGACATGAAAAGGATTGAGCACCACTGATATAGAAACATACGTTTTTCAGAAAACTGTTGAGATTTAGGAGACATGTAGAATCGGCTTCAGGTCTCAATGGGTTAAACTTCTATTCACATTTCGTTGTTGCCAGTGCCGTCGTACCCTAATGGCTCACCTGCCAGTGAGGAGCCCCCACCGAGAGGACATAGCGCTTCCGTCCTACTCGTCCCGTTCAACACCCCCCCCCCCCACTGACGGGCAGAAAGACAAAGATCTCCTTCCCTCCCTGCCTGGCTTCCCTTCCCCCAAAACACAACAGCCAATTGTGTTAGTACAGATGCTCAGTCCAATAGCTGGATGCAGCGTGGTGGATTTGAACCCCCTTCAACAGGGGGTCCGGGACCCCTAGGGGGTCCTCAGAGTTACTACAAGGGGGTCCTCCAAATCTTTTGTGTGATTCTGAGGGGAGTGACGGGAACATTAGCCAAAAATAGCAGATCTACAAGCTCACAACAAGGCGTTGTGAGCTTGTAGATCTGCTATTTTTGGCAAAGAGGTTTGGTGTAGAGGGAAAAAGCAAAAAAATAAAGCAAACCAATGGTCAAGTTCAGTATTGAGGCTTTAAGTGGTTAAACGTCTGAAAATACACATTCACATGAATTAATAGAGAAGCTAACGTGTAATTTTTTTTTTACAAAAATGTTATACAATATGTTATTCATCTCTCTCTCTCAGCTAAGGGGGTCCTTAGGCTAAAAAACATTGAAGACCCATGCCCTACACTCTATACACTCTACGGTCAGGTACTTTACACCCTGCACCATCTGAACACCAGCAAGTGTGTGTTTTTTTTTTTAGTTCGTGAAAGTCCTCTGTGAAAACTTGTGCTGAACGTAGAAGAGGCAAAGCTAAATGAAAGACAAACAGGTCAGAGGTGACCTGCGGTCCACAGCGGTATCTAGGCAACACGGAGGAAGAGAAAATGTCAGGACAAACAACTTACAGTACAGCATGCAACAAACAACAACAACCCCATCAAAACATCACATGCACATGTAGGAGGATCAAAGACGCAGCGTTCAGCGTTGAAACACACACACACACACACACACACACACACACACACACACACACACACACACACACACACTGAACAACGCCTTGTAGGCAAATTACATGTGTACATCTGTCGTCAATAATACAAAAATAAGCATAACTTTTGGCAGCACATTTTGTGTGCATTTGTTTTGTTATTGCACTCTAAAGAATATATTTTGACTCATGCACCAATTGTGTTTATAGTAAGGCCGCACTCATGCGTGGGGTGTTCTTATACCTTTTAGTGCAGTGGTTTTCAATCCTTTTCATATCAAGGTCCATTATTTATTCGGCATTTGAGCCTCTCAGACCCAAAACTTCTATCTCTGTTATCTCTCCTATGGTAACTGTTGGTACCATAGGAGAGATAACGAGCAAACGTTGATCAAAATAACAGTTCTTTAATTAAGTAATGCAGATGTTTAGCAGAATAATGTAACTCTCTTGAGAGTGTAAAATGTAACTCTTGAGAGCGCAAAATGAAACCAAATGGACCCAAATTTACCCTTTATGGGTCTGCAACACTGTGAGTGTTCAAATACGGGTACATTTGGTTTCATTTGCACACTCTGAGTTAAATTAACAAGGATTTTGTTTGCAGTGTTAAATTGGGGTCCCAGAGTTAAAAAAGAAATATGGCATAAAATGCTGGTCCGTGGCCTCTATAACGCAGATCAAACTAGGGGGTCGTTGAAACTCACAAGGTTGAGAATGACTGCTGTTGTAGCCCCACAGCAGAAGGAAACCAACACATTTCCTGCTTCTATGTCCTTCACTGGCTTCCACTCTCTTTGTCGCTTCTGTCTGATTTCTCTCATCTCTTCTCTATTGCCCCCCCCACCCCCCTCCTCCTGTCACTCTCTCCCACACCTCCTCTCTCTCTCTCTCTCTCTCTCGCCCCGGCTACCGACGGAGCTCCGTCGGATCACTCCGGCAATCTCTGTTGCTACGCAACCCTTGGGTGTCCTATGAATTTGACAACATCCGAGAGCTTGATTATTATTTAAGCGCCGCAGTGTGAAAGCCCTCCTCCTTCAGGTCATTGCGGTAGATTAGAGAAGAGGGAGGGGAGGGCATGCATGGGGATGGAGAGATACGTGGGCAGGGAAGCAAGACGTCCCCCCATGGTCGGGTGGAAACCTTGTATGTCCAAAACGGTTACTTTTCAAGAAATTTGGGGGGGAACCTGTGGTCTTAAAAGTAATTAAATTGTAACTTTTTGAAATGTGCAGATACCCTGTATGTATGCACTTATACTGTATGTTGGTTTGTTTACTGTTGAGTGAGATAAACAATGTTGCACATTAAAGGAGAATTCCGGACAAATTAACTGTTATCTTTGATGTCTCGTTACTCACCTACCGACGTAAAAAGTGGCGTTCTTTTTTTCCATAGATTCCCCTGTCGTCATTTTTTAAACCCCCTCCGTTGTCATAATGGGAGCGCGTGGGTTAGGGAAATTCGTCTATTATAACCGATGCTTGTTTCTTTCCAGAACCTGGCAACTCGTGTTGCCAGGTTCTGGAAACAAGCAACCAGTGTTAAATCGTTCGCCATTAACGGTAGCCTCGCAGGAAGTTTCAGCGCATGTTTGACTATCATGAGACTCTACAATGAATCGTAGTAGAGAAAAAAATAACTTTGCATCGGTTATAATAGACGAATTTCCCTAACCCACGCGCTCCCATTATGACAACGGAGGGGGTTTAAAAAATGACAACAGGGGAATCTATGGAAAAAAAGAACGCCACTTTTTACGTCGGTAGGTGAGTAACGAGACATCAAAGATAACAGTTAATTTGTCCGGAATTCTCCTTTAAGCTAATCATCCTGGGGCCCAGCAAAATAATTTGGAGAACCCCCCCCCGCCCCCCACCCCCCACCCCTTGGGAACCATTGACCTAGGGGACCGTCGCTCCAATCTGCACCAAACTTGGCACACTAACACACTGTTCACGGATCTCCCATGAGAATAGTCACACCGCAGCTCCAATCCTCACCAAACTTGGCACAAACTGGGGGCCCCGCCCCCCAGGAGCACTATTGCTCCAATCCGCACCAAACTTGGCACAAACACTGTTCAGGGGTCTGACAAAAAAAAATTTGCACACTTAAGGGGAACTACAGCAGTGTTACAGCCGTGTTTGACACTTCAAGTGGCCATAACTCGGTGACCATTGCTCTGATCAGTGCAATACACAGGACTGCATTTTGAAGGCTGCGCAGCAGGCCTGAAAATCGAGTTTTTTTAATTTAGGGCTTAAGTGGTTAAAGTACACCCAGACAACACCAGGGGAAAGTGATGAAGAGCTCTCTGGCTATTTTCAAAACCTATTCAGTAAACGGTGACAGTGCGGCTAATGTGAGTAAACATTAGACCCCGGGAAACAGAAGTGGTCTCGGTAGACCCAGAGAGAGAGAGAGAGTATTTTTAAACTCGGGGTCTTAATCCACACAGGATGCCGGTTGGTGTCCTCTGGCTATAACTCTGACGTGAGAGCTAAGGTGTACAGTACAGTAAATCACTCTGTTGTGCAGCGCTGGTGCACACAGTCAATAAATACACCGCGACGCAGCAACCACAAGCCAGCACATGCTCACGTTTTATATGACGGCTCCGTAATCCTTCGTCCCAAATGTCAAACGGGGTCCCCTCAGACATTCATGTGTCTGTCGACTCATGCCTGGGAGAGAAGGAACCCGGTGCCACGGGGAGTGACAAAGACGGAACAGAGCAAGGGGCGCATTAGTGACAAAAGAGCAGACAAAAGCGCTGGAAAGCCCTCCCATAATCCACCTGACACGCCGAGCGCTGTCAAGAGGGGTCAACCGATAAGCTGCGAGGATCTTCCTGAAATGAAGGCCGTTTACGATACTCCTCATCCCTTCCGTGCGCGCGCACACGCACACAAACACACACACGGCACACGGCACACGCACACGCACACGCACACGCACACGCACACGCACACACACACACACACACACACACGTACTACGGCCACTAACACAATGACAAGCCTCTACAAACTGCTTCAATATACTATGACCTCAGTTTGTCCTTTTTATAACCAAAAGATGCGTAACAAACGATGCTAATAAAATCTCTCTTTTTGGTTAGGGTTTTTTTTTTTTGGATAAGAGGGAGTTATCTCATTGTAGGCTGAAATGTGGGGGAAAAAAAAAAGATATCGAAACTTTTCAAAACATTTCAGACATTTTCCACAATTGTCAAACTGTTTCAAACTAATTTTCATTCACAATAAAACCCACGAATTGGACACGAGCTAGATCAGCTTTTTTCACCATGTGACACCATTTGTACAACAAAGTATAAAATAGGACTTATAAGTTAAACCAGATGTTCTTTTTGGGGTTTTTACGGTGACCTCAAACAGTGTGACAGACAAGTAATTGGACCTGGTCCACTTATAGTAGCTATAAGAGGAGCATGCCATCAGCTATTGGGGAGGTGCTGGCCTTGAAGTTTATGAGGACACTGCCTCTCCGTTTCATAGCTGTCAGGGAGCAACAGCTACCAATAATACGTACATCCAAGACTCTGAAAATATTTGCTGAAAATTGTCCAAAGAGTTGTTTTATTTTTTTTAGGAGGATTCATAAATCTAGCCACGCTGATCTGCCCAATTCTATACATGCAATGGCAATTCTATCAGTCCAAAATGTATCATAGAACCAACGCTCGAAAACATGAGTTTTTCCTGCTCAATAACGTACAGTAGTGCGTGTGTGCCCTGCGTGTGATAGAGAATGCAACATTCTCTATACCATGAATGGTATGTAACAGTTATTCTCAACCTTTTTAACTTCAAGGACCCCCAATTTGACATGCAATAAGCCATGGACCCCCCATTTGACCATTTGATACGATTTTTATTTTTTTTCGTATCTCTGGACTTTAGACCGGGAAAGCATCTGTCATTTTTAGATTTCTTTAGCTATAAAAATAGCAGATCTACAAGCTCATAGCGCTTGTAGATCTGCTATTTTTGAAAAAGTTGTGAACATTTTGTGCAAATCTTTGAATATATATTGTTTAAAGCAAACATTTTGAACTCAAATCTTTGCTTCCGGGGGTCCTTGGAACAAAATATTTTGAGATGGGGGGTTTCAGTGGGGTCCCCAGCAAAATGTGTAAATATAGCATCAACGTCAGTTTAACCACTTTAACGGCATATCCAGTACATTGAAAATAGCTGATCTACAAACTCATCTATGACTCATCTACACTCATCTTTCAAAAGGTGGTGGTCCCTGACATGAAAAGGTTTGAGAACCTCTGATTTATCTGGGGACCCCCTTGAACCCCCAGACAAGGCCCCTGCCTTGAGAACCGCTGTGAGTGCAGGGTAGAGCTCTAGGAGGAGGTGGAAACTTTGATTTTATTTTTGAGAGAATTCTGAGAGAATTTTACTCAGTCATTTTACATACATTTACATAACTTGTGTCAAGTAAGTAGCTAGTATTCTGATTATTACATGCATATTGCATAAGAAATACTTAGTCAGACAACTTATGTGGATTTCAGAGCAACGGCGTTCTCGTAGATAAGTGTTCCCGTTCTTGTAATCACCGACCAGCAAAAGAAACATTTGAGTGAGTATATTTATTCAGGCACACACACGTTCACAATGTGTGTGTGTGTGTGTGTGTGTGTGTGTGTGTGTGTGTGTGTGTGTGTGTGTGTGTGTGTGTGTGTGTGTGTGTGTGTGTGTGTGTGTGTGTGTGGGGGTGTGTGTGTGTGTGTGTGTGTGTGTGTGTGTGTGTGTGTGTGTATTTCAGAGCAACAGTGTACATAGATAAGTGTTCTCGTTCTTGTAATCACAGACCAGCAAAAGAAACATTTGAGTGAGTACATTTATTCAGGCATACACACATTCATGTACATGTACACACACACACACACACGCGCACACACACACGCGCGCGCACACACGCACACACACGGGATGCAAATTATCGATTCATTCATTAATTGATAGTTGATAACCTTATCGATCGATTAATCAATTCAAATAAGCAGCGTTTTTTAGGACCAAAAGGAAAATTACTGTCCGAAACCGAAAATGAGTGCACACACACACACACACACACACACACACACACACACACACACACACACACACACACACACACACACACACACACACACACACACACACACACACACACACACACACACACACACACACACAGAGCCTGTGTGTACTGTAGCTTGCACAATGGCATTTGATTTCCTGTTTGGTAGTATGTGTGAAATTGGTCCTGGTAGACACGGGCTCAGTCATGCAGTGAAAACGATACAGTAAATCGGTGGATTTCAGAGCAACAACTCTACTCATAGATAAGTGTTCTCATTCTTGTAATCACCGACCAGCAAAAGAAATATTTGAGTGAGTATATTCATTCAGGCATACACACGTTCATATACACACACACACACACACACACACACACACACACACACACACACACACACACACGTGTGTGTGTTTGTGTGTCTGTGTGTGGCTGTGCCTATGTGTACTGTAGCTTGCACAATGTTATTTCCTGTCTGGTCGTATGTAAACTAAGTACATTTGGAACTGTACTTTAAATACAATTTTGAGGCACATTTAACTTGAGTGATCCAATTTTTCAACACGTTATATTACTTCTACTCCGCTACATGTTAGAGGCAAACGTTGTACTTTTTAGTCCACTAGATTTATACGACAGCTTTAACTAGATAAAAGCGACTTTGCAGATTTTGATCATTATGACAAAACATAAGCCCTATTTTATACATCAGATATTTGAAAATGTTAAAGTTAACACCAGCGCTTTTGCCAATGCTTTTGTAATTGTACTTAAATACAATTCTGAATCCAGGGCGTTCACATGTAACAGAGAATTTGCAGTATTGCAGTATTGCTATTTTTACTTAATAAAAACATCGGTGTACTTCTTCCACCACTGGTGACATTAGCGGTCCGATGCCAAGTCTCGCTGACGGACTGACGGACTGTCAGTCCGTCAGTCTGTCAGTCAGTGAGTGGCTGCGTTGCGTAGCGCATGTGAAAGATGACCTTTTCCCGACTGAAAGGCATGACACGTCCACAGTGGTGGAAAATAACTAAGTACATTTACTTAAGTACTGTACTTAAGTACAATTTTGAGGTATTTGTACTTTACTTGAGTATTTCCAATTTCCAATACTTTTACTTCTACTCCACTACATCTCAGAGGCAAATATTGTACTTTTACTCCACTACAATTATTTGAAAACTTTAGTTACTAGTTACTTTTCAGATATAAACTATGATATAATGAAACATACATTAACCACTTCAGCCCTATTTTATACATAGGCTATTTGAAAATAGCAGATCTACAAGCTCACAACGCGTCGCATCGCGACGCGTTGTGAGCTTGTAGATCGGCTATTTTCAAATATTTAGTACTTTTACTTTTGGTACTTTAAGTACATTTTGATGCCAATACTTTTGTACTTTTACTCGAGTACATTTTTAATTCGGGACTTTTACTTGTAACAGAGTATTTTTATATTGCAGTATTGGTACTTTTACTTAAGTAAAGAATTCTAGTACTTTTTCCACCACTGCACGTCCACCCTTTCTGGCCGAGCCGAGGCTTGTCACCCCCTCGGGGGACGTGTCCATCAGGGGACATATGGCCCTCGGGGGACGTGCGCTCACACACAACCACCTGAGGCAGTTTGTCTAACCGCAGGACTAGTTTGAGCTGAAACCGGCCTTCCGGCAGTCCGCGGCAATCCGAGTGCGGAAGAGAGCCAAGCTAGAGGACTAGTACTGTATATACCTACATCTCAGTGGTGGAAAAAGTACTCAAATGTTTTACTTAACCCATTAAGACCTGAGAAGATTCTAGAAATGTCTTCTAAATCCTAACAATAAAAAAAACCAAATTTTTTTTTCCTCGATTTTTCAAAAATAGCAGATCTACAAGCTCATAGCGCGGCACTCGGTGCCGCGCTATGAGCTTGTATATCTGCTATTTTTGAATAGCCAAAGAAATCTAAAGTGACACAGATGCGTTCCAGGTATCAATGGGTTAAGTAAAAGTACCAATACTGCAGAAATGTAGAAAATACTCTGTTACAAGTAAAAGTCCGATAATCAAAATTTACTTGAGTAAAAGTACAAAAGTATTGCCATCAAAATATACTTAAAGTACTAAAAGTAAAAGTACTCATTATGCACAATGTCCCAATTCACAAGTTTCCAAATGTTTAAAATCCTTTGAAAATAGCAGATCTACAAGCTCACAACGTGTCGCAAAGCGACGCGTTGTGAGCTTGTAGATCGGCTATTTTTAAATAGCCAAAGTATATATAGTGAAGTGGTTAATGTATGTTTTTTTCTATAATAATTTAAATCTACAAAGTAACAAGTAACTAAGGTTTTCTGATCATTGTAATGGAGTAAAAGTACAATATTTTCCTCTGAGATGTAGTGGAGTAGAAGTAAAAGTATTGAAAATGGGAAATACTCCAGCAAAGCAAAAATACCTCAACATTTTACTTAAGTACAGTACTTGAGTACATGTACTTAGTTACTTTCCACCAGTGCCTAAACCTACTTTGGTTTCTGGTCCTACCTGTTTACTCTTTTATTATGACTGTGATTATTTTACTCTTAGCTCTTAGTTTTCTGTATTTGTCCTGAGTTTTATAACTGCGGTTCTACCATGAAAAATCGATATCTATCTATCAATCACCCATCCATCCATCCATGCATCCATCACTTGCGCGGCCAAAAATAACCGATCTACAAGCTCACAACACGGTGTGAGCTTGTAGATCGGCTATTTTCTGCACGGGACACCATCGTACGACTAAATATAAATCAGGCTTCATGAGCCTGCAGCTGTACTGTGTATGCCAGGTAAACGCATGTGTCCCAAACGCTGTAAAATGAGAAGATGCAGTAAAGCGCCATTATGTTGATTAGCAATTCACGGAGCATGGTAATGTCTGCCTGGTGCCTGCTATTGTAACACACAACAACAAGGCCTGGGGGTCATTCCACATCTATGTGAGAGTCACAGCAGTAGGATCCACTATCTGCCATCGCTCCCACCGTGGGAGGAAAATAAAACAAATCACTCATCTCCAGTTCTCACGATCCAGCAGCCCACACCGCCATGGACACGACTGGCACCCGATGAGACACGGAATGAAACCACAATGAGCATGCATGCACACGCACACAAACACCTGCACACACAGACACACACAGGCACACACACACACACACACACACACGTTTGTATTACTATACTTGTGAGGACATGAATGTTTAGGATGCCGATTATATCAGTGGTGGAAAAAGTACTCAAATGTTTTACTTAAGTAAAATATTGCAATATAGAGATACTCTGTTACAAGTACAAGTCCGGAATTCAAAATGTACTTGAGTAAAAGTACAAAGGTATTGGCATCAACATGTAACTTAAAGTACCAAAAGTAAAAGTAAATTATTTTTTGAAAATAGCCGATCGGCTATTTTTCAAATAGCCTAGGTATAAAATAAAGTGGTTAATGTCTGTTTTATAACGTAATAATTTATATCTGCAAAGTAACTAGTAACTAAAGTTTTCAAATAATTGTAGTGGAGTAAAAGTATAATATTTTCCGGCAGAATGTCTATTTCTCAAATTCTTCTACTTGTGGGGACATTTGGCGCTCACAAGTATAGTAAGTAATACAAGTGCACACACAAACACACACACACACACACACACACACACACACACACACACACACACACACACAGAAACGGAAGGAAATTGCCACAGCACGACCTGTCACAATATTTATTCTCCAGTGGACACGCTAGCATGTTTCCCACCTTCTAGCTGTGTGTGTGTGTGTTGCAGGTATGGAATAAAGCCATCTGGACTGAGACATCACAACAGAGACAGTGCCGTTTCCCGGAGACATCGGCGGGCGCTGACCTTTTCTTTAGGAGGATTCATTTAGATCCAGATATATGAATTACTCACACTGCCAGCGACTGCTAATTAATTCCGTAATTGAGATTAATTCTGAAATGTCATCCCTTTCCCCGTGCAGATGTTCTGTCACTATACATTTATACATGTTCCAAAATAAGCCAGACTCCATCCCCAGGATATGTCCCCGGGATACAGTCAACTGTGATATACAGCAACTGCTATGGCTGTGGATATTAACCCATTCAAACCGGGAACGCATCTACAAATGTCTTCTAACAGTTTCCTGAAAAAACCTGTGTTGCCATATATATCAGCTTTATATCAACTTTTTTCATGTCAAGGACACCCAAAATTATATGTATGTGGCCGCGGACCCCCATCTGAAAATATTTTTGATCCAGGGACCCCCCAGAAGCAAAGATTTTGGTCAAAAATGTTCAAGTAATGTTCAGTAATTCTGGTCTCTATACTGCCTCCGCCTGGTCAGCCGGGGCGCCTGATGGAGGGGAAAGGAACTGGTTGGAATAACGTGTTCCTTCCACGCGCTACGTCCTACCGGGGACACTCCCCCCTGTCAGGTGACAAGAAGCGGTCTGCTAACTCATGCATTGAAGGAGGCATGAGCTTCAGCTCGGGCTCTCCCTAGGCTGGCAGAGGGAGAGGTAGGCATATGGGTTACAAAATCGTGGGATAAAAACATAAATAAAATAAAAAAATGTAAAAAAATAGCAGCTCTAAAAGCTCATAGCGCCGCGCTATGAGCTTGTAGATCTGCTATTTTTGAATAGCCCAAAGTGACACATAATGCGTTGCCGTATTGAATGGGTTAAAGCTGTGTGTTGCTGTAGTATTCATTCCAACAGCCTCTGGTCACGTTAGCATGATACATATCAGCGAGCATTAGAATCTGGAGCAGTGCTTCTCTCAAGCGTTTTTCCATGTCCAAGGGACCCCCCCCCCAAAAAATGGCCTGAATGCTGCACACCCATCTGTAAAGATGTTGTGCCAGGGGGGTGAGCTTGTAGATCAACTAACTTTTTTGAAAAGCTTTAGTATATAAAGCGTTAAAAGTGGTTAAAGGGCAAGACCACTTTGGTAGAGGTTTGGGTTGTGTAGTTACCTTGCCATGATGTAACTCCAAAGGTGGGCAAGAAATAAAAAATAATTGCTCCATTGATTAGAAATTGATAATTCAAAATATGCTCCTCATTGACTTACATTGTACGGTAAAACAGCTCTCAAAGTCACTCTTTTAGCACATAAATGAACCCAAACAAAGCTGATTCAGGCAATATAGAGCATCACCAAACCCAGTACTGTTTGTTTTTTTAATAAAAATGTCAACTTCCTGTTGATTTTACTATTTGAAGATCTGGATCCGGATCCGCGGATCCAGTCCAGGTTTTCTACTTATTAAAAATGGCAAAATCAACAGGAAGTTGATATTTTTATTTAAAAAAAAACAGTACTGGGTTTGTTGATGTTCTATATTGTCTGAATCAACTTTGTTTGCGTTCGTTTATGTGCTAAAAGAGTGACTTTGAGAGCTGTTTTACCGTACAATGTAAGTCAATGAGGAGCATATTTTGAATTATCAATTTCTAATCAATGGAGCAATTATTTTTTATTTCTTGCCCACCTTTGGAGTTACATCATGGCAAGGTAACTACACAACCCAAACCTCTACCAAAGTGGTCTTGCCCTTTAAACAGGATATCGATGTTGTATTAGCTTATTTAGCTGGGGACCTCGTGGAATCCCCTCAGGGACCCCCTGGGAGGGGGGGGGGGGGGGTCCTCGGACACCACTTTGTGAACCACTGATCTAGAGTCGCCCCTTTCCTCTTGAAACCAGAGGCTCTCGAAATACAGAGTTTTCCAAAAACACCATGCTGTGCATCTCTCTGCCTGTGGAGGTGTGGGAGAGACTGTTTTACGGGAGAAAAATGTGCATATTTTCAGCTCAACGTGCATTAATACATACACCTCCATACAGCATGTATATGCACATGAGCAGAGCTGTCTGTGGCCTCAACTCACAAATACCAGTGTGTGTGTGTGTGTGTGTGTGTGTGTGTGTGCATGCGTGCAAATATGTATGCATGTATGTATGTATGTACGTATGTACTAGGGCATTCACAGAATAGTCGAATATTCGAATATCAAACCGACTATTCGACTATCAAACCACTATTCGATTATTCGAAAAAAAAAAAAAAAAAAAAAGTTTTTTTTTTTTCTTTTTTTTAAGATTTTTTTTTTAAAGTGGCTTTTCTAGAGCAGACACGCAGCTGTGAGCTCTGGTGTGACGTCAACTCGCATTCCTTGAGTCGAGTCATCAATGCCATTAAAAAAAAAAAAAAAAAAAAAAAAACTTTTTTGAAATTTTTTAATTTTTAAATTTTTTATAATCAAACCGAATAATCGACTATTCGAATACTTTTGGGTCGAATAATTCGAATACCATAAATCACTATTCGTTAATGCCCTAGTATGTACGTACATATGTACGTATGTACGTATGTATGTACGTATGTATGTACGTATGGACGTACATACGTATGTATGTACGTATGGACATACGTCCGTACGTACATATGTACATATGTACGTACATACGTCCATACATACGTACATACGTCCATACGTCCATACATACTACATACATACGTATGTATGTACATATGGACGTATGTACGTATGTATGGACGTATGTATGGACGTATGTACGTATGTATGGACGTATGTACGTATGTATGGACGTATGTACGTATGTATGGACGTATGTATGGACGGACGGATGGATGGACGTACAGACAGACAGACAGACAGACCTTTATTGACCTTTATCGCGAGGGGCCAGAGGCAGATAAAGTACAGAATACAGAGTAAGAGAAGTGTACTGTAAGATACAGCAAGGGGATAGCGACACCAAACTAGCAGTCTGGGGACAGAATAAGGACAGAATTATTCAACGCAGACTCCCACCATGTAAATATATGCTGGCTGATGTGCGGTGGGTTGTCACAGCTAGTGCTCCACCAAAACCACTGCACTGTGACAAGACTATGGCTACCCCAACGGTGTGACCAGAGAGTCGCTGCTTTCCGCAATACCATCTTTCACGACCATCGCTGTTCCACCTTATGCATCTGATTAAGCAGTGGTTCTCAAGTACCCCTAGTTCCCTAGTATAGCTTTGTTTAGTTTTTTATTTATTTATCTTGAAATATATTTAAAAATGTGGAATTTTAACACATTTTCTTAAGGGGGGATCCTTGGCCCAAAATCTTTTCAGATTGGGGCTGTGGGTGCTCGACATTAAAATGTTTCAGAACCACTGTGATTAAGGATTCAATTAAAGGCAAACCACTGCATCCTGCAGTAAGTGCCCCTAAGCGGGACGCCAGGTTAGCACACTGCCAGTGGTGGACAGTAACTAGGTACATTTACTTGAGTACGGTATTTAAGTAAAAACAAATTGAGTATCGGTAATTTATGTGAGTATTTTGTATTTTTGGCTGTAACTTTGACTCCACTACATTTCTAGGAAGGGGAAAAGTATATTCCGAACCCCATTTCAGATATAGTTTAAGTAGCAGATCTATAAGCTCACAAGCTTGTAGATATGCTATTTTAACTATTATTGATATATGTTTTTTTAATGCCTGGAAAAATGTCATTTGTACTTTAACTCGACTACAAATTTGACTGAGCAACTTTCACTTTCACATAGTTGAGTAACAATTGACCAGGAGTACCTATACTTTGACTCAAGCAATGGGGTTGAATACTTTGTCCACCACTGCATCTGATCCCATTAGAGGCAAGGCGCCTGGCTCCTATACAGTAACGGCCCCTAGCGGGATGCTAGCATCTTAGCAACACGGCACACAAGCTACAGATACAGTACAGCGCCGCGGCGCTGGATGGAGCCTTGCACTTGGTAAAGCCTCAATAAAACAGGATTTGTTCCAGTTGTTTACTGAGGGTTAAGAGGAGCGTCCAAGGCAGGGCAGGAAGAGAACGGCAAAGCCGACAGCTGCCTGGCAGGGGCTCAAATGCAGCTTAGCATTTTTTTTAACCATTCTGACTGGCACACAATGCCGCTCTTTAACTCCCGGCCATCTGAATATTCAGGGACGCATAAAGAGAGAGCTGACACCACTGCCGCCATAACCCATTAAGACCAGGAACGCATCTGTGTCATTTTTTTATTTCTTTGGCTATTCAAAAATAGCAGATCTACAAGCTCGTAGCGCGTTGCCGCGTTGTAGATCTAAGTTTTGTTCAAATCCTTGAATATATATGTATACATTTGTAACTCAAATCTTTGCTTCTGGGGGATTCTACAAATGTCCTCTAAATCCTAACAGTTTGTTTTTTGAAAAAACTTACGTTGCTATATACTGTTTATCAGTGGTTCTCAAAGCTTTTTGTGTCAAGGACCCCCAAAGCTATATATATTTGGCCGCAGACCCCCATCTGAAAATATTTTGTTCCAGGGACCCCCAGAAGCAAAGATTTGAGTTAAAAATTGATATATACATTCAAAGATACACACACATTTTCACAATTTTTCCAAAAAAAATTGCAGATCTACAAACTTGTAGCTTGTAGATCTGCTATTTTTGAATAGCCCAAAGAAATCTAAAAATGACACAGATTCTTTCCCCCGGTTTAAATGGGCTAAGACACAGTTCAGCTGGCCAGGGCTGCACCTACACTGTATATTCTGCTGGTAAAAAAGCTTTCACAACGAAGGCTTCCCTCACACACACACCACTCCAGTAACACAGACCAACAGCCACTGGAGGAGACTCGATGGAGAGATTCCGACGCCCGCCACTAGATGGCAAACTGGCTTCATCCAAAAATTGTCTTGTAGATGGCGGAGAGGGGGGGGAGGGGGGGATTGAGCCAATAAGAAGGACTGTAGGGTTTCTTTCAGAAAAGGATGAATGTCTGGATGTCCTCAATGCATGAACGTATGATGTGTGTTGGGTAGCATCCCTAATTAAGGCAGTTTGGCAATTAGGCACTGAATTGAGTGATTCTGGAAGGGGGGGGGGAATACAAAAAAACGAAATAGCTAGAAAATAAGAGTTTGTGGGGGAAAAAGAGGGAAAAATGTTCAACATCACACCTCTCTTTTCAGCCGACACACACAATACAAAGCGGATACAAGGTTACCCCCGTCACCGAATGCATCCTATCATTGAGTAAATTATCCACTGCAGACCAATTTGAACAAACATCCGACTCTCTTTCGCGCTCCGTGTTGCACAGACAGTCTGCACACATATCCAGAACCTGAACAATTACTGGATGCATGCAAAGCCACGATGGGAGGAATGTGGAGGCAAAAAGCTAGCCTAGGAAGACAGAGACTAGCCCTCGTGGGGTGTCTCGGAGACAGCTCCTTGCTGCTCACTCCATTCCTACCACCCCCCTCCAAGACGGATTTAACCCGTTAACACCGGGAACGCATCTGTGTAACCACTTAGACCATTGTTTTATTCTTTGGCTATTTTTGAAAAATCTTGAAAATATGTGCAAATATTTGAATATCCTTTTTCTTTTTAAGCGAACATTTGTAACTCAAATCTTTGCTTCTGGGGGGGTCCCTGGAACAACATATTTTGAGATGGGGGTCCGCAGCCAAATACAGACATCATTTTGGGTGGTCCTTGACATGAAAAAGTTTGAGAACCACTGATTATAGCAACATACGTTTTTTCAAAAAAAGAAAAACTGTTAGGATTTAGAAGACATTTGTAGAATCCCCAGCAAGCAAAGATTTGAGTTAGAAATGTTCGCTTTCAAAATATAGCAGATCTACAAGCTCACGGGAGCCAAAATATAGCAGATCTACAAGCTCATAGCGCGGCACTCGGTGCCGCGCTATGAGCTTGTAGATCTGCAATTTTTTTGAATAGCCAAAGAAATCTGAAAATGACACAGATGCGTTCCGGGTCTTAATGGGTTAAAGAGCTCATTGACTTTAACAACTCCTAAGGAGAAGAGATAGGGGCTGATGACATTATGTGAATTTGCATTTTTATGCGGAGATGATAATAAATCTATATTAAACTGTGGCGCTCAATTTCCCCTGATCAGCTGGGATAGGTGCGCAGCGTTTCCAAACCAGAGCTGGGTGTCTAATACGTTGGCTCGTCACCAAGCCCAGCATTTGGCCCTTGAATGTTCTCATCTCTTAATGGATGCAGTTATTAACGCTTGGCCGTTAGAAATTCTCTTCTGGACATGTTTTTTTTTTCTTCTCTCTTTTCCTCGCTCCTCATTCGGTGGAGATTTCGTGCAAGCCACCGTTTACGGACGGCGAGTACCTTCATTAATCCATGATCCATGAGAACGAGAGAGAGAGAGAGAGAGAGGAGAGACAAAAATGTACTTTGAATTAAACTCCGGGTTAATTTTACGGACCAAATATTTGAGGTCGAAAACCCAAAGAATGAGCCCCGTGCAAAGATCGGACCGCAATTACGCTATGTAAACCGTTAGCGAGACTTTGTGTCATTCGCCACACACACACACACACATATAGAACAGACTACACACACACACAGCGCACACAGTCAAATCCTCAGCGTTAATGTGTCCATTTGTAACTCAAGAGAGTGTATAAATGTCACCAAATGGACCCTTACAAGTCCATTTGGTGTATACCAGAGGACACTGGAGGGGGGGGGGGTCATCCACTGTGATCTCACACTTGTGGGTCCGCTGAATGCCCAGATTGTAAAAATTGTAAATTGTACATAAGAGCAAAAAATGGAGGCTGTGGGAATAATGGTCCATTGCCCGTGTTGCGCTGCTGTGCTCTCTGGCATTCTTCTGGCATTCCATTAAAGTGGACACAGATGAATATGTGACTAAAGTGGGTGCAAGGCAGCAGGCTGGCAGAGGGAGAGAGGGAGAGTGTAGACGCTGGACAGCAGCAGCAGCAGCAGGGCTCTGAGAGCGGGGCTGTTGTTACTGTACTGCAGCCTCCACAGCCTCCCCACTACCACGCCTCTGTGTTCTGCAGTGTTCCAGGGCTATGCCCACCCACCCCCCCCCACCACCACCCACCCACCCAGTCTTCTTCCAACTGCACTGTGTGATCTCTGCGTCCCCCATCTCTCTCTCTCTCTGTCTCTCTGTGTCTCTCTCTCTCTCTGTCTGGTGCTTGCCCTGGCTTAGGGGGAAATAGCAAACACACACACACACACACACACACACACACACACACACACACACACAAACAAAGGACATACTGCAGTACGCCAAGTACGCTGGGTTCGAATATATGATTTTTTTTCCTATAAAGCTATCCGCACTATGGATACATGTGTGGATGTGCAGTATACTTTTTTTTATTTACAGTTGTTGGTAGACAGTTGACATGTAAGCCCACCAGTGGTGGAGAGTAACTAAGTACATTTACTTAAGTACTGTACTCAAGTAAATTTTTGAGGTATTAGTACTTTGCTTGAGTATTTCCAAATTACAATACTTTTACTTACTACTCCACTACATCTCAGAGGCAAATATTGTACTTTTTATTCTACTACAATTATTAGTTACTAGTTACTTTCCAGATTTAAATGATGATATCATGAAACATATATTAACCACTTTAGCTCTATTTTATACATAGGCTATTTGAAAATAGCCAATCTACAAGCTTGCAGATCTGCTTTCAAACATTTTAGTACTGTTACTTTTGGTACTTTTAAGTACATTTTGATGCCAAAACTTGTGTAGTTTTACTCAAGTAAATTTTTAATTCTGGACTTTTACTTTTACTTAAGTAAAGAATTTTAGTACTTTTTCCACCACTGTCCATCCCTCTCTACCTCTCCCTCCCTCCCCATCTCCCTATCTCTCTCTATCGCGCTGTTCGAGCTCTGGTCTGGCACCCGACAACGATACGCCGATTTGGGGGACATTTGGGGATTTTGGGGATATTTGAGCATAATCTAGGCACACAGAGAGACAACTCGGACTTGTAAACTAGATACTTCTACTAAATAACGTTGAAGCCCAAATATGGGCATGCCTGGTGAAGCTGATAATGTGGTGTATTTTCAGCTTGTAATAGATAGATTAAAGGATCTACAAAATGCATTTTAAAAAAATATTTAATATTTAATATCATATTGTTTATGTCCCTCAAACGTTTTTTTCAAAAGGTTTGAGCCTAAATCAGCCAGTTTGTATGCATGTTATCTCCTGGTTCTGTGTGGAAAAAGTTTAAAAAAAATAATAATAATAAGAAAAACGGGAGGGATTGTATCGCTTGTGACATCACGTACGGGGGCAAATCAGTTTGGCCTGTTTTGAGACTAATTTACATAAAACCCCAGATATGCTGTGAAAGCCTGAGTGCTCAAACTGGGGTATTTTTGGGGATAGAAGAGAGGTAGGGGAGACCAAAAACACACGAAAAAGAAGGTAAAGTTAAAATTCATGGTGTAGTCCCTTTAAATCTTTTGATAATCCATATTCATTTAATCTTGATTCTTGACTACCAGTATTTCATATTTTAGTTTATATGATATAGTTCAGATGCAGTTAAGTGTGAAGTAGTGTAACATTAAAAAAATAAAAAAAGGTTTCTGCCCCACAGCAACGCCCACAGTATCGACATTGTTATTTCCACGTGACATTAAGTAACCTATGAAAACGCAACACCTACAGAGGCATGGATCCGCAGCCAGCCAATAAGACGCGGGTTGGCGATCATCATGGCTACGGTATGCGTCTTTAAAGCAGAGCTTAAATACAGTAGCGTGATGCAGGTATGTAGTTACAGTTTTGGCCTGACCCACCGGAGGCTCGATGGCAGCGAAACATCAAGAGGGAGAATTCCCAGGTCAGAAGGCCTCACAGCTGAGATTTTATTACCAGATTTACACCCTGTGCCCATTTTACAAGGCAAGGGGGGCATTTGTTAACCCTTTTGTGTAACGGCTTGAGCTATCCTGTCGGCTATTTTGGCCCGAAGAGATTCGGTGTAGAGGGAAATAGTAGCAGACCTCGTATCGGGCCCTGGGGGGCCTCGGTCAACCACGGGTATAGAGTTTAAGCGCCACAGCTTCGGTTACCCCAATTCCGATGTCCATTTTCCATATCGGGGGAGGCAGCAGAAATATGTTTTTGACACCTGTATTTTACACCTGCAAGTATTAACATTTTGCCCAACGCACACGGCAATTAATCTTGTCAACGTCAAGTGCATTGGGAGGCAGGATGAAACAATGATTTGACCTGATTGGCTCGGGAAAGGTCTCACGTTGGAGCCCAGTTGGGGAAAGAAGGAAGGGGACTCTGGGAGAGGTGTTTGGCACATGCGAGGACAGATGCACGGGGCTATGATTTATCTGTCTGCCTCGCCTTCTCTCTCCCAGAGAGGCCCTGGTTCAGCTACATCCATGGGTGTCTAGAATAAACACACATTAATCGGCCAATTAATTACAGGGACGCATACAGGGGGGCAAGACCTTGAGAGGGGCCGGGGTTTTGATTGCACATTGTTCACTGACTTGAGTACCTTATACCTGGATTGTGTGATCGTGTGGAATACAGCGTAAAATGCCCAGTGTTAATTCAACTCTGTGAGTGTTCAAATGCGGGTCTATTTGGTTACATTTGAACACTCGCAGAGTTTCGAACAGATAAATTGACACTGAGGATTTTACCGTGTATGTGTGTGTGTGGTGGGCAGTGGTGGAAAGTAACTAAGTACATTTACTCAAGTACTGTACTTAAGTACAATTTTGAGGTATTTGTAATTTACTTGAGTATTTCCAATTTCCAATACTTTTACTTGTACTCCACTACATCTCAGAGGCAAATATTGTACTTTTACTCCACTACAATTATTTGAAAACTTTAGTTACTAGTTACTTTTCAGATATAAACTATGATATAATGAAACATACATTAACCACTTTAGCCCTATTTTATACCTAGGCTATTTGAAAATAGCCGATCTACAAGCTCACAACGCGTCGCATCGCGACGCGTTGTGAGCTTGTAGATCTGCTATTTTCAAATATTTAGTACTTTTACTTTTGGTACTTTAAGTACATTTTGATGCCAATACTTTTGTACTTTTACTCAAGTACATTTTTAATTCTGGACTTTTACTTGTAACAGAGTATTTTTATTTTGCAGTATTGGTACTTTTACTTAAGTAAAGAATTTGAGTACTTTTTCCACCACTGGGTGGTATCCATTATGGTGGCGCAAGTTCGTGTGAGTGCATGTTGGTGCAAAAAGCTTTTCTGACTCACTCAGTGATGTTGAACACGGGGGTAATGTAGGTCAACACATCCTCGGAGCATTGACGGTAGGCTTGCTATAGTTGGTCCAGATCGTGGCCCTCATTCATACATCCATAACCTCGCCGTGTGTGACTCGTGGGACAACAGCCCTCCGCCCGTAACACACTGCCGGGGACACTACTACAGTGGTGTAAAAAGTACTCAAATTCTTTACTTAAGTAAAAGTACCAATACTGCAATATAAAAATACTCTGTTACAAGTAAAAGTCCAGAATTAAAATTTTACTTTAGTAAAAGTACAAAAGTATTGGCATCAAAATGTACTTAAAGTACCAAAAGTAAAAGTACTAAATATTTGAAAATAGCCGATCTACAAGCTCACAACGCGTCGCGCTGCGACGCGTTGTGAGCTTGTAGATCTGCTATTTTCAAATAGCCTAGGTATAAAACAGGGCTAAAGTGGTTAATGTATGTTTTATAATATCATAATTTATATCTGCAAAGTAACTAGTAACTGAAGTTTTCAAATAATTGTAGTGGAGTAAAAGTACAATATTTGCCTCTGAGATGTAGTGGAGTAGAAGTAAAAGTATTGGAAATTGGAAATACTCAAGTAAAGTACAAATACCTCAAAATTGTAGTTAAGTACAGTACTTGAGTAAATGTACTTAGTTATTTTCCACCACTGGTCACACTCCATCAGGGGGCTCCGTGGCCTCGGGCCTCGTGTCTAATACTTTTTTTTTCTCCCAACGTTTTCAAACATTGTATCGATGTCTACCCGGGGTTACGGGAACGCTAATAGAATGTCACGCGTCACTCTGGGGTCGGGGCGGGGAACGGACGTGCCCGCCTCATCGAGGTATGTCACTTTGAGAGAAGGTGGCGTGACCCTGTGACTCTCTGGGGGTCAACGTTGGAGGTGACACGCCGGGTGTTTCCGGGGTGCGACCGTGTGGCTTCAAGTCATTCCAAGGATGATTTTTGTCCACGTCCGAGTTGTTCCACGAACGTCCAATCTCATGCTTGCTGGCGTTTAACCCATTGAGACCTGAAGCCGATTCTACATGTCTCCTAAATCTCAACAGTTTTCTGAAAAACGTATGTTTCTATATCAGTGGTGCTCAATCTTTTTCATGTCAAGGACCCCCAAAATGATATGTATTTGGCCGCGGACCCCCATCAAAATATTTTGTTCCAGGGACCCCCCAGAAGCAAGGATTTGAGTTAAAAATGTTCGCTTAAAAAATATATATATTCAAAGATTTGCACATATTTTCACGATTTTTCAAAAATAGCAGATCTACAAGCTCATAGCGCGGCACTCGGTGCCGCGCTATGAGCTTGTATATCTGCTATTTTTGAATAGCCCAAAGTGTAAAATAATGCTTTTTTAGCTCAAATCTAAAAATGACAAAGTTCCAGGTCTTAATGGGTTAAGGGGCTTGAAGACTTTCTTTTTGGAAAGGGACTGTGTCTGAGTCTGAGACACTTCTCAGTAGACTTACACTTAAACTTGTGGTACAGCACAGAACATATACTGTAGACACAGTACAAGAACATCAGATAAACAAAAACAACAATTATAAAAAAAAAAAAATCTATTGCAGCAATCATAAATGTCATCACAGATCAGACCAGTGGTGGAAAAAGTACTCAAATATTTTACTTAAGTAAAAGTACCAATACTACAATATAGAAATACTCTGTTACAAGTAAAAATCTTCGTGACTAAAATAACAAATATATTATATAAAAATAAAAATAAAAATATTGGTGTCAAAATGTACTTAAAGTATCAAACGTAAAAGTACTTGTTACGCAGAATATCCCGTTTCACAAGTTTTCACAGCGCGTCGCGATGCGACGCGTTGTGAGCTTGTAGATCGGCTATTTTCAAATAGCCTATGTATAAAATAGAGCTAAAGTGGTTAATGTATGTTTCATGATATGCATAATTTACATCTGGAAAGTAACTAGTAACTAAAGTTTTCAAATAATTGTAGTGGAGTAAAAAGTACAATATTTGCCTCTGAGATGTAGTGGAGTAGAAGTTAAAGTACTGAAAATTGGAAATATTCAAGTAAAGTACAAATACCTCAAAATTGTACTTGAGTACAGCACTTAAGTAAATGTACTTAAGTTACTTCCACCAATGGGGATGGAGGTTGTGTTTGACGTCAGATCAGAACTCTATCAGCGACAGAGACGGACAGAGAGAAAAAGAGAGGGAGGGAGAGAGGGAGGGAGGGAGGGAGAGTGGGGAGGAGGGAGAGAAAGCCTATTTCACCCACGCAATAACCCGGGCCAAAGATGGGTTTACAGAAACTTAGAACACACTCATAGACGCGCCGCGAAGTGAAGCGTTGTCAGCGCAATAACCCAGGCAACGCAGGGCAAGGCAATGATTCTGCCTGTTATCTGCTCGTTATCCGCTTGGTTATTAATATACCTAACATTTATATCATGTATTTATAGGGCTATTAAAATGGCACACGCTAATGTTAGCCAAGAAAACAAACCAGCCAGTGTTGCCCTTATAAACTGTGGCCCAAGCAAAAAATAACGAGCGCTTCCCTTTACTCTGAATATACAGTATTAGGCATGACCCGTTATGTTATTAATTACACAAAAAACAATGTCCTATATTTAACCCATTAATACCTGGAACTGTGTCATTTTTAGATTTGAGCTAAAAAGCATTATTTTACACTTTAGGCTATTCAAAAATAGCAGATATGCAAGCTCATAGCGCGGCACCGAGTGCCGCGCTACGAGCTTGCATATCTGCTATTTTTGAAAAATCATGAAAATGTGTGCAAATCTTTGAACATAATATATTTTTAAAGCGAACATTTTTAACTCAAATCTTTGCTTCTGGGGGTCCCTGGAACAAAATATTTTGATGGGGGTCCGCGGCCAGATACATATAATTTTGGGGGTCCTTGACATGAAAAAGATTGAGCACCACTGATATAGAAACATACGTTTTTCAGAAAACTGTTGAGTTTTAGGAGACATGTAGAATCGGCTTCAGGTCTCAATGGGTTAAACAGGCTTGTTATCTATGCAGATGCGTTGACCTTTGTATACGTTTGTCGCGAAATTTGTCAACAATGCCCAGATGTTAACGACACGTTGTGTATGGAAGACAACCTGAGAAAAAGAAGGAAAAAAAAAAACACAGACCACTTTCAATCAAATCACTGATAATTACCATACGCACACTGTATCACACAAATCAGCTGCTACCCCCCATGGAGAGCTTCTGACAGCCAGGCTGGTCTGCTCACTGGGGACTCGTTACTTAATAATCTCGCCCTGCAGGTGTGCTGGTAGAGGTCAACAGGCAGTACACAGCCGCATCTCTCTGCTACAGTGTCTACAGTATACCTGCACCTATACGGAGCACGCACACACAATACACAGCCACAATGTTCCGCTACCCTCCCTGCAAACCAGGGGTATCGTTGTTGTTGTTGTTGTTGTCGGGCAGAAACCTTGAATCTTCGTATTTTGACCTTTTCATGTTTTCTTTACGTAAATTAAAGGGATAGTTCACGGGAAAAAATTATCTATCGATTAGTCACCCCATGGATATTGAATGGATATTCTTTTTGTTTTTGTCGCATTCCTAAGCCAATAACTTGATGACCAGCGGACCGGTAGGCAGCGGTTCCGGTAGGAGACACAAAGGAGACTCTTTGTGTCTCCTACCGGAACCGCTGCCGGTCATCGGTTAATTACTTAATTAATTATTGGCTTAGGAATGCGACAAAAACTAAAAAAAGATTAAACTAATCAATATAAAAAAAGTCATTTTGGGGGTGAACTATCCCTTTAATGCCCTACTTCGTCTTACAAGAGAGCCAATTGTAACGGAAATAGCCGTAATATATCTACAAGCTCACAAGATCGGCCATATTTTGGCTATTTCTGAATATTTCTTAAAGTGAAAGTGGTTAAGTGTGTCTGTGGGGTTTTATAAAAAAAATTAACCAATGAAAAGCATTAACAAGAGCTTGTGACTAATTAACATTGGATCTACTGGAATACAGATTCTTTTTTTTTCACATAATATCCTGAAATAATAATAAGGGTTTTGGACATACAAGCTTTCGACCCTGCAGTGACCATACAGAACTCCTTCCCTATCACTGTCTAGTGCCTGACATTCGGACTCCGCAGACACAACGTCTGCTCCAAAATGAACCCGAGCCAAGTCCATTAGATATAATGTAAATATTAAATATACTAGCGGCTCGATTACCCCAAAACAACATTTGTTTAGTCTCGTAGCACAGAGGCATACGAAATTCCAGTAACAGCCGATGCGCTTGGTTTTCAGAGCATGGCTTCGATATTTCTTCAAGCCAAATTAGGTTAAATGACAAAAGCTATTTACTGTGCAATGAGAATACATAGATTTCTGGATGAATATGATTCTATCCAATCTGACACTAATGTTCAGACCTTAGGGAGTCTGCATAATGTCAGCCTTTAGGGGTTACTGGTAGGACATTGTTGCACTTTTTAAAATTACTCCTTCATGGTGCCATTGTCCGCACAGATGTACTCTATATGTAAAATGCACTGCATGTGCATGTAGGCATCGACAGTACGCACGCACGCACGCACGCACGCACGCACGTGTATTACTATACTTGTGAGGACATCAACATCATTGCTAACCCTTAACCCATTAATACCTGGAACGCATCTGTGTCACTTTTAGATTTCTTTAGGCTATTCAAAAATAGCAGATATACAAGCTCATAGCGCGGCACCGAGTGCCGCGCTACGAGCTTGTATATCTGCTATTTTTGAAAGATCGTTAATTTTTTTTTTTTACATTTTTTCCCGAAAAACTGTTAGGATTTAGAAAATGTTTAGAAGCGGCCTCAGGTCTTAATGGGTTAAGCCTGGCCTGTACTTAGTTGCACGACAGTGACGCAGAACTAGAAAATAGCAGATAAATTGCAGTATAAATCAGCCATAAACCCAACGCTAACCCCTCTAATTGTTCAATCCTAATCCTGACCTGAATCTTTCCCTAATTGTAAACCTCACCAATTATTTTTTTATTTCTAAAACTATTTATGTTGTGAGGACAAAAAGAATAGTGCACAGCAGCCATATTGGAAGAAAATTGGGCCTCTTCCTTTCTTCCTTCACAGGTGTTACCAATGATACTAATGAAGGCTCTGTTCCATTTCGTGTGGCACAGTGGTTCTCACAATTCTTAATTTCAAGGATCCCCATAACTCTGAGAGTGTACAAATGGAACCAAATGGACCCGTAAGGGTCCATTTAGTTCCATTTGTACACTCTCAGAGTTACACACCCGTAAGGGAAGGCAATTTGGAACCCCCTCAAGGAACCATTGTCCTCACAACAACAATTTCTCAAATTCTACTATTTGGCCCTGACAAATATAGTAATACAAGTACACACACACACGCTCGCTCGCGCACACACAAACAAGGCTTGTGCTGTGAGCAACAATTTGGTAATAAAGACAGGGGGCATGCTTCTAATCATTACACACACGCTCCCTGGGGCTGGATGAAGCATTTGACTAGCAGCCTGTACCATTTCCTCATGTTTTAGGCCAACTTTTCCAGACATTAGTCAGTGGGGAAGAGACAAACATCCACTTCCTAGGAAAAAAGGCAACGAGGCTGTTGTTAAGGGTCAGATGGTTATGTACAGTAACAGTTCCTGTGGAGTGTCTCTGGTCCCACATGGGACATGTCTGGACTATATCCAACACCACCAGGGGTGTAAAGTAACTGAGTTGAGAGATGTACTCAAGTACTGTACTTAAATACAATTTTGAGGTATTTTTTTTACTTTCTTCAGTATTTTACATTTTCAATACTTTTACTTCCACAACACTACATCTCAGAGGAAAATATTGTACTTTTACTCCACTACAATTGTATGAAAAGTATGTAGTTACTTGGTAGATTTTGATTATTATTACAAAATACTCTAACTACAGTACTTCAGCCTTATGTATTTTTCGGCCATTTGAAAATAGCACATCTACAAGCTCACAATGCGTCGTAGATCGATTGTAGAAGTGATTTATTGGGTTAACTATTACTTTAAGGTATTGTCTGCCTTGTGCAATGTTTGCTTACAGCATGAATGTAATTTTCATTTATGTTCCCAGGTTCAATGCCTAAGGCACAATTAAATCGTTAATCGCAATTATTTTCATGACAATTAAACGTCAAGTAAAATGTCATGATCGTGACAACCCTAGGTTCGACAGTGAAGAACCATGCCATTGCAGGGTCAGGCAGAGTGTAGTGTAGACACTAGTCCCATTGCTTTTAAATATAAAAACACCAATTGATTCAGGTTTTGGTCGATTATAAAAACATATATTGGTTGATACTGTATATTAAAAATGAAATATATAAGAAAATCACCCTTCAACATCGTTTGATTAATTGAAAAAATGTATCGATATAATTATTGCTAAGACAATAATCAATAGTAGCAACCCTGGATCATACACCTCACAGTGGCATGCTGAAAAACTAGACGTGACCAACCCTGTCAGACAGACAAGCATAGACAAAATGCTGAGTGAACAGCAATGTATTGATGTAGAGTACTGAGAGGATGGGATCTATTACAGTAACCTACTGTGCTCACTCGCACATATTGATAACCTGTGAGAGTTTCTGCTCAAATGGAACCCGATACTTTCATCCTTGCCATGGTTACGCTTTAGGCCAATTGTTGAGAAGCTGACACTGCTGTATATATTGACGAATATCATTTTATCTTCAATTTCTCTGTTTTTGGAGTTCCTGTATAGTGTTAGAGCAGTTCAAAGTGGGAACCTGGATCCTTGAGGGAGTTCCAGAGGGTCAATTATTTAACCCAGTAAGACCTGGAACACATCTGTGTCACTTTTTGATTTGAGCTAAAAAGCATTATTTTACACATTGGCTATTAAAAATTTGCAGATATACAAGCTCATAGCGCAGCACAGAGTGCTGCGCTACGAGCTTGTAGATCTGCTATTTTTAAAAAATCACGAAAGTGTGCAAATCTTTCAATACGTATTGTTTTAAAGCGAACATTTTTAACGCAAATCTTTGCTTCTGGGGGTCCTGGAACAACATATTTTGAGATGGGGGTCCGCGGCCAAATACATATAATTTTGGGGGTCCTTGACATGAAAAAGTTTGAGCACCAACTGATAAAGAAACATACGTTTTTCAGAATACTGTTGGGATTTAGGAGACATGTAGAATCGGCTTCAGGTCTTAATGGGTCAATATACAGTAGCATCTGCATGATCATGACATGAAAACGTTTGAGAAGCTCTGTCCTAGAGCATTATTGGCTGGCTTCAGGTTTTCACCATTATGTGAACAGAACAGGTCCAGTGTTTGTGTGCAAACAATTGAGAAAACCTATTATTAATATTATTATTATTACATATTAGGATGGTAGTGGAGGTCAAAGATCGCTTTGACCAGTGGTCTCAAAGTGGGGTCTGCGGACCCCAAATGGTCCTTAAGGGGTTCCAGGGGGGTCCTAAGCCAAATCGGTTAAAGGTAGTGTAAGTGATTTGCAAAGTTTCAAATAATTGCAAAATGGGTATATGTTCTGATAGTACTCGTTACTATAGGGTGTCCTGTCCATATAAAGAGTCTCCATGTCTCTCCAGCTCTTTATAAAACAGAAAATGTATTTTGTAGTTTTTTTTTTTTTTTTTTTTTTTCATTTCCAATTTTATCCAACCAGGACAGAGAACTCAATCAGGATACAGATTAAACAAGTGAAATTGGAAGTGATGACACTAAGAAATGAGCATGCAAAATTGGAACTGAAAACTATACAAATTAAGCTTAAAAATTTGTACTTTCTCCTGATTGGCTGAGATTTTGACACCTACCGAAAAATGTATTTTCTGTTTATTAAAGAGCTGGAGAGACGGGGAGACTCCTGTTACTGAACACACACTCTATAGCAATGATTACTATCAGAATATAGTATTTTAACCTTTAAAAAAAATACTTTTTGTTTTAACCAAAAAATATCACTTACCCTACCTTTAATACAGAAAGATCAATTTAACCAATTCAACCCTATTTTATACTTAATTGGTTATTAAAAAATAGCCGGTCTACAAGCTCATTGTGAGCTTGTAGATCTGCTATTTTTGAAAATGGGGGCCTCCTGGCACAAAATCTTTTCATATGGGGGGGGTCTGCGACTCATAAACAGATCGACGTGGGGGTCCTTGACGTGAACGTGTATGTTTGAGAAACACTGGCTTATAGAGACATATGATCCTCAGCCAGGAAGTGGGATGAAACCACAGCAGAACCTTCGGCGTAAATACAACCAGCAGTTGTTCGTCGGATGTCATTTTCTGAGCATCGACAATCTGGTCCAGCTGTTTCAGAAAGACGAGCGCTTGTAAGAATTCGACCGCGCATATCAAAAGTCTCAACTGCTGGCGCATCGTGTCTTATCAGCCATCGACACTTCACACCACGTGAGACCACAACGTTCACGCGAGGTCTGTGAGCTCCTATTGTGCCTTCATGCCTCGTTTGTCGCCTGACGGTGTCGCTCGCCATCAAGAGCTGATCCTCAAGCTAACGACACGTCACAATTTAACTTTATCCCATTAACCCTTTAAGACCTGAGGCGATTCTTAAAAATGTTTTCTAAATCCTAACAGATTTTTGAAAAAAATCTGAAAAATATTTTTTCACGATTTTTCAAAAATAGCAGATCTACAAGCTCATAGCGCGGCACTCGGTGCCGCGCTATGAGCTTGTATATCTGCTATTTTTGAATAGCCAAAGAAATCTAAAGTGACACAGATGCGTTCTAGGTATTAATGGGTTAACTAAATGTTGCACCGCTAGTATGATCGCAACCGCCATGAGTGAAGGAGCCTGCAGCAGGCGATGGAAGTGGCATGTGAGGAGGGGGGGGGGGCATTCATGCAGACCGATGGCAGGGTTGGATGAGGACTGCAAGCAGTGTTGCCAGATGTTGCGAGAGAAATAAGCAACCAGGTCTATGAAAACAAGCCCAAAGTGCTCATGTGGCTAGGCCACATGAGCACTTCAAGACTATATACATTGGCTATTTGAAATTAGCCGATCTACAAGCTCACAACGTGTCGCGATTTCACATGTTGTGAGCTTGTAGATCTGCTATTTTCAAATGATTCTTGAGGAGAAAAAAAGTGCAAAATGTGGAATGTTTTTGGCACTGGCACTGTTTTGCATCAGTGCCATTACTGTATATTTTGCCAAAATGAACGTCACTTGTGTGTCTTGTCAAAACTTTGTAGCAGTGTGGCAGTAACAGTGTGAGACTGTGCGAGCATGTGTGCGTGCGTGTGCATGTGTGTGTGTGTGTGTGTGTGTGTGTGTGTGTGTGTGTGTGTGTGTGTGTGTGTGTGTGTGTGTGTGTGTGTGTGGTTTAAGTGGTTTAAGTGTTTGAAATGGATCGCACCAGTGTGAAACTACTAGATCTGTTCGTATTATGGTTGGATGTTGCAAGAGATGTGGGATTTTGCAAGAACGGTTGCAGTAACTCTTAATTACTGTGTAGATGTGAAGAGAAATTGTCCTGTATTTTCAGGAAATGTGTTTAAAAGGGATATTTCCCTTTAAAACATGTTTGAAAGTGAAAAATTCCTTTAAACAATTGAGAAAAACGGTGTGGAGGGAAGCATAAGGCTCCAGCTTACTGTGTCCATTACCAATAGTACAGCATATACCACTATATACTGTATACCAGGGGTCTTCAACAGGGGGTCCGGGGCCCCTAGGGGATCCTCAGAGATACTACAGGGGGTCCGCCAAATTTGTGTGTGATTTTTACATTAACCTCTTCAACCCAGCATCCCAATTCCGAGGAGAAGTTTGGTGTAGAGGGGGAAAAAAGCAAGTACAGAGTGAAAGGTCAAGTTTACTTTGTATTGACGGTTTAAGTGGTCTATGAAGCGATCTATGAAATATATATTTTTAAAAAACATATTTTATACAATATATAATTGGGGTCCCTACTTCATCTCTCTCTCAGCTAAGGGGTCCTTGGCCTGAAAAACGTTGAAGACCCCTGCTGTATACTGTATATTTGTGACCCAAAAAATGTAGTCCCGAATCCCGATACATTGTTTGGGAAACGCTGTAATATCATTACTGTGTAATGAGAAATAGAGTAATAGCTGCAGACTTAACCCATTGAGACCTGAAGCCGATTCTACATGTCTCCTAAATCTCAACAGTTTTCTGAAAAACGTATGTTTCTATATCAGTGGTGCTCAATTTTTTTCATGTCAAGGACCCCCAAAATTATATGTATTTGGCCGCGGACCCCCATCAAAATATTTTGTTCCAGGGACCCCCCAGAAGCAAAGATTTTAGTTAAAAAATGTCGCTTTAAAAATATATATATTCAAAGATTTGCACACATTTTCACGATTTTAAAAAAATAGCAGATCTACAAGCTCGTAGCGCGGCACTCGGTGCCGCGCTATGAGCTTGTAGATCTGCTATTTTTGAATAGCCTAAAGTGTAAAATAATGCTTTTTAGCTCAAATCTAAAAATGACACAGTTCCAGGTCTTAATGGGTTAAGTCACAGGTGCACACAGTAGCCTTCTGAGCATAATTAACATGCTATTTTACATTGTCCAGTGTAATTATCCAGCATGGCGGCTCTAATGCATAAAGCACTCACTGGGAAGGAAGCGGGCTCAATACAAAGATTCTGCTGTCAGGTAATTGTTAAAGAGTCCTGCAATGGCTTGGAGCTCCACTAAACACTCAACGCAACGTTTCATCGATAGCCATCCATAGTATGGAGTGACCCGCTTTCCTGTACTATTGATGTGGCTCACAGGCTCATTGGCTGAAAGAAACCAAGATCTTATCATGTAATAAAAGGCTATTTTTCAAAGTGTTTTTCCCCTCCAACACCCCAAATAAAAAAAGCTGGCTGGCACAGTGGCACTGAAGAGCAGTGGTGGAAAAAGTACTCACATTTATTACTTAAGTAAAAGTATCAATACTGCAATATAGAAATACGCTGTTACAAGTAAAAGTCCAGAATTCAAAATGTACTTGAGTAAAAGTACAAAAGTATTGGCATCAAAATGTACTTAAAGTACCAAAAGTTAAAGTACTCATTATGCAGAATGTCCCATTTCAAATGTATACAAATCTTTTGAAAATAGCAGATCTACAAGCTCACAATGCGACGCATTGTGAGCTTGTAGATTGGCTATTTTCAAATGGCTGAAATTTATATAGGGCTGAAGTGGTTAATGTATGTTTTGTAATAATAATCAAAATCTTGAAAGTAACTAGTAACTAAAGTTTTCAAATAATTGTAGCGGAGTAAAAGTATAATATTTGCCTCTGAGATGTAGTGGAGTAGAAGTAAAAGCATTGGAAATTAGAGATACTCAAGTAAAGTACAAATACCTCAAAGGTTTACTTAAGTACAGTACTTAAGTAAATGTACTTGGTTACTTTCCACCGCTGCTGACGAGCTCACTGTCGTTTCTCAGAGTCGGGTCCGGGGAATACCAGGGGTCAAAATGGACCCTTATGGGTCTGTAACTCTGAGTTAAAAGTAGGGCAGGGTCACCCCATCTCTCCAGCAACACATTATCAAGAGGGTTGCCATTTTCAGCCAATGAGGGGAGAGCATCTATTTATCAGCTTCAATTTTATAGTGCTCCAGTTTGTCTGCTCACTTCTTTGTGTCACTTCCAGAGTTCTCTCTCCTGATTGGATTAAATGTGTATCCCGACTTGAAACATGCATTTTCTGTTTACTGAACAGCTGGAGAGATGGGTAGACCCCGTATTACTGAACAAACACTTTATAGCAACGACTGCTATCATAATATAGAGCTATTTAACAGTTATTTTAACAAATATATATCACTTACTGCACCTTTAAGAGGATTTTACTGTGTAGACTGGGGTCCCAGAAATATATATATATTTTTTTATCAAATAGGGGACAGAGGCCTAAATGCAGATCAAACTGGGAGTCCTTGAAATGTAAGCGGTTGAGAACCTCTGGACTGGCTAATGCATCTGACTGGCAACGCAGCCTCCAGGCCTTTTTGACCTTTATTGTTCGTTTCGTCCTCGGCCATTTGATTTACTCATGAGCCCGTCATCTCCTAATAGGGTGGTGTCAGCTACACCCCACGTCTCCCCAACGAGGGCACCGGGACAAACATTTCTATCACGAAAAACAGGAGCCGCTTTACAAGGAGACCAGAAACGGGGGCGAGGCAAACGGGACACACGGTCTTGTCACCTTTACCTCGTTGATAGATGCTTTTGAGGCACAAAAGGTTTACAAGAACTTTGTTAAGTCAAGTACAATAAATGAGGCGTGTACAGTTACATGACCCCATCACCACTCAACTCGTACCGACCAGTGGTGGAAATAGTACTCAAATGTTTTACTTAAAGTAAAAGTATCAATACTGCAATGTAAAAGTACTCTTAGAAGTAAAAGTCTGGAATTCAAAAGTATTGGTATCAAAATGTACTTTAAGTACCAAAAGTAAAAGTACTGAAATGTTTGAAAATAGCAGATCTACAAGCTTGGCTATTTTCAAATAGCCTACTGTATGTATGAAATAGGGCTAAAGTCTTTAATGTATGTTTGCAAAGTAACTAGTAGCCTCTGAGATGTAGTGGAGTAGAAGTAAAAGTTGGACATACTCCAGTAAGGTAAAAAATACCTCAACATTGTACTTAAGTACAGTACTTGAGTAAATGTACTTAGTTACTTTACACCACTGACAAGCTCACAACGCATCGTGATGCAAAGAATATAAAGTATAACTCAGGCATATATGAATTGATTTATAATATTTGTCACATGACCAGGGGTCATCAACGTGTCCGTACACGGACAAACGTGTCTGTGGCGAGACAAGGTGATGATGACCTCTGCACGTGACCCCTTTCATTCCATGAAAAGTTTAGTGTTTTCAACTGATTAAAAAAAGCGTAGCATTGACACTCCTCTCTAGCGAAAGGCTTGGGCGGCAAAGTATAAACCAGCCTTTAAAAGTAATCGGTAACAAGGTCCGTGCTGCATAATTCATTTGAAGGGAACACATCCGTAGACGGAGCAGTCGCACCGTCGTGCTTCTAGCTCCAGGGCCTGCTGCAGTTTCATCAGCCGTACGTCTCATAACACATTGAGGCCCGTTCTACAAAGTGTCTTCTAAGTCCTAACAGTTTTGCGAAAAACATTTTGTTGATATATCAGTGGTGCTCAAACTTTTTCATTTCAAGGACCCCCAAGATTATATAAGACCCCCCCCCCCCCCCCCCCATCTCAAAATATTTTTGTTCCAGAGACCCCCAGAAGCAAAGCTTTGAGTTAAAAATGTTGGCTTTAAAAAAAATATATATATATATATTCAAAGATGTGCACAAAAGTTCATAATTTTGGCCTGGACGGTTGGCATAACCATCTGGGCACCTAGGTTGGTAATCCTAAGCCTGACAGTGTGTCGCGGGTTCGACTCCCGATCCCGACAGCCTTTGCTGCGTGTCACTTCCCATCTCTATCCCCATTTTCTGTCAGCCTACTGTCTTATCAATAAAGGCATAAAAAGCAACAAAAAAAAAAGCGAAAAAGAAACAAACAAAAAAAATCATGATTTTTTGAAAAATAGCCAAAGCATAAACTATGTCTAAAATCTAAAATGACACAGGTGCTTTCCCGGTCTTAAAGGGATAAGAACAAACACTGTTCAGCACATTTGTCAGGGGTATGCATCTTTCCAAAGAGCCACGACACAAAAGGAAGTGCGCCTCGCCGCAGAGAGAGAAGCCCTCCTCTGATTAAAGCGCATTTCAAATGATTTGCATTAACTGTATTAACATCCTGCAAAATGCATCAAAGACGAGCGTGAATTATTTATTAATGGCAACATTTTGAATCTATTTATAGAGGCAATTTATTTATAAAACTAATGCAATGGTCCCAAAACATTTAATTAGGGCAAACACGTGCCCATAATGCAGTGTGCTCCCAAGCTAAAATCTACGTTATATTTGTTGGAGACTTATTTTTAAGTACATGGCTAAGAGTCGTGGAAAAAGTACTGAGATTTTTTACTTAAGTAAAAGTATCAATACCACAATATAAAAATACAAGTAAAAGGCCTGTATTCAACTTGAGTACAAGTTCAAAAGTATTGGCATCAAAATATAGTACATGTACCAATACAGTACCAAAGTAAAATAACTCATTATGTTTGATTTTTTTTCTCTCGAAAATAGCAGATCTACAAGCTCACAACGCGTCACATTGTGTTGTTAGCTTGTAGATCTGCTATTTTGGCATAAACAAAGTATAAAATAGGGCTTAATTGGTTAATGTATGTTTTGTAACAATAATTTAATCTACAAAGTAACTTGTATAGTATTGTATGCCTTTATATGTCTTGATGAATTGAATACACAGGACCAAAATGGAAACAAGCCCTCAGGCCTTTCTGTGTTTTAGCATTATCGTATAACTGTACCTTTTGAAAACTGTAAATAAAGTATTCAATCAATCAATAAAAAATGGCCACACTCAAGTAAACAAAAAGTACCTACAAATTGTATTCAACCACAGTACTTGAGTAAATGTACTTAGTTACTTTCCACCACTGATTGTTGCTTAATAGGGGCAGTATGCCATGCATGCATTAAAACTCCAAATCCCACCTTGTAATGTGGGACTTCTGGAGGTGATTATTTATTAATCCACAGAAGCCTACTGACAAGCCACACACACGCACGCACGCGCACATGCACACACACACACACACACACACACACACACACACACACACACACACACACACGCACACACACACACACACAGAGTGCTGTGCCAGTTACCAAAGCGGTGTATATGCGAGGCGGACCTGGCACGACATGAATAAAGCAAGCTCGCCGTGTTCTTGCTGGGTATATCTTTGGCTTTTATGCAAGCAGCACGCATCAACAAGCATTGGTTTTCACTCCTTGCCTGAGCTTACACATTCATATTAAATGGTGCCGTTGATATTTTAAACGTTTGTTACTCTGTTAACCCTCCTAACAAATTTCACACGTACGCCTGTACAAGCTAAAAATCCCTCGGTGTTAATTCATCAATTTGTAACTCTGAGAGTGTATAGATGCTACCAAATGGACCCCTACGGGTTCATTTGGTTACATCTGTACGGTTAAATTAACAATGAGGATTTGACTGTGTAGAGTATGTGATATAGGCTCTATGCACAGCAGCCATTTTGGAAAGAAATGGGCCTATTCCCTTACTTCCTTCACAGGTGTCACCAATGATACTAATGAAGGCTCTGTTCCATTCTGGTCAAACAGAGTCAGGGTGCTGATGTTGTGCATGTTGGCACACTGGAGACACTCTGCTACACCAGTGGGTCTCAAAGTGTGGTCCAGGGACCCTCATGGTTCTTTGAGGGGGTTCCAAATGGACCCTTACGGGTGTGTAACTCTGAGAGTGTACAAATGGAACCAAATGGACACTTACCCCTTTAAGAATATTTTGATGCCAACACTTTTGTACTTTTACTCAAGTAAATGTTGAAATTACCGTACTTTTACTTGCAACCGAGTGTTTCTACACTACAGCATTGATACTTTTACTTAAGCAAAGAAATGTAGTACTTTCTCCACCACTGGCTTCCAAAAAAAAAACTTTCACACCGAAAGAAACTTCTCAAACTCCCGTCCTCGTACCTTGTCCTCACAGCAGGACAGATCCATACCACCATGACGACACGGCGTTTAGCACATCCTCACAGAACCCTGATGAATAATGCACCGAACGCTGCTGCTGAGGGCAACCAGGGAGATATTCTTTTATGTAACTGGCACTACCCACCTTCCTTCTGGAAACCTCTTATACCGCGTGCCACCGAGTCCCAAAGTCCTACTCACTCACCGCCTGCCATTCTGTGTCAGACACCTAATCCATAATAGATGAAAGCAAGCAGTTCTCATTACTATTAACCCTTTGAGACCGGGAACGCATCTGTGTGTCATTTTTAGATTTCTTTGGCTATTCAAAAAATTGCAGATATACAAGCTCATAGCGCGGCACCGAGTGCCGCGCTATGAGCTTGTAGATCTGCTATTTTTGAAAAATCTTGAGCATTTGTGCAAATCTTGGAATATATATATCTTTCAAAGCAAATATTTTTTACTCAAATCTTTGCTTCTGGGGAGTCTTCTAAATCCTAACAGTTTTTTAGTTTTTTTTTTACTTATTTTGCTATAATATCAGTGGTTCACCAACATTTTGCATGTCAACGACCCCCAAATTGATATGTATTTGGCCACGGACCCCCATCTCAAAATACTTAGTTTCAGGGACCCCCAGAAGCAAAGATTGAGTTAAAAAAATATATTTATATATTCAAAGATTTGCACAAATGTTCAGAATTTTTCAAAAATAGCAGATCTACAAGCTCATAGCGTGGCACTCTGTGCCACGCTATGAGCTTGTAGATCAGCATTTTTTTGGAATAGCCAAAGAAATCTTAAAATGACACAAGATGCGTTCCCGGTCTAAAAGGGTTAACGTCAAAGGGTAACGTAGGGAGGACGGGACCCCGATATACACCCTGTTATTGGTCATTTGGAGTGGAGTGGCCCTAAACCCCTCCATCTGGATGAAGAAACCACATCCGACATCGATGCCGGACGAAACAAGGGGGAAGCAAACGGCGCTGCTTTACCGACCAGTGATGGACGTGGGGGGGTGTCACAGGGGGGCAGTGGTGGAAAGTAACTAAGTACATTTACTTAAGTACTGTAATTAAGTACAATTTTGAGGTATTTGTACTTTACTTGAGTATTTCCAATTTCCAATACTTTTACTTCTACTCCACTACATCTCAGAGGCAAATATTGTACTTTTACTCCACTACATTTATTTGAAAACTTTAGTTACTAGTTACTTTTCAGATATAAATTATGATATTATAAAACATACATTAACCACTTTAACCCTATTTTATACCTAGGCTATTTGAAAATAGCCGATCTACAAGCTCACAACGCGTCGCATCGCGACGCGTTGTGAGCTTGTAGATCTGCTATTTTCAAATATTTTGTACTTTTACTTTTGGTACTTAAAGTACATTTTGATACCAATACTTTTGTACTTTTACTCAAGTAAATTTTGAATTCCGGACTTTTACTTGTAACAGAGTACTTCTACATTGCAGTATTGATACTTTTACTTAAGTAAAACATTTGAGTACTTTTTCCACCACTGCAGGGGGGGGGGGGGGACTTTGATCTCCCCCTCTCGTCGCCGTTGTTTGCTGCTTTGTGCTTTGGAAGAAGGATCAGTGCGAGTGACATCGTTTAGCGCTTGCCTCTTTGCTCCCTTTTGCTTTCCACTACATCGCCCTCTGCATCTCCTTGGAAGTAAATCTAAATGGCTTATGTGTGAGCCCTGTTTTTTTCTCCTCCGACAATAAATTCAAGGAGCAAGGTGGTGGAGGGAGGAGGGAGGAGGGAGGAGGAGGTCTGGGCTGCAGTGGTGGATAAAGTACTCAAATGTTTTTTACTTGAGTAAAAGTATCAATACTGCAATGTAGAAGTGCTCTGTTACAAGTAAAAGTCCGGAATTCAAAATGAGTACATTTAAAAAGTAAAAGTACAAAAGTATCGGTATCAAAATGTACTTAAAGTGCCAAAAGTACTAATGTTTGAAAATAGCTGATCTACAAGCTCACAAGTGAGCTCATGTGAGCTTGTAGATCTGCTATTTTCAAATAGCCTAGGTATAAAATAGGGCTCAAGTGGTTAATGTATGTTTGCAAAGTACCTAGCAACTAAAGTTTTCAAATAATTGTAGTGGATTAAAGTACAACATTTGCCTCTGAGATGTAGTGGAGTAGAAGTAAAAGTATAGACAATTGTAAATACTCCAGTAGAGTAAAAGTACCTCAAAATTGTACTTAAGTACAGTACTTGAGTAAATGTACTTAGTTACTTTACACCACTGGTAATTGATAGAAAATAAGTTTTTGGGGTGAACTACTCCTTTAAGGAAAAGTAGTTTTTTATTTGTTAGTTTTTTTACTAATCGAACCCCGTGTTCAGACACTCTCCAGAATTTACACGCATGGCAGCTTCGGTTCCAAGCGCCAACCAACACGTTGTAATCATGGTCAGGAGCCTGCTAATTAGGTGAGAGTTTCGCTGCTTTATCAGCAGGCCTGCCGACAAGCCTCTGATAACGATACGCGGCCAACTTCCCCCTAAAAATAGGCGGGTTGACACTGCAGAGACACACAGGTTGGTCACCCGCTTCCAAAGGGGTCACATGCTAACCGCCACCCGGCGGAGCTAAGAATAAGCAGAAACCTTAGCACATTAACAGTCACCAGGAAGTCAGCCGTCAGTCATCAAAGACGGGATATTAATAGAGTTAAGGGCTGCGTCTTCTGACAGCAATAACAGTCCAATAAACACGCACAAACACACAAGCAAACAAATCAATAAATGAGTGAATAAATGTTATTCGTTAAGGCGTTGGTTCTCAAAGTGGGGTCCGGGGACCCCCAGGGGTCCTTGAGGGAGTTCCAGGGGGTCCACAACTAAATGATAGATTTTTAGGAACCAAATTGACCCTTATGGCTCTGTAACTCAGAGAGTGTACAAATGGAACCAAATGGACCCTAACGGGTCCATTTGGTTCCATTTGTACACACTCAGAGTTAAATTAACATTGATTTTACAACATAAATTGGGGTCCCAGAGATAGAAATGCCATTAAATGGGGGTCCATAGCCAAATGCATGTCAAACTGGGGGTCCTTGAAATTAAAATGGTTGAAAATCACTGCTAGAGCCGTAAAAATCTTCTCTTATGGGGGGGCCCCGGCATATCTTTTCAAATGGGGGTCCGCGGGCTAATAAGTGTCAATTTGGGGGTCCTTGACATGAAAAAGTTTGAGAACCACTGCATTAAGGCCTGTTCATCTCGTCACTGTCGGGTGGAAACCTTGTATATCAAAAGCTGTTTCTATTCAGGAAAAAGGAACAAAGAACCTAGTGTTCCAATGGATCCTATGTACCGGTAGTTGTATAGCTCTTGTTAATACTTTTAATTGGTTCAATATGTATACAGTAAATCCCGCAGACAGACTTAACCACTTTCACTTTCACTACAACATTTTTCAAAAATAGAGGAAAAAGCTGAGGAATTATCAGATCTATAAGCTCGCAGCATGTCACGATGCGATGCGTTGTGACCTTAAAGCTATTTTTGCACGACACTATTGTACGACGAAGTAAGACATCAATTTACAAACAAAAAAACAGAACATAAAAAGTTTAAAATCTTTAAATACGGAGATACAAGGTTTCGGCCCCGAAAGCAACGATATGCCTCACTTAATATTTTATTCAGTTCTATCGAAGTACGGTTCCTACTGTATATCCCCCCCCCCCGCGGACCCTCCTTGGTTATTAAGTGACAATACAGAGGAAACAGAGAACTCATCAGGAAGTGCACTCTAGAAGCGTACTCGGAGTTTTGCCCCCTAAACCAATTAAGGAGATATGAGAGAGGATAAAATTGTCAAAAAATGCTACGTTCCCGCGGAGAAGTGCAAACCATAATTGTAACCTTTGACAAGAGGTGGCTCGGCTCTCCACTAACTTTCGGCGACGGAGATACAGTACAATGCGGCACCCTGACTAATGGGGTGTGTGACTGCAAGAGAGTCAACAACATCAAATAACTGTCTGCTCACGGCTTCCAAGCCCGGCTATTTCTGATCGAGAACGCACTGCAAGGACAACTTCCTCTGTTAGTTCACGCAGTGTGCGAAACGAGCCATTAAGAAGTAACACAAACGATGACAGGCCATAAATTGTTTATACTATCGGAGCTAGTTTGGAGTTTAAATGTATTCCCACACAGAAGGGCAGAATGCTTGAGATGCTTGCGTCCAGATGTCTGGGGGTATTGTGGCACCATCCCAGTCCCTTGCTTAATCTGAAGAGCACATTCGCTTGACCTACTTACTGGGGTGGCTCAGAAACTTAGCCTAATATATAGACAGTCTGTAGAGCCAAAATATTTTGTCTTTTACTCTCCAACTAATGCACTGCAGGGGAAAATGGGTGCATTTTTAGTCCTTTGCAAAGTCTATATTCTTTTGAATGGGCACAGCCATCGTGATGACCAGAGATATCGAGAGAGAGAGAGAGTTCCAACTCTGAACGAAGAATATTCATATCATATATTCAATAAATTGATAACAACAGGATCAATGCGGAAGTAACGCGTGACGCAAACTCCTCAAACTTTGGTCCGGGGACCCCCCCAAGGGTCCCTGAGTGGGTTCAAAGGGTCTCCAGCTAAATTATTGATAGTTGGATCAATATCAAATGGGCCCTTAAAAGGTCTGTAGCCTAACTCAGAGAGTGGACCCAAATATAATATAACTTTTGGTTCTGTTTGTACACACTCTGAGTTATGGGGGTCCGCAGCCTCGAACCACTGGCGCAGCCACTGCCTTTGATGACAAGAAGCAACAACAACATTCTTCCCGTGGGGTCATCTTATATCAGTCTGCTGAGATGCACCCTCATTAAAACACTACAACTCTACTTGAAAGGTGAAAGTCTCACTCTGTGTTGTTGAGTGTGTTTTGAGTTGAGTTGCTTCTCAAACTTTTCCATGTCAAGGCCACCCAAATTGATATGTATTTGGCCACAGACCCCCATCTAAAAATGTTTTGTGCCAGGGACCCCCAGAAGAGAAGATTTTCAAAATCATTAAAGATTTTCAAGATGAAAAAATTAAATACAATGTGGGCTTGTAGATCTGCTTTTTTTTGACTAGCCAACGTGTACACATTAACTTATTTAGCTGGGGACCCCCCGCTTCCTCAGGTGCTATTTCAGCCACTCTACATTTCCCAAAAGGAAAAGCATGTATTTCAATTCCCACAAACCCCCCCACCGGCCATAAAAATGAGCTGGTACAGGTGGGTATCAAAAACCAACGGCATGGTCCCCCTCCCAGCAAATCGAAGCCTGTCTAAACGGAGGCCATTACATGCATACTTTCATTCATTCGGGGCCCCATTTTGGGGAAACCGACTCTTTAATTCCATCGCGGAGCTGCTACAGTCAGAGATGATTAATTTAACCCATTAAGACCGGGAACGCGCCTGTGTCATTTTTAGATTTCTTTGGCTATTCAAAAATAGCAGATCTACAAGCTCATAGCGCGGCACCGAGTGCCGCGCTATGAGCTTGTAGATCTGCTATTTTTGAAAAATCGTTAAAATGTTTGAATCTTTGAATATATATATTTTTTAAAACATTTGTAAAATATTTTGTTCCAGGGACCCCCAGAAGCAAAGATTTGAGTTACAAATGTTCGCTTTAAGAACATATTCAAAGATTTGCACACATTTTCATGATTTTTCAAAAATAGCAGCTCTACAAGCTCGGCACTCGGTGCCACGCTATGGACTTGTAGATCTGCCATTTTTTAATAGCCAAAGAAATCTTTGGGGGTGTAATATTTCACTTGTTCAGGCATGAAACATTGTGTTTCGCCCCCCCCTAAAAATCTCTAAAAAGCTGCTGTGGCCTTTCATGGAAACCGTACACTTACCAAAACCACAGCCGCCCTGGTGGGAGTTTACCACGTGCGCTGCCACTCACACGCTCTGTTGTACGTGACCCCTATGGGCGCATGGGGGTGGGGGGGCCCCCATTATTAATTGTCATACAATTAGCATTCCCCCCTTCTCCCATTTCCAGGGGTCCACGCCAGTGGTGGAAAGTAACTAAGTACATTTACTTAAGTACTGTACTTAAGTACAATTTTGAGGTATTTGTACTTTACTTGAGTATTTCCAATTTCCAATACTTTTACTTCTACTCCACTACATCTCAGAGGCAAATATTGTACTTTTACTCCACTACAATTATTTGAAAACTTTAGTTACTAGTTACTTTTCAGATATAAACTATGATATAATGAAACATACATTAACCACTTTAGCCCTATTTTATACCTAGGCTATTTGAAAATAGCAGATCTACAAGCTCACAACGCGTCGCATCGCGACGCGTTGTGAGCTTGTAGATCGGCTATTTTCAAATATTTAGTACTTTTACTTTTGGTACTTTAAGTACATTTTGATGCCAATACTTTTGTACTTTTACTCAAGTAATTTTTTTATTCTGGACTTTTACTTGTAACAGAGTATTTTTATATTGCAGTATTGGTACTTTTACTTAAGTAAAGAATTTGAGTACTTTTTCCACCACTGGCATGGGGTGGGGGGCCCCCATTATTAATTGTCATACAATTAGCATTCCCCCCTTCTCCCATTTCCAGGGGTCCACGCCAGTGGTGGAAAGTAACTAAGTACATTTACTTAAGTACTGTACTTAAGTACAATTTTGAGGTATTTGTACTTTACTTGAGTATTTCCAATTTCCAATACTTTTACTTCTACTCCACTACATCTCAGAGGCAAATATTGTACTTTTACTCCACTACAATTATTTGAAAACTTTAGTTACTAGTTACTTTTCAGATATAAACTATGATATAATGAAACATACATTAACCACTTTAGCCCTATTTTATACCTAGGCTATTTGAAAATAGCAGATCTACAAGCTCACAACGCGTCGCATCGCGACGCGTTGTGAGCTTGTAGATCGGCTATTTTCAAATATTTAGTACTTTTACTTTTGGTACTTTAAGTACATTTTGATGCCAATACTTTTGTACTTTTACTCAAGTAATTTTTTTATTCTGGACTTTTACTTGTAACAGAGTATTTTTATATTGCAGTATTGGTACTTTTACTTAAGTAAAGAATTTGAGTACTTTTTCCACCACTGGCATGGGGTGGGGGGCCCCCATTATTAATTGTCATACAATTAGCATTCCCCCCTTCTCCCATTTCCAGGGGTCCACGCTGACCTCTCTAGAGCCATAAACCGTCTGTGCCCCCCACTCCCCCCCCCCCCCCCCCCAACAACAAGCCCCCCCTCAGCTGCTGTTTGGTCGTCGTCCCCCAAGTGCCGGGGGTCTCTCTCAGTTTGGAACAAGGGACTCGTGAGCCCCAGAGAGAGTGTGGGGGCCGGGGCCCACACACACACACACACACACACACACAGCAAAGCCAAATACTAGCTCCTGTTTACTCACCCTTTTGCCTTCTTTGCCTGGCCTCCCCGGTTGACCCGGTGTTCCCGCTTCTCCCTGGGGAGAAGAGACACAAGATGCATCGGCGGGAAGAATTAACCCATTGAGACCTGAAGCCGATTCTACATGTCTCCTAAATCTCAACAGTTTTCTGAAAAACGTATGTTTCTATATCAGTGGTGCTCAATCTTTTTCATGTCAAGGACCCCACAAAATTATATGTATTTGGCCACGGACCCACATCAAAATATGTTGTTCCAGGGACCCCCAGAAGCAAAGATTTGAGTTAAAAATGTTTGCTTTAAAAATATATATATTCAAAGATTTGCACATATTTTCACGATTTTTCAAAAATAGCAGATATACAAGCTCGTAGCGCGGCACTCGGTGCCGCGCTATGAGCTTGTATATCTGCTATTTTTGAATAGCCAAAGTGTCAAATAATGCTTTTTAGCTCAAATCTAAAAATGACACAGTTCCAGGTATCAATGGGTTAAGGTGTTAAGGATTCTAACAGCGTTTTGGGACCTGTAGGAACGGGCTTAACCCCTTCAGTCCGGGGAACGGCATCTGTGTGTCTTTTTTTTTTTTGATTTCTTTGGGCTATTCAAAAATAGCAGATATACAAGCACTCGGTGCCGCGCTATGAGCTTGTAGATCTGCTTTTTTCTTTATCGGGGAAAATGTGTGCAAATCTTTGAAAAAATTGGGAAAATGTGTGCAAATCTTTGAATATATATTTTTTTAAAGCGAACATTTGTGAAATATCTTATTCCAGGGACCCCCAGAAGCAAAGATTTGAGTTACAAATGTCCGCTTTAAAAATATATATTATATTCAAAGATTTGCACACATTTTCCAATTTCTTTCCCCCTCAAAAATAGCAGATCTACAAGCTCTATGCGCTATGAGCTTGGAGATCTGCTATTTTTTGAATAGCCCAAATAAATCTTAAAATGACACAGTATGCGTTTCCCGGTCTTAGTGGGTTAACGGCTTGTTGCTTGTAAAAGTGGCTGCAGACAGATGTTCGAGCCACATGTTCTCTGCAGACCAGCGCAAATGGCCAGGGGAGAGGAGCCTGCCGTTGAGTCACAACCACTTTGTGCTCTGAGACGAGCATGTTTATTTTGTAGGCGGGAAAACGCTGTGCTAAAGTGAAAGTCGACAGGATATCTCCCTTACTTTTCCTTTTGTAGACGGTTAAAAACAGTCTAGATATTGAGTATTTAATGTATGTGTATGTATTCTACTCTGCTGATAAGGTCTCATTAGTGAGTTATTCAGACTGTATTTGGGTGCTCATTTCAGAATGTCTGAATGGATGGTCAGTATGGACAATATGATGATGAAAAGACAACATATAATAATTATAAATGTTTGGGAGCACATTCCTAATTCATTTATTAAATAATTACAAAGTAATTACGCCACCAACCAAAAGGTGTCCCCTATAATAAAAAATGTAGAATGTCACGGACATAAAATATAATAATAAATGTACCTGATCTCCCTTGAGACACTCTCGCTCCACCTAAAAATAAAAAAAATAAAAATTGTGATTGCTGTAGGTATACAAATGCTAATCTACATTCACACACAGATAAGAGTCAACAGTCATCTTAAACCAAGGTTGTCAGCTGTAAACAGTGGGGGTGAGAAAAGTATCACGATGCATAGATCTTTAGGTGGTGATTAAACTTCATTGATTTGGGACGTTACTTATAACTGATTATAATTGCTTATTCTCAAGCCAGAACTTGAAGCTTGGTATATCATTTAGGTGTCTATACATTCCACTACTAGTATATTCCAATATTGAGTGAATCTGTTCCTCCTGTCAAATCTGTACTTTACTTTGTTTATTTGAGAGGGATAGTATGTTAATTAACACAACAATCAGAATCAGTACAGTAGAGTTAAGAAAGCAGTGTAAATACTGTATTACAAGGAGTTAACAAGAATGGAAATGTTCATCCTCACATGAAAATTCTATCAAAAAACAGCCTTTGTGTATTGCCATGGATGAATTGTATCAAAAACAATCACATTGAATTGAATCGTGGTGGAATTAGAATCAGAATGAACCGCTGTGAGGTCAGGAATTTACACCCTTAATAAACACGCTACTCAGCTGTCACGGGACGGCACATCCTTGGCCTCAATGACCTCAAGTGCCGTTAAGGTCATGTTATTACAACTCCACAGGCACCTTGCCCCCTGCCACCACCGGCAACAAAGGACAGACGCAGTCATCTGTCCCCACAGGGCCACGGCATGGACACAAGGCCACGCACACACACAACTTCTCAGCTTTCAAATACAAGCCAAATCCATTTTGGCATCCAACAGTCAAATAATCTCAAACGGCTGAGAATAGACATTCATGCCATTTGTGTGGAACATGAAACACAGAGGCCTCTTTCTTTAATCCATTACGACCGGGAACGCATCTGTGTAATTTTTTTGATTTCTTTGGGCTATTCAAAAATAGCAGATGTACAAGCTCATAGCACGGCACCGATTTGAAAATCGTGAAAATTAGTGCAAATCTTTGAATACATGTGTTTTTTAAAGCGAACATTTGTAACTCAAATCTTTGCTTCTGGGGGATTCTACAAATGTCTTCTAAATCCTAACAGTTTCTTGAAAAAAGCGCATGTCTCTATATCAGTGGTTACATTTGAGTTAAAAATGTTCGCTTAAAAAAAATAATATATATATTCAAAGATTTGCACTAATTTTCACGATTTTTCTAAAAAATAGCAGATCTACAAGCTCGTAGCGCGGCACCAATCTGCTATTTTTTAATAGCCAAAGATATCTTGAAATGACGCAGATGCGTTCGTCGTCTTTAATGGGTTAAGAAGAGGGAGAAAAAAAAATCAGCTGTTTAATACCGTAGGGTTGACAGACAGCCGTAAGATATTCACAGCACTGCCCCATAAAACAAGATTGAGAGCCATGACCCGCGGCACCCCCAAATAAAACTCTAAATAAAATCAGCCTCAATCTTCCGATAGTGTTTTAGATAATAAATCAATTCTTATTGTTCGGGGCGCTACATCACTCGGCTGGCCTGTAAGCAGAGAAGGGACTGACCTTGAGGTTACAGTGAAAAAACCATGCAAGACAGCAGGCTAGAGCTAGTAAATCCAAACTACGGAAACAAATCGCTGACATTCTGTGCTCACCATCACCGCAATGTTGCACTGGCGCGTCGTGAGAAAAGTTTGGCGATCGCGGCGCGCGCTCGCTAGCTCGCTCGTCGCGCGGCTTACTACAGATGTCTGTCGTTGTGCTTGTCCTTATTAAATGTAAAATTAGCATGAGTGAATAGCTGACGGATGGATGGTGGCTGCGCTCCAAGGAGCATCGTAAGCTTTTGTGTGACATAAAAGGGGCAGGCCACGAGCGACGGTGGGCATAGCGTTAGCATCACTCCGGCGCTGATTAAAACCGGCAGGTGGATCCCCTCGTGATGTGTAGATAATTAGCTAACCGCCCACGGTATACCTTTAACCCATTAAGACCGGGGAACGCGGTGTGTGTAATTTTTTTTAGATTTCTTTGGCTATTCAAAAATAGCAGACATACAAGCTCATAGCGCGGCACCGAATGCCGCGCTATGAGCTTGTAGATCTGCTATTTTTTGAAAAATCGTTGAACATTTTTGCAAATCTTTGAATATATATATATTTTTAAAGCGACCGTTTTTAACTCAAATCTTTGCTTCTGGGGGGTCCCTGGAACAAAATATTTTGAGATGGGGATCCGCGGCCAAATACATATCATTTTGGGGGTCCTTGACATGAAAAGTTAGTAAGTACGTTGACATGAAAAAGTTTGAGAACCACTGATATTTGTTGTTGTTTAAACGGTTAGGATTTAGAAGACATTTGTAGAATCCCCAGAAGCAAAGATTTGAGTTACAAATGTAAAAATAGCAGATCTACAAGCTCATAGTGCGGCACTCGGTGCCGCGCTATGAGCTTGTATATCTGCTATTTTTTTATAGCCCAAAGAAATAAAAAAAAAATTACACAGATGCGTTCCCGGTCTTAATGAGCTAATCTACGCAGCTTGTCAACTCCCTCTGCTACAATACAACGCTAGGATCGTGTGTGTGTATTACTGTACGTACGCGTCACTACTGTATGTGTTAAGTATGTAAATATATACTGTATATATAAGTGTGCCTGGCAGTTATATGTAAGTCCATAAAGGCGCGCGTGTGCATACATTTCTAGGTTATGCTCTCGGCTCCCCTGGGCTTACATTAAACAGGACCACAGCGGAGGCAGCTATAGTGGCGTAAACCAGCCCCAATTATAAGACCAGGATGCATGAAGCATAGGTATATAGGGTTACCTCCCAGGTATGGGATTAGAATGCATAACGCATGGTAGGATGCCTCCAGGTATGGGATCAGAGTGTACAAAGCATGGTAGGATTGTACCTCCCAGGGTTTCAATACGTGCAAGTCGTCTAACTGCATGGGGTCTTCAACAGGGGGTCCGGGACCCCTAGGGGGTCCTCAGAGGCACTACAGGGGGTCCTCCAAATCTTTGCGTGATAGGATTCCGTGGGGAGTGAGGGGAACTTTAGCGAAAAATAGCAGATCTACAAGCTCACAACGCCTCGTTGTGTGCTTGTAGATCTGCTATTTTTGGCCAAGAGGTTTGGTGTAGAGGGAAAAAGCTACCCAAAAAAAGCAAACCAAGTACAGAGCCAATCGTCACGTTTAATATTGAGGCTGAAATGTCTGAAAATACGCTTTAACATGAATTAATAGAGAAAAAATAAACACAAATGTTATACAATATATAGGAGGGGGTCCCTGCTTCATCTCTCTCTCAGCTAAGGGTTCCTTGGGCTGAACAACGTTGAAGACCAGTGGTCTACTGCGGTGGTTCCCAACCTTTTCACTTGAAAATCTCGAAAAGCATTCACGCGGTGGTCCCCGGCCCCCCACAGGTTGAGAACCGCTGGTCTTTTACTGGGACCCCCATCAGGAAGCTCCCAGATTGAGGGGGAAGAGGAGGGGATGGACATTGAGACAATGAGGAAAAGAAACCAAGATTACTTTTTTTTGTGTGTGTGTGAGCAAACGTTCTGTGACTCACCCAGCCAGCTCCAATACCTGTCACCTTTCATCCACACCCCCACTGAGCACATGGACCCCCCCCCCCTCCCCCTCTCCCCTTCCCCCTGGCTGCCTGACAGCTCCCTCCTCCCATCCTTTGTATCTCTGGACAAGAGGGAGCCAAGAGGGAGCTCTATATCCCCGTCTGTATATATACGGTTTGTTTGCTCCCTTGTTTGAACGACTCCAAGGCAACGTTTAATGTGAGACTTAAAGACTGTTCTCACCTTAAGCTGGATTTAAGGCTGTGTTTGGCCACCGAAGCGTTTTTATCCGTGCTGAAAAACCAAGGGCCCAGCATCCGGCTTTGAAATTGAGTCTATATAGGAAGTGACAGTTCATATCACAACAAGGCGCTCTGCTAAAAACGCAAATGATTCGAGGTTGAAAATATTTCGACTCTGGGCACCCATAGATAAAAACACGCCGGACGTGAACGCGCAGCACAAAACAGACGTTTTGCGCCTTGTCATGTACTGCTGGCATTGTAAACAATCAAAAACATATGCGGCTCTCAGGAAAAACGAATTGTCTTGGTGGACACAGCCCCTTAGGGTACAGTCACACGTCTGCGCGTGTGTTGTAGCCAGAGCATGCCAAGGTCGTCAAACGCATCAATCTCCCATGTTGTCTTGAGTAGTAATACGCGGTATTACATACCTATCTTGGTTTGGTTGACACCTGGTCAAAGTTTACCAATGTTGAACTCCATGCTTCAGACGCATTGAAAGCACCGCGTAGGGTTGCCAACCGTACGTACCAACCGTACGTTTCTAAAACATATGTAAAAAAACGAAATAATAATCTGGGTGGGGGAAGTGAATGGCCACCACTTCTCCCTTCCCAACACCGCTGAAGTGCCCTTGAGCAAGGCACTGAACCCTCAACTGCTCCAGTGGAGCTGCTCAGTGGCCAACAGTTTACTGTAGGACTGTGGTTGTACTGGGCAGTTCCCAGGTTTTAATGTGTGTCTGTATGTGTGAGTGTGAAGAAAAACCTCCCCCGGGTACATAAAGGTAAAACAACAAATTATAATAATACAAATGTGTGACCGTGCCCTTATACTTCGGCGTACCAAGGTATCCGACGCTGAAAATAGCCGATCTGCAAGCTCACAGCGGGTCGTGAGCGTATAGACCTGCTATTTTTGGCAAGGGGACATCGGCAGGGACCGCGATTGGCACAGAGAATTAATTAGGTGTTAGTGCCTCTCTTTCCATGTGCGTTCTGAGTAATAGTCACAATGTACACAACGAAAACCGTGTATGGACGAAAAGCTGCGGTATTTAGAAAACTCAATCCAACCAACCAATCCAACCAGTTTAACACATACACACACACACACACACACGCACACACTCACATTACGCATTTTGGAACCATGTTAAATACACAAATTAGCATTGAGGATTTTACTGTGAAATGTCGACTTACAGGCACACCTTCCGCTCCAGTTTGACCGACGTCACCCTGTGAGGAAACAAAATAATTCAGTTATTCATCAAAATAAATATATCCAAACGTTTTAAACAATCCATTGGGCGATTAACAGAGGATAAAATTCACACACGATGATTTTAGAGTCATCTGTGAACATCGTGTTCAAAGACTACTGCAACTTGTTTTTCTACGGTTAGTGATGTTCCACCAGAGTGAGATCCACAGCTTTTGTCCCATGCAGATTCAAAAGCTGTATGGGAAAGGACTCGTTTTTGTACTCTGCTGCAGTTATGTGGAATGGGTTACCTTGCAAGCCTTAGACCCCAGCATCCGTATATTGTGGGGAAAGCTTTCGCAGGAAAATAGCAGATCGACAAGCTGACAACGCGTCGCAGCGCGACGCGTTGTAAGCTTGTCGACCGGCTATTTTCCTGCGAAAGCTTTCCCCACAATAGCAGAACAAATTTAATACACTAGCATAGAGCCCTGAGGAACTCCTGGAACCAAATGGGGTTTACAGTAAGTGGGTAAGTTGATTAGGTCTATTGTTAACGTCAACCATGAATTAGTTGAGTTGTAACAGGCTCCATTTAAAGTACCCATGTTTGTTTGTTTGTCTTTTTGCTATTTCAGTTGTGTAGTACATTGGGAAATGTGTGTAAGAATGTCTCTGCTACCCCCCCCCCCCCCCCCCCAAACACATTTACACTCAAAGGACCACAATGGAAATAAGATTCAAGCTTTTTTTTTTGTGTTTTATCCTTTTGACAGATACATTAAAATATATATATATGTTCATCGTGTATCTGCATTTGTGTCAATAAAAACATCAGTCAATCAATGTTAAAATGTCATGGTTTCACCATGCATGTGTCATGTACGGTACGGTACAGTACTCCCTCCCCAACGTAAAAATCTACTTGTAAGTCGGAAGCCTTTTACCTCTGTCAGACAAAGGACAGGTGGTGGGCTGATGCAATTAATTGTGACAGGCCTTAAAACAAAGACAGGCTTGTGATATACTGTGATGTGAAAGCTGTAGCATTAACACTGAGGTATGAGTACATTGTTTGGAGAATGTGACATACAGTATAATACAGCCAGTCATGAAAAGTGAGGGGGAAATAATGGAATGAAGCAGACGAACGACGATGAAAAACGCTCTTGTCTTTTTTGCTATTTTGGATCAAATACCGGCGTCCGCTATTCTTTCCTCAAATCTTCCCGTACTTGCATTGCAGTTGCGTTATAGGCAAAAACAGCTTATGAAAGCTGTGTAGAATGAGTCGCAAATCTCTGGACTTTACGATTGGCAATACCCCGGTTTATCTGATGTGGATGAAAAAGAAAAAGAGATGCATGTAGTTCACAGTCGTTTTGTTGTCTAAATGAATGTTACACCTAAAATATGCCTGCTACGGGATATTCAGAGCCTCATTACTTTAACGTCTTCCAAATCTGCCTTCCTCTGTCAGTTTCGATACAAAAACAAAGCCTTCTCTTGCCTCCCACTCTCCACCTCCCATCCGGAAAATAGGATGAAATATCCTGTGATGCTCTGTTGTCTTCACAGACACGCACAGAGCTCATTATAACTTCAAGGCAGGCAGACAGTGCATCGCACCTACAATTATGCATTGAGCTTCGACCAAAAACGACAACAACAAAAACGTCCAATAAGTGGGGGGGTAAAAACGGAAAGAGAACAGGGGATATAGCAACTAATTACAGGGAAACATTTCAACGCGAGCCATGGCAAAATAATCGCACAGTGAGATGGAAAGAATGGAAAAGCTCGAAAAAATGTTATAAAAATGAATCTAATTCAAATACATTTTCACTGAATCGGTTACAACAAAGAACAATGGAACTTCTCCATTGAGCACTTTCAGCTTTTCAGAAGAAAAACAATGGTTTTCGATACTGAATTCTGACATCAACGTCAAACATGATTCTCTCAATGCAAAGTCCATTCCAAAAAGCAATGTCTCACCGTCATGGCGCCGTCTTTTTTTCTTTCTGGCTTTAATCCAAAACATAATTAGGAGACACTTAGATATCCAATCTGCAGAGATAAGAAATGTACAAATGGACCTACGCTTTTACTTTTGATGGATATCATATCTGATCGAGATGTGAGCATCACTGGACAACACTCAAGATCTTACCTACAAGCTTGACAACGACGGACGGAGATAAAAGTCCAATTTAGCCTGACCGACGTGTTTGGAGTAGCGATCGGCGCGGCACTTCAAACAAAACGGACAGAGAGAGTTCGATGAGTCTGAGATTGCAGCTCATGCAAGTTAAAGCAGATTCCTCAAAGCAAAAAAAACATGTTGTTCCACGAAGATGATGAGTGTTATATAGCAGCGTGATCCTGAGCACCCCAATAGGCTCTCTATATGCACAGCAGCCATATTGGAAAGAAATTGGGCCTCTTCCTTACTTCCTTCACGGGTTTTACCAATGATACTAATGAAGGCTCTGTTCCATTTCGTGTAGCACAGTGGTTCCCAAACCTTTTAATTTCAAGGACCCCATAACTCTGAGAGTGTACAAATGGAACCAAATGGTCCATTTGGTTCCATTTGTACACTCTCAGAGTTATGGGTAACTCTCAGAGTTATGGGTTACTCTCAGAGTTATGGGTTACTCTCAGAGTTACTCTCAGAGTTAAGGGTTACACACCTTTTAACCCATTAATACCTGGAACGCATCTGTGTCACTTTAGACGTCTTTGGCTATTCAAAAATAGCAGATATACAAGCTCATAGCGCGGCACCGAGTGCCGCGCTATGAACTTGTAGATCTGCTATTTTTGAAAAATCGTGAAAAAAAAATGTTTAGATTTTTTCCAAAAACTGTTAGGATTTAGATTTTTTTTAAAGAATCGCCTCAGGTCTTAAAGGGTTAAGGGGACATTTAGAACCCCCCTCAAGGAACCATGAGGGTCCCCTGGACCACACTTTGAGACCCATTGATGTAGCAGAGTGTTTCCAGTGAGCCAACATGCACAATATCAGCACCCTTGACTCTGTTTGACCAGAACGGAACAGAGCCTTCATTAGTATGATTGGTAACACCTGTGAAGGAAGTGAGCTCCAAAATGGCTGCTGTGCATAGAGCCCATTATTACACATTACGTTAGGCAGCATCACTCACTTTCTCTCCTTTGGGCCCAAGCGGACCAATTGGCCCGGGTTCACCTTTCAAACCCTGGAGGGAAAAACACATCACCTGCTGGAGTTTTTTGTTTCTTTTGTCTTTCAATTGATATGGATTTGATCGATTGGTTTGGGTTGTTGTTGTGAATAGAACAATGTCCCAGCATACCCAATGGCAGCATGCCGTTTCTGGGAAAAGGCCACCAGAACAGTCACTCAGTGGACTGCTATGTAGGATTTGTCATACATACCTGTCTACTGTATGCGGAGAGAATACACAGTAAAATTGTGAGTGTTGATTTAGATCCATTTGTAAGTCAGAGAGTCCATGAGAGTCTGTGTGGTACTTTGTACACTCTCTGAGTTCAATTTAAAATCGGAATTTTACTGTGTAGTGTCAACAAACACTCGACACTAAAGAGCAGACCACACCAAGAATGGGAACTATAAAGATAAGTACAGCGTGGCGTTTTGTTCGTGAGAGATGTGTTGAACATGACACTTCAGATGAATTTTCGAATCGCTCTGAAAGTGATCCCAACTTTATCGTTGGCGTTATGTGGTGCGTGTGGACTCCACCATCCACTTGAGTATGAACGATTTTCAAACCAATATATTCCTAGTTATCGTTCTTGGTGTGGACGGCCCTTATAGGGATAGTTTACCCACAAAATGACTTTTTTTATATCGATTAATCACCCCATGGAGACTTGAATTAATGGATGTTTTTGTTTTTTTTGTCGCATTCCTAAGCCAATAATTTGATGACCGGCAGCGGTTCCGGTAGGAGACACAAAGGAGACTCTTTGTGTCTCCTACCGGAACCGCTGCTGTCAAATTAGTCAAATCAAATTATTGACTTAGGAATGCGACAAAAACAAAAAAATATCTAAGTCTCCATGGCGTAAGTAATCGATAGGAAAAAAAGGTCATTTTGGGGGTGAACTATGCCTTTAATGATGCAACAGTTGATGCAACAAGCAGCTTACTGCACATTGCTCAACAAGCCCCCTGCCCCCCAATGGCCCTTGGTCTGAGTAAAAAAGGCCTGAGATTGTCATCACCTTCAGCCCCTCAAGCAGGGGCTAGCGGGAAAGGATTGAACCGTGCGTGTGAGCCCCGGGGCAAAGTCAGCCCCCCCCCCTTCGCCGCGGTGGTGAAAAGTGAAAGGCGAACGGACAGCTGAGATAAAGACCGAGAGATGAATGGCCCCACCAGTGATAGCTGATGAATGACGCTCGACACATTATTGACAGGCTAAATTTGCAGCCCGCCTTGTTAGGTTGTGTCACATTTGGGCCAAGACCAGCAGCAGCAACTCTTTGATATACTGTAAGAGGGACCAGGACGGATGGGGACGGATGGGGACAAGGGGGGGGGGGTCAGTTAATCCACTAAGACCGGGAACGCATCTGTGTTATTTTAGCATTTCTTTGGCTATTCAAAAATAGCAGATCTACAAGCTCATAGTGCGGCACCGAGTGCCGTGCTATGAGCTTGTAGATCTGCTATTTTTGAAAAATCGTGAAAATGTGTGCAAAAGTTTTTAACTAAAATCTTTGCTTCTGGGGATTCTACTTAATGTCTTTTGTAGACAAAATAAGTGTTTCTCAAACTTTTTTCATGTCAAGGACCCCCAAAATTATATGTATATGGCTGCAGACCCCCATCTCAAAATATTTTGTTCCAGAGACCCCCCAGAAGCAAAGATTTGAAAATGTTTGCTTTAAAAATATATGATTTGCACAAATTATCACGATTTTTCAAAAACAGCAGATACGGTATACAAGCTTGTGGAGCTTGTAGATCTGCTATTTTTGAATAGCCCATAGAAATCTAAAATGACACGGACGGCGTTCCCGGATCGAAGGGGTTAAATGGCTAAAAAAAATACAATTTGTCATGGTTAAGTGTGGAGTTGAAGAGGCTATTAATAGAGAATTACATCTGCAGTGAGATGACTACCTACCCTTATTACATTAAGTCCGTGGCACCACCAGAGACGGGACTAATTACTGGCTCTTCTTCCGCGAGTCTCCTCTCAAACCTTATCGTTCATGAAATACACTGGCCGTGACAATTCTTGGGGCTCTTAACACATTCCATGCCAGAGTTTAATCTCATAATGTACTCACCAGTGCCAGCGTTTTATTGTTGTTTTTTTGTTTTTTTCATGTCGCCACAGACCTCGCTAAATAAGTTAAAAGTGCGCGTTCATTTGGTTCTAAACACACAGCGGATCCGTGAGAAACGGCCAGCGAAAACAGTTTCCAAATGCGAGCCGCCATCTTGAAGATACAGCCGATCAACGGTAAACAGTGATCAGCGAGGAGAAAAACAACAACCGAGAAAATCGAGTTTTAAACAGGATCCCAGACAGGAAGCGGATACGATCGAAAAAAAACGGAACCCGAATAATTCTGTTTCCGACCGGAAACCGGAAACGGAAATGGATCAAAAAAATTCGGAAAGTGCACCTGGGGCACTTAACATGGGAATCGGCGGTTCGCGTAGATCTACGCGACTGGCACGCTGCGGCTTTAAATAGGTTCGCGTAGATCTACGCGACTGGCATGCAATGTGTTAACAAGGACGTCTCCTTTAGTCGGACAGGACAGGGGATACGGGGTTGGGTCTATAGCCTGAAATACCGCGTGCGAGACAGGACCTCTCGGATTGTAACGCCTATGCACCCCACCTCCTGTCCTCACACGCGGCGGTATTAAAGGAGAATTCCGGACATTTTAAGTGTTACCTTTGATGTCTCGTTACTCACCTACCGACGTAAACAGTGGTGTTGTTTTTTTCCAGAGATTCCCCTGTCGTAATTTTTTCAACCTCCTCCGTTGTCATAATGGGAGCGCGTGGCTTAGGGAAATTCGTCTATTGTAACCGATGCAAAGTTATTTTTTTCTCTACTACTACTCATTGTAGAGTCTCATGATAGTCAAACATGCGCTGAAACTTCCTGAGAGGCTACCGCTAACGCCGACCGATTTAACACTGGTTGCTTGTTTCTCTACCTGGCAACACCAAGTTGCCAGGTTCTGGAAAGAAACAAGCAACCAGTGTTAAATCGGTCGGCGTTAGCGGTAGCCTCTCAGGAAGTTTCAGCGCATGTTTGACTATCATGAGACTCTACAACGAGTAGTAGTAGAGAAAAAAATAACTTTGCATCGGTTACAATAGACGAATTTCCCTAAGCCACGCGCTCCCATTATGACAACGGAGGGGGTTGAAAAAATGACGACAGGGGAATCTCTGGAAAAAACAACACCACTGTTTACGTCGGTAGGTGAGTAACGAGACATCAAAGATAACACTTAAAATGTCCGGAATTCTCCTTTAATAGTTCTACTGATTAGCCAAATTATACATGTGAAAAGACAATTCTCGATTTCAGTAAGCACCTCCGCCCACTCTGATTCGGCAAGGTGACTGAAAGTACAGTGAGAAAAAAATACTCATTTGAATTTATTTCCAAATCTGTACAAGAAATGACCAAGTGGGTAGCCTTTAGCACGACAACATCCATGTGATGCAAAACAACGCTAAAACCTGATCATATCAATAAACCTGAACATTAGCCGAAATTAGTCGATCTACAAGCTTACTGTGAGCTTGTAGATCGGCTAATTTCAGCACGGCACACCGTTAGTTTTGACTTGAGGGTAAACTGTACAACCTGACTCCGTCAGATGCAGCGGTGGAAAGTAACTAAGTACATTTACTTAAGTACTGTACTTAAGTAAAATGTTGAGGTATTTGTACTTTACTTGAGTATCTCTAATTTCCAATACTTTTACTTCTACTCCACTACATCTCAGAGGCAAATATTGTACTTTTACTCCACTACATTTATTTGAAAACTTTAGTTACTAGTTACTTTTCAGATATAAACTATGATATAATGAAACATACATTAACCACTTTAGCCCTATTTTATACCTAGGCTATTTGAAAATAGCAGATCTACAAGCTCACAACGCGTCGCATCGCGACGCGTTGTGAGCTTGTAGATCGGCTATTTTCAAATATTTAGTACTTTAAGTACATTTTGATGCCGATACTTTTGTACTTTTACTCAAGTACATTTTTTATTTTTGGATTTTTACTTGTAACAGAGTATTTTTATATTGCAGTATTGGTACTTTTACTTAAGTAAAGAATTTGAGTACTTTTTCCACCACTGCATCCATGTGATGCAAAACAACGCTAAAACCTGATCATATCAATAAACCTGAACATTAGCCGAAATTAGTCGATCTACACAAGCTTACAACAATGCACTGTGAGCTTGTAGATCGGCTAATTTCAGCACGGGACACCGTTAGTTTTGACTTGAGGGTAAACTGTACAACCTGACTCCGTCAGATGGGGTGGTATTGAGTTCACATTGAGTTCACAATACAGCCTCCATCTGGGATCGCTCAGAGATTGGAGTTTAAACCGACCCGCGCCCAGTCGAACCAATCAGCGGGCAGCTACGGGGCGGGATCTTGGCGGGACCGGGTGTGACGCCATCGAGAAGCGCCTATAGCATTGTAGCTCTTTCACTATTCATCACAGCCGCTATACCACGAACAACACCACTACAACTTCCTGCAGCTACTATACGTCATGTAGACAACGTCAATATGATTGGTTGGAGTTAGCACGCCCAGACGGTGATAGACAGAAGGTCCCATCCAATCACCTGCCAAGTAGCTTGAAAAAAAAGGGACCGCCGTCTTGCAGCGGTTCGGCTATACCGAGATCCCAGATGGAAGTAGGATGTGAAACAAGGGCGAAGCAAAGCTTCTTCCATCTGGTGGAGTCAGGTTATAAAATGTAACCCTCAAAGGGATAAATGAACAGTACTAACAACTAGAAGGTACTGTTCCTGAAGAAACAGTGTGGGATCGCTAAGAATGTTGATGGTATTGAGTATTGATAGTGTTAGTAGAGTTGAAGGTTTGAAAGGTTTAAAGGTTTGAAAGGTTCTAAAGCTTTGAAAGGTTCTAAAGGTTTGAAAGGTTTAAGAGGTTTGAAAGGTTTAAGAGGTTCTAAAGGTTTGAAAGGTTTGAAAGGTTTAAGAGGTTCTAAAGGTTTGAAAGGTTCTAAAGGTTTGAAAGATGTAAAAGGTTTGAAAGGTTCTAAAGGTTCAAAAGGTTCTAAAGGTTCTAAAGGTTTGAAAGATGTTAAAGGTTTGAAAGGTTTGAAATGTTTGAAAGGTTCTAAAGGTTCAAAAGGTTTAAAAGTACAAATTATTTCAAAAATTCTAATGGTAGCCGACATGTCCTAAGTAGGCTGAACGTTATAGAGTTGGAACGGAGTTACTAGCTAAAAGTATGAATTTCTCCATTGAAATGAATGGGAGTTTTTTAGAAGTAAAAAGTGAAATATCTCTAAAAGTACAAATGATTTCAAAAATTCAAATGGTAGCCGATATGTCCTAAGTAGGCCGAACGTTGTAGAGTTGGAATGTAGTTTGTAGCTAAAAGTATGAAGGACTAGTTAGCCGTCAAAGAACGGTGGGAAGATATAATAATAAATAGTGGCAATAACATTAGTGTGATCGCTTTAGCGATCCCACAATTAACACTACCATTAACATTACTGGAACAGTAAGCACTAAACACCAGCTAAACATCTGGTCAGTTAATGCACCATTAGAATAGGATACATTTCATAATGTTTTTGTATTTTCTTTTTTTTGTTACCTTTATTTACCCAGTGGAGGTTCGCTGAGAATGCATTCTCAGGAGGAATTTGATCCAAGACTCCATGAATAAACGCAAATCAATAACCTGTTTTTGTGCTCTTGAGTCATTTTACAAGACATGATACAACAACAATGCATTTAACTCATTACTGTAAATTGTGAATACCAAGAAACATTATCTGCCAGACAATTAGAAGATTATGAGACTAATGGGGCCTCAAATCACCATAACTTAATAACCAACTAATATTGCATTACACCGAAGACCGCTTAAATATGAAAATTAACTTTGGAAATCGGTCAGAGATTAACACTACAACAATTATCCGTACTGTCTGAGCTGATTATTATTATTGGAATGCCGTGTAAATAACTTATAATCTGAACCAGCCCTCTAGGTGAGGGGGGAAATCAATTAAATAGAATGCACTGGTTAGAGTGAAGCCCATTTTAATCTACATAACAACAAAAACAACGTGGAAATGCCATTGGGCAAAAGCCACAGTAGGCAAGAAATGCAGTTTTCCACCTCTGAGTTTGTTTTATATAACATCGTTTCAGAACAAAGCTTTGGCAAATACTATAATCCCTCAAGCGACGTCTACTGTATATTTTAAAAAGCATGTGCTCATCACTGGACTGGATATACGACTGGGTTGTATATCGTTGTTGTCGGGCAGAAAACCTGTATCTCCATATTTCAACTTTTTAATGTTTTTTTCCTGAATGAATGCATTACCTAGTCATACTACAGCAGCCTATCACACAAAAGTTGCAATTTTCTTTAGCCAACGTACAAGCTCACACAACGCGTTGTGATGTGAGACGTTGTGAGCTTGTAGATCTGCTATTTTTGCTACCATTGAAAATGTTTGAAAAGGAAAGTGAGAGTGGTCAAGTGTGTCTGTGGATTTTATTAATATTAAACTAATGAAACATATTAACAAGAGCTTGGGACCAAATCATAACTAATCATTGAACACAGCTTATTTTTTCAAATTTTCTGACAAAGTAACAGTTTTGGAAATACAAGGTTTCCACCCCGACAGAGACAATATAAAAACTGGTGCAGTGGGAATGTGGAGTGAATTACAGTATTTGTCATTCAGTGCAGGGTTGCTAACTTTTCGCTTGTCAAAACACGGGGCTTCCATTCAACTGCGCTTCTTTTGTTGTACAGGAGTGATATAAACTGATGGGCTGAATATTAAAGGAATCCAGCCCGTCTTTTTCACTTGATCATTTCAGAGACGTTTTCCCTGTCAGGAGAACTGATGCTGATTTTGTTGGAATTGCTGCTTTAATGAGCCCACCACAGCACCATTAATAATGAGATCTATTAAAAGAAACACATATTGACAGCCAAACAACAACACGGGAAAGTCATCATTTTGAAAAGCAAGAGGGGGGGGGGGGCGATGGGGCCGAATCACTTGGTGAACCTGGAATTCCAAGTCTTTAAAAAATAAATATGTCTTTGACATTACTCTGTTTAGACATGTCAACTCATCTGTGAAATAGCATGGAAATTCTCTTTCGGAAACAAGCGACCGATAATTAAAATGGTTATATTTGTTTCTTCAAAGTTCCTGCTGAAAGTGTCTAATAATCCCTTTAAGGATTATTGTCTTCTTTTTTATTTTTTTACGTTCGACCTTCGAGAACATAACCCACTTAAGACGCTAACAGAATTAGCCTCATCGCATGGGTCCAACCCAGTGTTCTGTGGCAATGGAGGGAGGGAGAGACAGAGCAGGGAGGCTGGGTTGCTACACGCAGAAAAATAAAGAATTCAGGATTCTTCAGGGAAGAACCATTTTTTGTCCCAAGAAAGAACCTTTCAGACCTATTCATTTTAATGGTTCTACTAAAATAATCCTTAAAAACTATATCTGTACTTCATCAACCAGTGTCACCCAGGGGGTCTGTACTCGGTCCGCTCCTTTTTCCCCTCTACACCAGATGTACAAGCTCACAACACGCTGCGTTGCAAATTTGAAGAGCTTTTTTAATACCAAATTGGCCACATTGTCAAATATTACGTAAGAAAGAGGCAAACGCCGATCTACAAGCTCAGGCTCTACAAGCCTCTGCGAGGTGTTGTGAGCTTGTAGATCGGCTATTTTCACAAAACGTATCGAAACCGAGTCAAACTAAATGTAATGCCCACAATTCCAAGTACTTATCAGGGCGAGGGGGTCCCCACTCCCCAGTTCAAATATGATTATTTTGGAGGGGGTCGCGGCCTGAAAAGTTTGGGAACCCTTGCTCTATAGCAGTGGTTCTCAAACGTTTTTTTTGTGCCAAGGACCCCAACATAGATATATATATATTTGGCCGTGGACCCCCATCTGAAAAGGTTTAGTGCCAGGGACCCCCAGAAGAGAAGATTTATGTAAAAAAAAAAAAAAAATCTAAATTATAAAGATTCCCCAAACATTTTTGATATTTTTCTAACATTTTCAAAAATAGCTGATGTACAAGCTTGCAGCGTGGCACGAAGCGACCCGCTGTGAGCTTGTATATCGGCTATTTTTGAGTAGCGAACATTTAAATGGATAAAACAATTGCGATGCTATATTAACTACTTTTCCTGGGGACCCCCTGGAACCCCCTCGAGGACCCCCCCCCCCCCCCCTGGGCCCCACTTTGAGAACCACTTGCTCTATAGAACCATATGAGGAACGTGAAGAAACATTCACTGAATAAAAACGTTCTTTAGGTGATAGCCTTTTTAAAGAGCCATTTAAAAGAGCCATTTAACAAACGATTATTCTTTCTGTGCATGTATTGCTGGCTTCTGTTCTGGAGCTAGTGTGGGGCTTTTGCAGCAGTGAAATGGACAGAGCAGGACAAGGGGGAGGGACGGGGGGCTGGGAGGGAGAAGGCTGATGGTGTCTGCCTGGGCGTCTGTCTACTCCTGCAACATGGGGTCAGGACGCTGTGGGGAGCTGTGTACACTTGCCTGTGCTAATTACACACACCACTGTGTCTCGTCACTCCTATAGCGCTGGGGCCACAAGACAATCTGGCAACTCCCCAGCACAAGAGCACAACGAAAAGCAAGCAAATAAACACAACACAGGGAAAGCACCACGGATGTACAAATGCAGCCCTAATTATGTTTACTTATGCCTTTTTCTTTTTTTCTTTTTTTTTTACTAGGCTAGAACAGCTGCTGGTCATAGCCGTTTGTTTTTGACAGAGAGACAGAGCGGATGCAATAAGGGAGGACGTTTTTGAGGGATCAGCGGGGTGTTTTTTATCGCCCGCAAATGAAACCTCGCATGACAGTCAAGAGAGAGGAGGAGCACGGGGTCCGAATTGAAATGTGAAGTCAAAGTGAGGCATTCCAAATGATCTGCTGAGAAAGTGTTGATACACTGAATGGCAAGTCTTTAAATCTCCGTGGAACAGGATCTACCAAGTAACACAGATATCTTGAGTGCCGGCCCTACAAATGCCAGGGAGGTTACGGCGAGAGAAATGCCTTTTGTGACTTTCCATTGGCTCAGCGATACACCGCCATATAGAGTATGGGGCCAAAGCTCAACTGCTCAAAAACACATCTTATAAACACCCTCATCTCTCCTTGAAACTCCTGAATATCATTTATAAAAAGTTAATCTAAATAAGAGCGGAGGGTGTTGGCAGATTTCAACATAGATTCGCCCCAGATGCACTTTTTTTTTTTAACCCATCAAGACCGGGAACGCATCTGTGTGTGTGTGTGTGTGTGTCATGTTACGATTACCTTGGCTATTCAAAAATAGCAGATCTACAAGCTCATAACGCGGCACCGAGTGCCGCGCTATGAGCTTGTAGATCTGCTATTTTAGATTTTTTTGTGCAAATCTTAGAATATATATATATGTTTTTAAAGCGAACAAATCTTTACTTCTGGGATCTCTGGAACATTTTTATTTTATTTTATTTTTTAATAGTTTAATTTTTTTATTTTTTTTAAATATTTATATTTTTTTAAATATTTTAATTTTTTAAAATATTTGAAATATTTGTAATGTTTAAAAAAAACATTTTTAGAATCGGCCTCAGGTCTTAACGGGTTAAAAGACCACCCCGTCGACATTGCAGGCGCAGACAGGGAGTAAAAATTCTGCCTTTATGACTTTTACTCCACAACGGGAGAACATCATGTAATCACATGTGTAACTTGATTTACCATCAGAATACCACGGAGTGGGGCTCGGGCTGTCCCGCAGGACTTATATCTGCAAGACGATACCGGCTCACATGCTCATACATCGAATTCTCTCCTCTCAGGTGTCTACTCAATCCTTAAATAACATACTAGCTGTAAAAAAAGACTATGAGCTAATATTAGTGAGAGGTGGGGTGGGTGGGTGGGTGGGGGGGTAGTGACGGGGGGGTGGGGGGTGGGGGGGGTGTAGAAAAGTCCTCTGAACATGAAATAGGCCAACCTACATCAGCATGCGAGGAGATTTATGCAACTTAAACATCCTTTGCTGTGTTTACAAATCAAAGAGGGCAACAACCTACATTCATTCCCGCCGTTCCATCTCCGCCGGGCTCTCCAGTTGCTCCTTTTGCACCCTATGAGTAAAACACAAGCAGGGAATTACAACAAAGGAATGCTCCGAGGTACCATTCAGTAAACTGTGCGTTTAATGGAGAAGCTCTTGTATTTACAGTGGAGGAAAGTAACTAAGTACATTTACTGTGCTTAAGTACAATGTTGCCTTACTTTTCTTTACTTGAGTAATTCCACTTCAACTCCACTATACATCTCAGAAGCAAATATTGACTTTTTATTCCATTACAATTATTTGACAGCTTTAGTTACTTTGCAGATTTAGATGATTATTACAACACATACCTTAACCAATTAAGACCTATACTTCAGTTATTCGAGAAAAAAAATTAAATAAAACAAATCTACAAGCTCACAACGTCTCACATCACGATGCGTTACTTGTGAGCTTGTGGATCAGCTATTATAGAAAACGTTTGACAAATTTTGAAAAATGTTAATACTTTGGTACTGTAAGTAGATTTTGAATACCAATACTTTTGCACTTTTACTCAAGTCAAATTGTTAACGAAGTCCAATTTACTTTTGCTATTGTGGTATTGTTACTTATCCTTAAAAAATATATATCTGAGTACTTCTTCCACCAATGCATACAGTATTTATAGCCTCCTTCCTACAGCATAGCTTATGTTAAACCTAATTGATGAAACACTGAAAGAGATACTGTGGGGACACTATATTAATTTCACTGACTGGGCTACAATCTTTTCCAGAAATAAGACAATTAGGGCTGAAATGGAGCCGCGCCGTGACGCTTCACACCATTTGATGAGCGTATGTCAGCCAGAAACCTGGCAACGCAAACCGCATTGCCAGTGTGACTGAGGACACATCAGCGCTGACGGGTGGCAACCTTGTATGTCCAAAACTCTTACTTTATGGGGGAAAAAAATTAAAACTGTGTTCCATTTCGGCCAATCAGGAGAGAGTACTCTTTTTTTTTTTGTTCCAGTCACAATTTTGTCTGCTCATTTCTTAGCGTCATCACTTCCGATTCCACTTGTTTAATCTGTATCCTGTCTGAGTTCTCTATCCTGATTATCAAAATCAACGGACACACTTTCAACCTGGCAGCCCTATTTTGGGCTTATTATTTTGGGCTTTCTAAATGTAAAGCTCAGGATGTCTATTTAGCGTGACACTGTCATATGAAAAAAGTATAAAAATATGGCATTCATTTATGAAAAAACATAAAAAATATGTAATATGGAGATACAAGGTTTCCGCCCGACAGCAATGATAAGCAGCCAATTAACCATTTTGGACAAAGTCCTTGTTGTCTAAGGGGTCAAATGCCACTCAGTCATAACAACGTTTGTTTCTTTTTCTGTCTGTCTACACCGGTGGTTCTCAAAGTGGGGTCCGGGGGCCCCCAGGGGTCCTTGAGGCGGTTCAAGGTAGTCCCATTCCCCAGCTAAATTAACGAATATCGCATTAAAAATAAAATACAAAATTATTAGAAAAATCATTAAATATTGTGAAAAATGCAACATAACTCTTCTCGTAGGGGGTCCATGGCACAAAATCTTTTCAAATTTGGAAGGTCCTTGAACGTGTCTACACCTCATGATTACAATGACTGCTGTCAACATACTAATCAACCCTCTACGTCAGGGGGCTTCAACCCCCTAGGGGGGTCCTCAGAGAAACTGCAGGGGGGCTTGTGATATGGACTTTATTTTTTGTATTTTTATATTAACCACTTGAACCCTCACATCCCTATTCTGGGGGGAACATTAGCCGAAAATAGCTGATCTACAAGCTCACAACGCGTCGCAGGCGCGTTGTGAGCTTGTAGATCAGCTATTTTCGGTGAAGACGTTTGGTGCACAGGGAAAAAAGAGCAGACCAAGTACAAGTGGTTTAAGTGGTTAAATGTCTGAAAATACATAATAAATATATTATCATGAATCCAATAGTAGGGGGTCCCTGCGTCATCTCTCTCTCAGCTAAGGGGTCCTTGGCCTGAAAAACGTTGAAGACCCCTGTTCTACGTCCCATATTAAATCAAGGTCATATCATTGAGACCTGTGCTTACATAATGAGAAATGTGTTAGAACACTGTCATAATTCAAACAGAATGACAAGGAATAATTTGAAACCACATATCAACTTTGCTGACTAAGGGACAGTGCTGCATTTACTGACCTCTTTGATCGGCCAGGATCAAATTAACTTCACCTGCCGAGGCCCCACAGTGGGGGCCAGTAGCAAAGTACATTTACTTGAGTACTATATACTTAAATTCATTTTTTGAGTATCTGTACTTTACTTGAGTATTTTTTGGATACTTTTGAGTTTCACTCCACAACATATCAAAGACAAATATTGTACTTTTGACCCCACTTCATTTCTAGGAAGGGAAAAGTACATTATGTGTACAAATACAGTGAAAAAAGCAAATCTACGTAGCGCATTGTGAGCTTGTAGATCTGCTATTTTCACTATTATTGCAATTTTTTCGAAGATAAAAAAAAAATCTTCTAATTGTTTTGGAAAAATAAAGAAATGTTAATACAGCAATACATTGATATTAAAAAGAAAATGTGCTTTGAAATTTGTACTTCTGAATACTCAAGTATTGTTTAGACCATGAGTACTCCATTACTTTCACTCAAGTACACATTTTACTGAGGACCTTTCACTTGTAGTTGAGTAATATTTGGACAGGAGTATCTACACTTTTACTCAAGTACTGGGGGTTGAGTACTTTGTCCACCACTGCTGGGGGCAACTGGTCATGAGCATCAGAATGGCATTTGATTAGATTGAATCAAATATCCGTGTCAGAGTCACACTGACTTATGAAAGCCTATTGATCCGCACAGTTAATATCTCTTATCCGAGGGTGTGTTCTAAATGTGATATTATTGATTTAGGATCATACCACCATCACCTTGGTCAGTCTGCTCCAATTCACAGAGAGAGGGATCGTGCCGATTCTTAAAAATTCATAATTATGGTCCATGAACAAAAACTCAAACGTATCCATTGGAATACATGCAGTGGCTAGCAAAGTTATGGTAATAGCAATTCCATCATCAATGGCATTGGACTCTTTTCTGTCCCCATCTTTACGGCCAGATTGGGAGGACTGGAACAGCTGTGTAACTAAACAAAGTCGTTAAAAAGACGACCAACGGTTTTTATGTTTCACTCATTCTGGCTGTGTTCTTCATTTGAAATCAATGTGATACTGTGTATAAAAGACTAAATAGCCACACTCTTATAGCTGCTCCCACATGAGTTTAGTGGATGTTTAAAGCCTCTAGCAGCAGTAGAAGTTCTTCTTAACCGCCAGTGAAAACAGCCAGTCTACAAGCTGTGTTTTGAAAATAAAACAAAATACATATCTTTAATTTCTTCTTTTTTTATTATTGTATTATTATTGAAACATATGATCTATACTGACATGCCCAAAATGGTAACGGCAGGTAGAAAGTTGTTAAAATAAATATAAGATAAGATAAGACATGAGGGGCCCTACTTTCGCAGGTGCCTTACTCATTATCCCTAAACTTCTTTGCCATTTTTTACTATTTTAAAAAAATAGTTCAACTAGCCGATTTACATTGACACGTTGTGAGCTTGTAGAATGGCTATTTGAACTATTTGAAAATGTTTTTAAAAAATAGTAAAAAAATGGCGAAGAAGTTTAGGGATAATGGGGTAAGGCACCGGCAAAAATAGGGCCCGAGATGTTGTACATGTCTGAGCTAGTGGAAGATTATCACCTAAACTGTGACTGATGCCCACTCATGTCAAAAACTGTAAAATCATCCCCAGCCATTCATATACAGAAGGACCCCCAGAAGCAAAGATTTGAGTTAAAAATGTTCGCCTTTTAAAAAAAAGATTTAAAGATTTGCACACTTTTCAGAGATTTGAAAAAAATAGCAGATATACAAGCTCATAGCGCGGCACCGAGTGCTGCGCTATGAGCTGCTATTTTTTTTATAGCCAAAGTATAAAATATGGATAAAGTGGTTCAAATGATTGTGACGCTTTATTAACTAATTTAGCTGGGGACCCCCTGGTAACCACCCAAGAACCCCTCGGGGTCCCCGGACCCCACTTTGAGCCAATGCTGTAAGACAGCTGACTAATAGACTGTGACTAAATTACAACACAATATTCAGCAAAACTCTTTCACCCCATAGCAACACTTATCTAAAAAATTCTGGGTTTCAGTATCGATAATACATTTGAATCTTTGTATCTTGGACAAACCTCGGATGGACTGAGTCCGAATGACTCTTATTTGCTTAAGATCCTACTTGCAGCAAGCAAAAAAGCTATTACAAAGAACTGGTTGCAGAAAAACTGCCCTACTATGGGACTATTTGTCAGTATTGTGAGACAATTGCATCTCTTAGAGCAGATGACCTACTCTCTGAGGCTCCAAAAGGAGTTGGGTGAAAAAAGATGGGGGAAATGGCTGGACTATTTAGATAGCGTGCCAGATCTCTGATGACGGCTGGTTGTCCTCCTATGGTATATTGTACTTAAAATCCTGCTAACATGTTTCAATCTTATTACTGGTACCAAATGTTCCCATGACCTCTTTTTATTTTCTCTTGTTCTTTTTTTTGTATGTTTCTTTTTTTATTTTTACTATTTTTGTGTACTATTTGATTTTATGTATGTATGTATGTATGTCTGATAAAACTTCTGAAAAATAAAGAGTTTAAAAAAAAAAAACTCTTTCACCCCGTGAATCATAGAGTCCCTGTTCTCATAATAGGCGATCATTCCGCAAAACATATCAGATCTACAAGCTCACAACGCATTGTGAAAAAAGGAGGAGACCAAGTACAGTGTAATGACATAACACCATAGCCCCATGAGTAATGCTTAACTTGTACTCTGTAGTACGACGGTGTCGCCAAAAATAGGTGATATACGAGCTCACAATTTGATATTGTAAATCGGCTATTATCAGAAAAGACAATTCGGTGTGGAGTGAATGAAGGAGGGGACCAAGTACGAACCCCCTCGGACCCCCGGTCAATGTCTCCAGGCCTTAACCCTGCTGAGGCCGATACTAAAAATGCGTACTTATAAATACGTAGTTCTCTAACTTTTTCGTGCCAAGAACCCCCAAATTGATATGTATTTGGCCACGCACCCCCCCCCCCCTCCCCCCCAGGGGGTCCCCAGCAAAATTAGTTAATATGTAGTGTCACAATCATTTGAACCACTTTAACCATATTTTATACTATGGCTATTCAAAAATCACAGACATACAAGCTCATGCTATGAGCTTGTAGGTCTGGGGTTTTTTTTTTTATCGTTTGTGCAAATCTTTGAATATATATATATTTTTGAAGCGAACATTTTGTAACTGAAATCTTTGCTTCTGGGGGTCCCTGGAACAAAATATTTTGAAATGGGGGGGGGGGGGGTCCCGTGGCCAAATACATATAATTTTGGGTGGTCCTTGACATGAAAAAGTTTGAGAACCATTGGGTTAAGTGGTCTAGAGACTCTGCATATAACTGTGTTCATTCATTCGTTCATTTATTTAGGGAAACATTGTGGGCCATTGTTGACTGGGCTCAGCACAATATAGGCCAGTGGACTAGCTTCTGGTTTTGCTGTTGGACTTCCTCTCCCATGAACACTCAGCATTTGGATCAGCGTTTCTTTTTTGGACGTGGCGAAGGCACCGCGGCCCGTGCCAGGGAAGCAGGTTTCTCTGGCAATAGCTCTGTTCAGTGAGGGAATGGTGATGAAAACAGGTCCCTTTATTAACCCATTAAGACCTGAGAAGATTCTAGAAATGTCTTCTAAATCCTAAAAAAAAAATGGAAAAAAAAAAAAGAAAAATTTTCCCTCGATTTTTCAAAAATAGCAGATCTACAAGCTCATATCGCGGCACTCGGTGCCGCGATATGAGCTTGTATATCTGCTATTTTTGAATAGCCAAAGACATCTAAAGTGACACAGATGCGTTCCAGGTATCAATGGGTTAACCCATTTAGACCGGGTATACGCATCCGTGTTCAATTTTTAGATTTCTTTGGCTATTCAAAAAAATATTAAATAATAGCTTGTAGATCTGCATTTTTTTTTTTATCGGGAAAATTGGTGCAAATCTTTGAATATATATATATTTTTTAAAGCGAACATTTGTAACTCAAATCTTTGTTTCTGGGGGATTCTACAAATGTCTTCTAAATCCTAACAGTTTTCTTAAAAACGTATGTTTCTATAAAGTGGTGCTCAAACTTTTTCATGTCAAGGACCCCCAAAATGATATGTATTTGGCCACGGATCCCCACCTCAAAATATTTTGTTCCAGGGACCCCCAGAAGCAAAGATTTGAGTAACAAATGTTCCCTTTAAAATATACATATAAATTCAAATATTTGCACAAATGTTCAAGATTTCTCAAAAATAGCAGATCTACAAGCTCGTAGCGCGGCACTCGGTGCCGCGCTATGAGCTTGTAGATCTGCTATTTTTGAATAGCCCAAAGACACCAGACGCGTTCCCCCGGTCTCAACGGGTTAAACCACTTTAAAACTGACCATCTGCTCAGCCACCAACCAACACAAGAAAGGAGGATATGAAACAGCCTTTGGTCCAGCTAACCCATTAGTATACAGGGACACGGGCGTGCTTTGCTCCCGGTTTAGAACGCTGGTAAGTTAATGTATTCAGTAAGACCCCTGTTAGGAAATAATGAATCTTTTGAGATCTTCTTTATCACAACCAATGGTCAAATTAACCCATTTAGACCGGGAACGCATCTGTGTCATAATTTTCAGATTTTTAGCAATAACCATTATTTTTTATACTTTGGGCTATTCAAAAATCACAGACATACAAGCTCATAGCGTGGCACAGAGTGCCGCGCTACGAGCTTGTAGATCTGCTATTTTTGAAAAATCTTGAACAAATCTTTGAATATATTTTTGAAAAAAATTTTTTTACTCAAATCTTTGCTTCTGGGGGGGGGTCCCTGGAACAACATATTTTGATGGGGATCGGCGGTCAAAAACATATAATTTTGGGGGTCCTTGACATGAAAACTTTTGAGCACTACTGAATAGGTTTTCTAAAAAATTAAGACATCTGTTGAGACATTTGACAGTTACAAATGTTCGCTTAAAAAATATATATTCAAAGATTTGCACAAATGTTCACGATAAAATAAAATAAAAAGAAGATCTACAAGCTCATAGCGCGGCACTCAGTGCCACATTATGAGCTTGTAGATCTGCTATTTTTGAATAGCCCAAAAAAATCTAAAATGACACAGATGCGTTCCCGGTCATAATGGATTAATTCACCCCCCCCAGTATTGCCTTCACCCTGAATAATATCCCAGTACAATATGGTGTAGGTTTCATTGCTATAGTAATTCCGAGATAGGGCAACGTTGTAAAAATCCAAATGGCCCAGAACAGCTTTGAGGTTATAAAAAAAAACGTACTGTGGTTCATCAACATGCAGGTTCTGTGCTACATATGCTGTATCAATTAAAATCTACCGGAGAAGGACATGGCAGCCCCCTGACCACACTTCAGAAAATCCACTTCAGAATATGACAGCCACCCACATTGAGAGGAGGAGAAAAAAAAGATCTACCTCACTTCTGCCCCGAGGGCATCACGCAAGATGAACAGAAAACGAATAGCCCATAAGAATTGATTCCCTGATGAAACCAGATCTGGCTGATGTGCTATGTATGGAAGATATGTCGGACGGAGATAGCACGCTTACCCTCTCCCCATCGATTCCCTTTTGCCCTTCTGCTCCGACCTCCCCCTGCAATGACAAGAATCGCAAAAAAAAAGGGAAAAGTTCACACTTTTTTGACTTTCACAGAGTGTGCCATACGGAATGATCCGGGATAACGCCTTTTCCATCACAATTTATTTCTGTTGGGATAAAAGTGGTTGTGGCTGCTTGGCATCATTCCAAATCACCCATCCAAGAATCATGAAGAAAGAGGTTTACTATGACTGTAAATAAATACAAAAATAAAAGAAAAATCTATTGAATTAACCCATTAAGACCTGAAGCCGATTCTACATGTCTCCTAAATCCCAACAGTATTCTGAAAAACTTATGTTTCTATATCAGTGGTGCTCAATCTTTTTCATGTCAAGGACCGCCAAAATTATATGTATTTGGCCGCGGAACCCCATCTCAAAATATTTTGTTCCAGGGACCCCCAGAAGCAAATATTTGAGTTAAAAATGTTCGCTTTAAAAATATATATATATTCAAAGATTTGCACACATTTTCACGATTAAAAAAAAATAGCAGATCTACAAGCTCATAGCGCGGCACTCGGTGCCGCGCTATGAGCTTGTAGATCAGCCAAAAGTGTCAAATATGGCTTTTTAGCTCAAATCTAAAAATGACACAGATGCGTTCCAGGTCTTCATGGATTAATTTAGTCATACATTAGGTTTGCTCTGCAGTAGGTTAATGTGCATATTGCATTTATATCCAAAACCAAGAAGAAGGGAAAAAAATTGGTCTTTAAACGAATGGATTTCCCTTAATTGGATCTATGCATGAGGTTATATCATGGAAGGATTCAGGACCTCCTTATGTTGGTGGTGCGGGTTTATGGTGCAATGAATTTCCTTGCCTGTCTGTAAAATCCCCAAACTCCACAACTCACTGTGAGCTCCTCTGAGCTGAGGCTTAGCGCCGAACAATGCACTTACTCTGCAGTGGTGCCAGCGCACAAATGCACTCGCAATACCAAAGTTCCTGCAAGAAAAACTGTTTGCCGCCTGGGACTGGTGCCTACATTTTATTTAACCTCGGGAACAGTTACTACAGAATGCAAAAAAAAAAGATTATACGCAGTCAGGGAATGCCTTCTTAAAGGCTTATTTCCACAAATATCTCATTGATCACTGATTCTTCATAAGCTACCCACCTTCTACTTTCCACTTCCAGTGGTGGAAAGTAACACTTAAAGTAAAATGTACAATAAAGTACATTTACTCAAGTACTGTACTTATGAGGTACTTTAAGCTGACTTCAGTATTTTCATTTTTTTATATGATACTTTATACCTTTTACTCCACTACAATTATTTGGAAACTTAAGTTACTGGTTATTTATTTTATATTTTACTGGTCATTTCTTATTATTAATACAAAACGCCTATCCTACACTTCAGCTATTTGAAAATAGCTGATCTACAAGCTCACAACGTGTCGCAGTGTGAGGCACTGTGAGCTTGACCATGCTTAGATGCCTATTTTAGATGTATTTTTTTTATTATAATGTGTTTTTATTGATGTCTCTATGAGAGCTGCTTTAACACCTTAATTTCCGTTCGGGGATGAATAAAGTACCTACCTACTTTGTACCTTGTTCAAAAAACATTTCACACATTTCAAAATATTTTCCCCAAAAAACAGCACTTCAGTATTTTACTGCCAATACTTTTTGTACTTTTACTGAAGTAAAGTTTTGAATACAGGACTTTTACTTGTAAGAGGAAAATGTCTAACATTGTGGTATTGGTACTTTGGTTACTTTTCAGGATACAAATTCAAAAATGGCAGAAGTAGCAGATCTACAAGCTCAAAACGCGTTTCAAGCTTGTATACCAGCTACTTTTGATCCTTTTGTGTGACGCTGTAGTATGATCAAGTAGGGCACTAATTTTACCAAAAAATATGGACATGGGAGGTTTCTGCCCGACAAAAACGATAAGTAAAGACAACCTGAGTACTTCTTCGACCACTGATTATGTACGCAGTCAGGGAATAAGTTCTTAAAGGCTTATAATTTCCACAGATATCTCACTGATCACCGATTCCTCAATAAGCTATACCCACCCTCTACTTTCCACACCCCGGTGCCAGAAACGCGTGAGGTATCTTGGAACTTGTTGGCTGGCGGTTATTAGAGTGTTGCAGTTAGCCTATACGGTTTCATGACCTCAGCAGGCCAATAAAGCTCGAGCAACCTACCATATTATAGGGTGGCAAGGGGGAGTCAATGATATTGACAGGTGCAGTGTGGTGGAAAGTAACTAAGTACTGTACTTACTGTAAGTACAATTTCGAGGTATACTTTTACTTTGAGCGTGACAATTTTTGATGATGCTTTTACACTTTTACTCCACTACATCTCAGTGGCAAATGTTGCCTATACTTTTTACTCCACTACATTTATTTGAAAACGTTATAGTTACTGGTTACGACTGCTAGATTTTTTATTGTTAATACAAAACCCCTATTCTATACTTCAGCTAATCAAAAGTAGCCGATCTACAAGCTCACAACGTGTCGCATTGTGATGCTTTGTGAGTTTGTGTATCTGCTATTTTCACAAATATTTCGAACATTTTGAAACATCTTCAAAAAGTACTAAAATACTTATACTTAAGTAAATGTTTTACTTGTAACAGACTATTTCTACATTGTGGAATAATTAATTCGCCCCCACACCCCATGATAATAGAGCACCGAAGTCCTGACGTCACTCGTTCATCCCCAGGTTTGCGGAAGTAATTTCTCTATGGAGAATAACATTGGGTCATCTTAGAATCGTCTCATATAAGAATTGTGGTCCAAAAATAAACACTGCGTGTCGGCGTTATTGTCAGGGAGGAGGTTCTGTATAGTTTATGATAGTCAGTCACTTATATTTGATACAGTCTGTTTCTGGCGAAAATGTAACTAATTTGGCGGAAGTAACATTAGCGTTTTCTCACCGTCAGTTGATGCTTCATATCCATAAGAGTCAACCCGCCGTGGTCATTTGTTTATTTTTGGAACACAGTTCTTATTTGACGCGATATTAAATACGTCTATGGGATTCAGAACGGGGGTGGAAAACTGCGAACCAGGTAGACAAACAAAGGATGTGTAAATGACGTCAGACTTCGGCGGTCTATAGAAAAAAACAATAGGAGTACTTCCTCCACCACTGGACAGGTGTAGGGAGATGGCTGTGCTTGCTACAGTATTCCACTGTCAAAAGAGCCTGAATAATGCATTGGAACCATTCATAAGAAAATAAAATATGACTAGGACAACTACCAGACCATGTCACTGTTACCTTTTCTCCAGAAGTGCCCTCCTTGCCAGCAAAACCTTGTTCCCCCTACAGAAACATAGAATTATAGAATTATTGGCGTAATCTGGCCACTCTTATTAGTAAACACAAACTTATTAAAGTAGTGACATGAATAAAGAGCTCCAGTATTTTCTTTTGGGGTCGTCTCCAAGAAGAGGTCTATAGAACTGTTATTATTTTCAACTTGGCGTCCCAGTTTTGGGGAATTGCCGGTCATTATAAGAGAGATTTTTCAAAAATGTTCCAAAAACAATCTTTTGACATTTTCAAAAGAATCTTCAAAGATCTTCAATAGTAGCATTTAAGCTGTCTGCTATTCTAAAAGATAAAGCAGAATGAACTGCACCATCGTGCATTATTACATTAACCACTTAAGCCCAAGTTTACACTTTAAAAAACTATTTCAAAACGAGTGAAAATGGCTGATCTACAAGCTCACAACGCGTCACATCGCGACTCGCTGTGAGCTTGAAGATCGGCTATTGTCAAGAATCTTTTCCGCCTATAATGATATGCCTTGGATGATAATGGTTTAATTGTATGACATTCCATCAGCCATTACAGTATGTCTCTACAATGTGAGCTTAACATAATGTGGATATATACTCCATGAATATGATTATCACCACATGCTAAAGCAACAAATAAATAAAGAATTGCCAGTGAATTGCCATCAATCACTTTGTGCAGAAGTTTCTGTTCTGGTTAACATGTGTTGCTTTTAATCCTCATTTGAACAGAACAGAACAGAAACACTGGCCTCCTGTCATCTGGGGTGTTAAGATCTGTATCTACAGCTGTGTGTGTGTGTGTGTGTGTGTGTGTGTGTGTGTGTGTGTGTGTGTGTGTGTGTGTGTGTGTGTGTGTGTGCGTGCGCGCGCGTGCGTGCGTGCGTGCGTGCGTGCGTGCGTGCGTGTGTGCCTATGCTTTCAAGGGGTCTTAACCCATTCAACACGGGAACACATCTCTGTCATTTTACATTTCTTTGGCTATTTTTGAAAAATTGTGAAAAGTTGTGCAAATCTTTGAGTATATATATATATTTTAAAGCGAACATTTGTAACTCAAATCTTTGCTTCTGGGGAGGTCCCTGGAAGAAAAATATTTTTACAAAATGTTCGCTTTAAAAAAAATACATATTCAAAGATTTGCACACATTTTCACGATTTTTTTTAGCCGCGCTATGAGCTTGTATATATGTGCTATTTTTGAATAGCCCAAAAGAAATCTAAAATGACAGACATGCGTTCCCCCGGATTCAATGGGTTAAGTGGCCACCATTAAGGGTTGTCATTTCTGTCACCAAAGCGGTGGCAGCTTGACTTCCTGATTAGGCACTCTGTTCTTTTCAAAGACCTCCATTATTGTCGTTATTATTCAGCAATATATGTCTGATTTGAACATGAATGGGGGGGCACCTACCTTCTGCCAAGTGATTGCTGAAGACCTGTCCTGCCCTATGTCTCCCTGTGAAGGAAACGATCAGGGAACAGTTAGTGAAAGGTCTCTCGTTTGACGCATTAGTCAGCGGTGTAAAGTAACTAAGTATATTTACTCAAGTACAGTACTTAAGTACAATTTTGAGGTACTTTACTGGAGTATTTCCAATGTTCAGCACTTTTACTTCTACTCCACTACATCTCAGAGGCAAATATTGTAGTTACTTTGTAGATTTTGATTATTATTAAAAAAACATACATTAACCACTTCAGCCCTATATCAATTTCGTCCGTTTGAAAATTGCCGATCTACAAGCTCACAATGCGTCGTGAATGCGACGCATTGTGAGCTTGTAGATCTGCTATTTTCAAAAGATTTTTTAATACATTTTGAAAACTTGAAAAGGGACATTCTGCATACTGAGTACTTTCTACTTTTGGTACTTTAAGTACATTTTGATACCAATACTTTTGTACTTTCACTCAAGTACATTTTTTATTCTGGACTTTTACTTGTCGCAGAGTATTTCTACATTGCAGTATTGATACTTTTACTTAAGTAAAGAATGTAAGTACTTTTTCCACCACTGAAGGAAAGCATGCAGAGAACAGTTAGTGAAAGGTCTCTGGTTTGACGCATTAGTCAGTGGCTTTCTGACGGGTTTTCAGATGAACAGCCATCTTGCTGCTACAGCTGTTCTGCGGTTCTGTCTGACACGGTGACACAACAGCTGCACAATGGGATAACGTTTCCCTTCAAGAGGAGGAAAGGGCTACGCATAAAACATGCACAGTAAACTACTTTGTTTGATCAATGCTGATGCATGAAATGTTTTGGCTTTGAAAGGACAAGACCAGACAGAAAAGGACAGGAAATGGAATGGAATGAATGGAAACGAATGGAACAGAAGGGAAAGGAAAGGACAGGAGAGGACAGGAAAGGAAAGGACAAGACAAGACAAGACAAGACAAGACAAGACAAGACAAGACAAGACAATGAAAGACAAGAAAATGCAGATGGCATGGTTTTTGCCACACGTTAAAGGAGTAGTTCACCCCAAAAAATACAAATTTTCTATCAATTACACACCCCATGAAGCATTGAATTTGTGGATATTTAGTTCTTTTTGTCGCATTCCTAACCCAATAATTTGAGGACCGTCGGTCTCTCCGGTAGGAGACTCAAAGCGTCTCCTTTGAGTCTCCGCCGGTCATCAATTATTGGCTCAGGAATGCGACAAAAACAAAAAAAATCTCCATTAATTCAAGTCTTCATGGGGTGCGTAATCGATAGAAAATAAGTCACGTTTTGGGTGAACTACTCCTTTAAGCTTGCACAGACCTTACCGAAAGCGAACGGACTGATTAAACCCGTTGCTTATTCACGGTCGCGTTCATTGTCTCTTTCAATACAAAGTCCTATTCATAAGAGCTCAATCTAACGTTGGCTTGTTTCTCTCCATGGAAAAGTCAAATCGTTCCACATTTAAGACCACGCAGAGACATGAACTTTGCATTAAACGAGTCTGGACAATGTGTCTAGTCATCCATTTAACCCATTAAGACCAGGAACGCATCTGTGTAATTTTTTTATTTGAGCTAAAAAACATTATTTTACACTTTGGCTATTCAAAAATAGCAGATCTACAAGCTCATAGCGCGGCACCGAGTGCCGCGCTACGAGCTTGTAGATCTGCTATTTTTGAAAAATCGAGAAAATGTGTGCAAATCTTTGAATATATATATATTTAAAGCGAACATTTGTAACGCAAATCTTTGCTTCTGGGGGTCCCTGGAACAACATATTTTGAGATGGGGGTCCGCGGCCAAATACATATACATTTTGGGGTCCTTGACATAAAAAAGTTTGAGAACCACTGATATAGAAACATATGTTTTTTTCAGAATACTGTTGGGATTTAGAAGACATTTGTAGAATCGGCTTCAGGTCTTAATGGGTTAAGATTGCCTCAACATTTGATCTTCATAAGATACACATTATTCTTCAAAGGGAGGTGGGTAATTGTTCTCCCATGCAGGTGCTGGATAATGAACATGAGATAAGACATACAGCCGTCCATGTGTCCCCCAATTACAATGCATCGATCCTATTTGTTCAAGGCCTGCACTGCTATGCATTCACCGCTGCTGTCATTCATAGAGAGAAAGATAAAAAACCCTCACACAAAGCACTATAGTGCATATGGGAATGTATATTTTATAGCGCCGTCATAAATTCAGCCTGGCCTCCATTTGAAATTCCTATTCAGCCCTCTACACAAAACCCCTTTTTCCGAGAAGGCAATCACAATTTACCTCCGGTAAATGTAATGTGAACAATGGAAAGTTTTGACAGCTAAGACAAACTCAGTGTCAGTGTGATAATAAACTGTCTCGACAAAAAATCGGGGAATTTTTCATTTTGGGGGATACAATAAGTGACAAATTGAATTAATAATAGAAATATTCAGTCTGCAAACTATATCATTCTCCCTTAGTGTACCAAGGTAACCACCAATGTACCTTGGCGGTAATTGAATTACAAAAAACAACCTAAGTAATTAAATAATACACCTTGGAGCATGATCTAGTGAGTAAACTCTATGTTTCTATTTTAAATGTGGTCTTCTGTCCAGCACCTGGGATTTTATAGTTTTGGGTGTGTGTGCTTTGGAAACCTTTCGCAAATTGAATTAAAGACAATTAACCCTTTAAGACCGGGAACGCATCTGTGTCATTTTTTGATTTATTTGGCTATTCAAAAATAGCAGATATGCAAGCTCATAGCGCGGCACCGAGTGCCGCGCTATGAGCTTGTATTTTTGAAGAATCTTGAAAATGTGCGCAAATCTTTGAATATATATATATTTTAAAGCGAACATTTGTAACTCAAATCTTTGCTTCTGGGGGGTCCCTGGAACAAAACATTTTGAGATGGGGGTGCACGGCCAAATGCATATCTAAACGTTTTCTAAATCCGAAACAGTGTTTTGCTATATCAGTGGTGCTCCAACTTTTCCATGTCAAGGACCCCCAAAATGATATGTATTTGGCCGCGGACCCCCATCTCAAAATATGTTGTTCCAGGGACCCCCCAGAAGCACAGATCGGAGTAAAAAGTGTTCGCTTTAAAACATCTATAGATATTCAAAGATTTGCACAAATCTTCCACGATTTTTTTTTTTTTAAATAGCAGAAATACAAGCTCAAAGCTTGTAGATCTGCCAGTTTTGCCAAAGAAATCTAAAAATGACACACCGATGCGTTCCCGGTCTTAACGGGTTAATTGAAAACACAAGCCATGAGGGCAGAAGACATTTGTAATAGATGCACACACACACACACACACACACACACACACACACACACACACACACACACACACACACACACACACACACACACACACACACACACACACACACACACACACACACACACACACACACACACAAACCTAGTGTATTGTAAGAAGAAACAATTTTAATTTCACCATCATCATGCCTGTGTTTCACGTGAATGCAGCAGGAGCTGTAAATCTAGTAATACCAGGGCTTTATGTGTGAGGCTGTACAAAATGGATTTCCTTTCAAGTAAGCTGCATTCTTATAACCCACTACTTATCTGTTTAATTTCCTGAGGGACCCCCTGGATTAATCATAGCAGTTTTTAATCCCTTTGCAGTGAATTAGAATCCTGTGTCCAACTTCCACTGTAATGGCTGGGATAGTGTGTGTACTGTATGATGGAGTAACACAGCCATTGTAATCCCTCGTGGACCTTTCCCCAAAAAGGCTTTTCATGTAGGTCATGGCGGCCTGGCCTTCAGTTATCATCGCACACGCCTTTAACCCATTAAGACCCGATAGGCCCGTTCTACAAAATGTCTTCTAATTCCTAACAGTAAAAAAAAAAAGAAGAAAAAAAAACGTATGTTGCTATGTCAGTGGTTCTCAAACCTTTTCATGTCAAGGACCTCAAAAATGACACGTATTTGGCTGCGGACCCCCATCTCAAAATATTTTGTTCCAGGGACCCCCCAGAAGCAAAGATTTGAGTTAAAAATGTTCACTTTAAAACAAATATATTCAAAGATTTGCAAAAAAAAATACGATTTTTCAAAAATAGCAGATATACAAGCTCGTAGCGCGGCACTCAGTGCCGCGCTACAAGCTTGTATATCTGCTATTTTTGAATAGCCAAAGTGTAAAATAGTGCTTTTTATATATATATAATATATTTAAAGATTTGCACACATTTTCCCTTATTTTTTTTCAAAAATAGCAGATCTATAAGCTCATAGCGCGGCACGAAGTGTCGCGCTATGAGCTATTTTATATGAGCTATAATATGAGCTATTTTTGAATAAAGTATAAATAAAGTATAAATGAATAAAGTATAAAATATGATTAAAGTGGTTCAAATTAATTGTGACTCTATATCAACTACTTTTGCTAGGGACCCCCTGGTAACCCCCAAGAACCCCTGACACAGTTGCTTTCCCGGTTCTAATGGGTTAAATGCTCTAAACTGTAGAGATGCCTTTGGTTAATCTTGACAAAGTCAAATTAAATTGTAATTAATACAGAAAGGTTAGCCAGTGTTTCGCCGACCATTTTCTAAACTTTTTAACAGAATAAGGTTCTGCAGACTGAAACTGTCAGTAACTCAAAGTTTTATGAGATTGTCTTATTAACCAGTTGAAACCTATAGCGTCCCTTGTCGGGCAAAGTCATATCAGGCAAACATTTGGCATAAATAGCGGATCTACAAGCTCCAGCTACAAGCTGTGAGCTTGTACTGTAGACTGGCCAGTGGTGGAAAAAGTACTCACATGTTGTACTTAAGTACAAGTATCAATACTGCAATGTAGAAATATTCCGTTACAAGTGAAAGTCCGGAATTCAAAGTTTACTTGAGATAAAGTACAAAAGTATTGGTATCAAAATATACTTACAGTACAAAAGTAAAAGTACTCGTTGTGCATAATGTCCCATTTCACAAGTTCAACATGTATTAAAAAAAACGTTTGAAAATTGCGCATTGTGAGCTTGTAGATATGCTATTTTCAAATGGCCAAAATGTATATAGGGCTGAAGTGGTTGGTGTGTTTTGCGATAATAATCAAAGTCTAAAAAGTAACTAGTAACTAGCGTTTTCAAAGAATTGTAGTGGAGTAAAAGTACAATATTTGCTTCTGATATGTAGTGGGCAAATACCTCAAAATTGTACTTGAACACAGTGCTTGAGTAAATGTACTCAGTTACTTTACACCTCTGAGATTGGCTATTTTTGGTGAAGAGATTTGGTGTAGAGGGAAGAAATGAGGGGACCTAGGATAGAGCCCCTGGGCAAAACCCCGGTCAATATAGGGCTCAAGTGGTTAATGGTAATTTCTTGGATTATGTAACCTTCATTTGAAGTAATGACTTAACCCATTAATACCTGGAACGCATCTGTGTCACTTTATATTTCTTTGGCTATTCAAAAATAGCAGATATACAAGCTCATAGCGCGGCACCGAGTGCCGCGCTACGAGCTTGTAGATCTGCTATTTTTGAAAAATTGTGAAAAAATATTTTTTATATTTTTTTCGAAAAACTGTTAGGATTTAGATTTTTTTAAAGAATCGCCTCAGGTCTTAATGGGTTAAGTATGCAGTAGATGAGTGCTGTATTAGTCGAGAGTCGTTTGGAAACCTCTTGGGAATTCAGCTATCCATGTGAATTGTGAATTGCGCAGCATTACCTTGATGTACCAGACACGTTCTCACAGAACGAAGTCAGGCTGAACGAGAGGAAAACAAATTGCTATGCATGTATTGTATCTGAGCATGACATCTGTTTAAAAAATATTGTACAGATTGCCCAAGAATCAATTGCTATTCCTCAGCTAAATCTTCCAGTGCTTTAATAATAGTCGTGGTGATGTGAACACACAAACGGCACAAGAAAACGTTTCAGTTAATGGTCATTACCATTTTTACTGTCAAAAGGAAATGTCTCCAAACACAAGACTGTTTGCTCTGGAGAATGTAGGTCATCATTCTGTTTAAACCAGTCATCAAACTTTCATGAACGTTTTAAATACAATGAATGAAAGATATGCACTGCAAATATCACCCAAAACTAAACTGTGGTATTTTTGGATGTTGAACCACACCGCACATCCCACGACTTTGCATTAGAAGGTATGATACCCCCGTGAACAGTGATGCAAAGTAACTAAGTACATTTACTCAAGTACAATTTTGAGGTACTTTTACTTTACTGGAGTATTTCCAATTGTGAGTACTTTTACTTCTACTCCACTACATCTCAAGAGGCAAATATTGTACTTTTACTCCACGACAATTATTTGAAAACTTTAGTTACTTTTACTAGTTACTTTGCAGATATAAATTATTACATTATAAAACATACATTAACCACTTTAGCCCTATTTTATACCTAGGCTATTTGAAAATACCCGATCTACAAGCTCACAACGCGTCGCATCGCGACGCGTTGTGAGCTTCTAGATTTGCTATTTTCAAACATTTTAGTACTTTTACTTTTGGTACTTTATTGATACATTTACTTAAGTACTTTTTCCACCATTGCCCGTGAAGTTAATGGATAAAAAGGTGGATACAAAAATCCATCTGGATATCATCATAAGAATTCGCCTTTCATAATAATCCACCTAGTCTCAACAGTGTGTTCTGTTCTATGTTTGCGTAAAATAGATCTTGGCAGTGGTTGCGACGATCAGATTAACGCCTGGCGCGCTTCCTTTGAACTGCGTACGCTTTATTCCTAACATCTGCATTATGGATTCGAAAAAGGTTAGATGCAAATGTAAGGTTAAGCATGTTGCAGGATCACAACTGTGATTTAAATCTACGTGTGCATTTTTCGCAGCGTTCTGCAAGATGCTAGCCCTCTGTGAGAGGGTCTGTGTGTGTGTGTGTCTGTCTATTTAATGGTATGTTCAATACTTTTTCAAGTATTTAACTTTCATCTTAATTATAATGGAAGACAATGGGGCTGTGATCGAATTCTTGTGCAAATCTGGAGTAATACATCACACCACTGGTACAATAGACCACTGGTTCTCAAAGTGGGGTCCGGGGACCCCCAGGGGTCCTTGGGGGGGTAGCAGCGGGTCCCCAGCAAAATGAATAAAGCGTCACAATCATTTTAACCCCTGTATCCATATTGCAAATCTTTGGATATATATATTTTTAAAGCAAACATTTTTAACTCAAATCTTTGCTTCTGGGGGTCCCTGGAACAAAATATTTTGAGATGGGGGTCCGCGGCCAAATACATATCATTTTGGGGGTCTGAGGTCCGCATTGGAGCCATGTTGTTCCTATGTGGATCCCGAGATCCACATAATTAGATTTTTTTGGGGTATACAATTTCAACACACCTCTCTCGAACTGTGAAACATTTTTTTTCTCACCCAAGCCTGTAGGCCTAGATCATGTTTTACCCTCAACTTCATTGATTCGGCGTTCAGCACCATAATAGGATTTGATATGAATTCTGTTGTCCAGTAAGTAAATAAAATGTGTCAAGTTATTGATTTGTTGAAGACCTGAAATTAGATTCCAGGTGTAAGTGGGATGAGGCGGTGACTCACAGCAAACCCAGACTGCTCAAATAATAGAGTAGAAAACTAAAGCCATGGCCTCGTCTCTCACGCTATAGAGACCTAGTTCAAAACATCCTCAATTGTAAAGTTAACACAGCAGCACAGCTGCCCATTCTATTTATTTATCTTTTATGTTGACTGTATGCTTCCGCTGTACACAGGTGATGATGTTTGCAGAAGATGCAAGGGATGTTTGTTTAGTGTGCTGAGGCTTCAGGTCATTTTTGCACAGGATTGTCTCGCCCATTTCATCGCCGTCATGCAGAAACCTTGTATATGTCCAAAATCTGTTACTTGTGAGGAAATGGAAAGAAGTAAAAGAGCCTCATGTTCCAGTGGTCCAGTGCAGATATTATTTAGCTCTTTTCATTGGTTAAATATTCATAAAAACCCACAGACAGACTTAACCACTCTCACATGGCATCCCTATATTGGGCATAGGTGGAAAAATTTAAAAGATTTTCAACTTTTTTTCAAGAATAGTGAAAATAGCCAAATTACAAACTTACAACTCACAACTAAAGACCTTTCTGTTTCCTGCTGCCTTTCAAATACCACGATTTTGTAACCCATTTTTTCACCCAGTGCCAATTGCCTATGTAATCCTGGGCGCTACTCTCCCTCTGCCAGCCTAGGGAGAGCCCAGAACTGAGCTCATGCCTCCTTCGATGCACGAGGAGCTACAGTAGCAAGCCGCTTCTTATCACCTGACAGGGGGGAGTGTCCCCGGTAGGACGGTAGCGCGTGGAAGGAACACGTTATTCCAACCAGTTCCTTTCCCCTCCATCAGGCGCCCCGGCTGACCAGGGGGATATTTCCTATGAGTCCAACGCTGTCACACCTACTGCAAGTGTATCTCTGATTACACTTATGTCAATGAGTAGCAAGTCCTTAATCACCTCTCCATTACGAGCACACGCGCACACGCACACACACACACACACACACACACACACACACACACACACACACACACACACACACACACACGCACACACACACACACACACACACACACACATACACATTATAGCTCGAGAGTTCCCTATTGCTAAGTGCCAAAAATCATTACAGATCAATTTAAATAGATTGACTACAGTATGTGATTAATGTAATATGGTGTCATTCATAAGGTGTACAGATCACTGTACTCCTTATTCCTAACTATTCCCTCACATGCTGTATTCTGCCATAACCTCAACGTAACTTTAAACCACTAATCAGACAACTACATTAACCCTGTTATCCATATTTCTTCTTTTTATTTTGCTCACAACATATAGCATTATGACGCATTGTGATATATTGTGATACGTACGCCAAAGAATACATGCATACTACAGTATATGCTACAATAAGTACTGTAGGTTTTTCACCTTTATTTTGAAAGGACAGTCGAGAGAGAGACAGGAAACAGGGTAAGAGTCGGAGAGTGACACAGCAAATCCACGGCCGGGCTTAGGAATCAAACCCTGGACACACTGTCAGGCATCAAAGCCCTATGTGGTACTGGCCACTCTGCCATCGTATACCCTGTATACTGTATGTTTTTATGCACTAAGGAGGGTTTGGTTTTATAAGGAAAAGTTTTTTATGTTAAAATAATTGGAGCTTCAAGTTTATGCAAATATTATTTGCATAAACTTGAAGCATATAGTGTTTGCACCACTATGAAAGATGCAATATGCCGCCTATGTTCTAGGCAAATGATGCGTCATCGATTTCCAGTGAATTGTGGTTTGGTTTCATAAATACTGCATAAGAGAAAGTGGTTTAACATGAGAGTTCATTTTCCAATTAATTTGTTTATTTACATCATCTTGATTGATTGATTGATTAGTCAATCAGACACCTTAACCCATTGATACCTGGAACGCTTCTGTGTCACTTTAGATGCCTTTGGCTATTCAAAAATAGCAGATATACAAGCTCATAGCGCGGCACCGAGTGCCGCGCTATGAACTTGTAGATCTGCTATTTTTGAAAAATCGTGAAAAAAAAATTTTTAGATTTTTTTCCAAAAACTGTTAGGATTTAGATTTTTTTTAAAGAATCGCCTCAGGTCTTAAAGGGTTAAGTTATCAAATATTCTATTGTTATTTATAGCTACCACATGTCCATCATAGTTAATTAGACCGATTTGCATATCACACCTTCCTATCAGCAGGAAATAATGTACAGTGAAGAAAAGGCACCATTGACCTCACTGACCTAATTGCTGATGGGGAGATATTTGTCTTCCTCCCGGTTGCAGCCTGAAACCGCAGCTATAAAATGCCAAGCAGGAGGCGCCAGGCACAGTTAACCTTATCATAAAATGCTCAAAACGTCTGAAGCCAAAAATAAATAATGCAAAGTTTTAAGACTTGCCTGGTGCTGTTTATAGGATTAACCCATTTAGACCCGGAACGCATACTGTGTCATTTTAGATTATTTTTTAGCTATAACCCATTATTTTATACTTTGGGCTATTCAAAAAGAGCAGATATACAAGCTCGTAGATCTGCTATTTTTTTGGGGGTTGAAAAATCGTGAAAATGTGTGCAAATCTTTGAATACATTTTTTAAAGCGAACATTTTAAACTCAAATCTTTGCTTATGGCGATTCTACAAATGTCTTCTAAATCCTAACAGTTTTCTGAAAAAACGTATGTTTCTATGTTTATCATGTCAAGGACCCCCCCCCCCCCCCAAAATGATATGTATTTGGCCACGGACCCCCCCACCCCCTCCCCGCCATCTCAAAATATGTTGTTCCAGGGACCCCCCCCCAGAAGCCAAGATTTGAGTTAATTTTTTTTTGCTTTAAACAATATATATTCAAAGTTTTGCACCAATTTTCATGATTTTTCAAAAATAGCAGATCTACAAGCTCGTGGCTACGAGCTTGTAGATCTGCTATTTTTGAATAGCCAAAGAAATTTAAAAAAATGACACAGACGCGTTCCCGGCTTTAGTGGGTTAATGAAAAGCGAGGAAAGCTAGTTCAGTCTGGTTGTCTTGAATTAGGGTGTTTGTGGCCCTGGTGGAAATATCATCAAACACAATTTGACTTTAACAAACTTATTATGTGGACAGTTACAGAAATAGCACCAAGTCCCATATCCCAGTGCTTGGTCCTATAGGTACAATGATTGAATGCCCATGTAGTGCCTGTTGTGCCTTCCAGGAATTCCGGAGCCGTTTTCCTAAAAACAAAAGTCTAACAGTAGCCCCTGAAAAACGTCCGTAATCCCCAAGACCACATCATGGTAATTAGGCCACTGACCCCAAAAGCCATCTGGTTTTAATAGGCATACCGCCACCTGTTCCGTCATCAGGAATTCAATTCATAGCCAAACGTGGTCTCTCCCCTCAATGTATGAGCATATTCAGCTGTAGCAAATAGCTGTGTAGGCTAGCACACATGTTTTACCTTCATTTACCTAGCATAGACTGGTTGGAGTTCATGCATACTAGGGGTGCAACGGTTAATCAAACGAATCCATTTAATTCATTGTGAGAAATAACCAATTGTAATCAAAAGAAAGAGGAGGGGAAAAAAACTATTTTAATTAGCCCCCCCCCCCGTAGCAGGCCTTGTAGCACAGTGGTTCTCAAACTTTTTCATGTCAAGGACCCCCAAAATGATATGTATTTGGACCCCAATCTCAAAAATATGTTTTCCCAGGGACCCCCAGAAGCAAAGATTTGAGTTATAAATGTTCGCTTTAAAAATGTAATATTCAAAGATTTGCACACATTTTCACGATTTTTCAAAAATAGCAGATCTACAAGCTCATAGTGCGACACTCGGTGCCGCGCTATGAGCCGGTAGATCTGCTATTTTTTGAATAGCCAAAGCATAAGATGTGGATAAAGGGGTTAAAATTATTGTGAGGCTTTATTAACTAATTTTGCTGGGGACCCCCTGCAACCCCCCCCCCCCCCAAGGACCCCTGGGGGTCCCCGGACCCCACTTTGAGAACCACTGTTGTAACAGATCTACAAGCTCACAATCACTATTTACCACCGTTTTACGACACAGTATTAGGGTTTAATTAGAGTAATCGTTTTGGTCAGTAAAAATATATATATATTATAATTACCATTCATATTCAGATTCATATTTTTTTCACTGTGTTGACCACAAACACAGGTGTTTGTTTGTGACTCGTCCGTTTTCCCTCTGATCAATATACTACACACCATTCTGTTCAGTAATTGGTTGCTTTTATACCCACCATTCACATCTACTTGAACATGTCCATTCAGCTGTCCTAGGAGGAGGAAGGCTCATTCCCTTCTTGAACCATAAGCACTTTTTCCCAGTGATGGAGAAACAGGGTTATGGCCCGATTCACTTATCTTGTAAGACCACACTATAGCAAAATGTTACCAATGAAGAAAACTCTATGAACAAGTTGAAGAGATTGACTTGTGCTCTTTTTTTCTTCTGACAACTGCTTTTTTTGCGGTAAATAATACATTCGGCCTGAGAGTACCTAATCTTTTCTCTCAGCAAAAAGGTGTTTTTCGACACATTACATTAGCCGAGCGCAGCCGAAGCCTTGTGCTATTTTCCCATTGAGAGAGACTCCAGTGCAGCAGTTGTTCCTTCTCGTTCTTAACCCCTTCAAGCCGGGAACGCATCTGTGACATTTTTTGATTTATTTGGCTAAAATAAAAAAAATAAAAATTTAAAACATTTTGAAGAAAAAAAAAATTTTTAAAGTGAAAATGTGTGCAAATCTTTGAATATACATATACATTTTAACTCAAATCTTTGCTTCTGGGGGTCCCTGGAACAAAATATTTTGAGATGTGGGGGGGTCCGCGGACAAATACATATCATTTTGGGGGTCCTTGACATGAAAAAGTTTGAGAAACACTGATATTATAGCAAAAAAAGCTAGGATTTAGAAGACATTTGTAGAATCCCCCAGAAGCAAAGATTTGAGTTAGAAATGTTGGCTTTAAAAAACATATACATTCAAAGATTTGCAAAAAAAAAAATAGATTAAAAATAAATAAATAGCAGATCTACAAGCTCGTAGCGCGGCACTCGGTGCCGCGCTACGAGCTTGTATATCTGCTATTTATGAATAGCCCAAAGTATAAAATAATGGGTTATAGCTAAAAAAAAAAGAAAAACACACAGTATGCGTTCTCGGATTGAAGGGGTTAAGGGCAGATAAGAATGGTTGTTTACAGCAGGGAGACGGCTGCTTATTCATTTCCCACATTTATTTTGCATCGCAGCCTAGGGACACTAATAATGGCTTGAATGCTCAATATTCCGAGTCGTGTGTTTTTTTTCCTACCCCTCCGCCTTTTGCTATAAATGTCTTTCTTCTTAACAGATTAGGATTCTTTACATCATTCTCACTGTTTAAATTGGTGGCAGGGACCATTTTTTAGTGCAGCACAGTTAGCACTAAACTTGCCGTATATAAAGATTACACCTGCATAAGTTTGCATCGCAAATCTGTTGCACCTGGAAAAATAGTACCTACAGTATAGTAATAACTGAAGAAGAAATATTGTTCATATGCTGTACCTTGTCTCCTGCGGTCCCCGCTAGTCCTGCTTGTCCAGTGTTTCCCTGTAGAGAACCACACAGTATTTAAAATGGGATTTCAATAATTATTTTTACAAAGAGAAAATATGAATTATATCTAAATGTTGGATCGCTTGTTCTTGCTCAATGGTCGCGTAAGAATACGAATCCTCCAGTGCCATAACTTAACAGTTTACCTGTCTGTAAGTCATGGTACTACAGTGTTTTATTACCACAGGATTTAATAACCTACATGTGATCTAACCCGATCATTCCATCCAGGAGAATCCTGTTAACCCGTTTAGACCTGAGGTCGATTCTACAAAAACGTCTTCAAAATCCTAACCTCCTAATCCTAGGAGTCCTAAATCTCCAAATCCTACAGTAGCAACATTTTAGTAGCAACTAAAATGTTGCTACTTTATATCGGTGGTTCTCAAAACTTTTTCATGTCAAGGACCACCCGAAATTATTATGCATTTGGCCACGGACCCCCATCTCAAAATATGTTGTTCCAGGGACCCCCCAGAAGCAAATATTTGAGTTACAAATGTTCGCTTAAAAAAAATATGTATTCTCGGTGCCGCTACGCGCTACGAGCTTGTAGATCTGCTATTTTTGAATAGCCCAAAGACATCTAAAAAATGACACAGATGCGTTTCCCGGATTGAATGCATTAATGGCAACACTTGACACATAGCACTACTGCACCGTTATGGAATGTTGAGTGTGTATGCGTGTGCAGTGGTTGGCGAGCTTAGCATACAGTCCATTGTTTGTGTTTCGCTGCCCCTATAGCGCTGCTGCGTGTGAGGTCCTCCTGTTGTCCTTGTGCCATCTGTAGCCACTATGTGTTATATAGCACTTCTGTGAGCCATCAATGTGTCACTGCGCCAGTTGCCAAAACAAATTCACTAGCCTACTGTACCAAGTAACATGACCAATTAAAAGTCGTCCTAATTCAGATTACAGTGGTGTAAAGTAACTATGTACATTCACTCAAGTACTGTGCTTAAGTACAATTTTGTGGTATTTTTTTACTTTACTGGAGTATTTCCAATTTTCTGTACTTTTACTTCGACTCCACTACATCTCAGAGGCAAATATTGTTCTTTTACACCACTACAATTATTTGAAAACTTTAGTTACTAGTTACTTTGCAGATATGAATTATTATATTATAAAACATACATTAACCACTTTAGCCCCATTTTATACCTCACAACTCGTCGCATCGCAACGCGTTGTGAGCTTATAGATCTGCTATTTTCAAACCTTTTAGTACTTTTACTTTTGGTACTCTAAGTACATTTTGATGCCAATACTTTTGTACTTTTACTCAAGTCAATTTTGAATTCTGGACTTTTACTTGTAACAGAGTATACTACATTGCGTTATTGATACTTTTACTTAAGTAAAACATTTGAGTACTTTTTCCACCACTGATGTGTGTTGTGTTCGGATGTGAAAGCTGCGATCCACTCCAGGACTTGCTTTAATGAATACAATGTTATTTTAACCAATCTGTACGATAGACTATGTTAATAAAAACATAACTAGCATGTCTGTAGTGGTTGGAGGTGGGTCTCCCTGTTCTTCAATTGAGAAAGTGGGACCCTGGGCATTAGGTAGGACACCTACAGGTTGATAAGTAGTACTCCCTGAAGCTCATACTCGCATCATCTCCCCTGGCCAAGGGGGGGGATTCTCTCTTGAATGAGCGGTAGATGTTTGATCCAGGGTAGTACTAGTACATAAAACTCAAGGATTGCAGCTTTAAGCTTTGTGTTAGAATTAAAAACACAATTGTGCAAAAGCTACATTTGTCAACCCTACAGTATATCGCAGTGGTTCTAAAAGTGGAGTACGGGGGCACCCAGAGGGGTCCTTGCGGGGGGTTCCAGGGGGTCCCCAGCAAAATGAGTTAATATAGCATCAAAATCAGTTTAAACCCCTTTAACCCTAAATGTTTTCAAAATAGCTGGTAGACAAGTTCACAAAGCATCTTGTGAGCTTGTAGATCTGCTATTTTCCAAAAATCTGAAAAAACTATGTATTCTTAATATTTTACCAACAAAAATCTTGTATGGGGGTCCCTGATACAAGGTATTTTCAGAGGGGGTCCGTGGCCAAATACATATCACTTTGGGGGTGATAAAGTTTGAGAACCACTGCTATACAACTTCTCAGTCAGAATTTCGCTTTAAAAATGTAAAAAATAGCAGATCTACAAGCTCGTAGCGCGGCGCTCGGTGCCGCGCTACGAGCTTGTAGATCTGCTATTTTTGAATGGCCAACAACATGTTGTAAAGATACAGTCATGAGAATTGGGGGGGTACAGCGTTCTTTTATTTTACAAGTGAAGGAATGACCGTATCAGTGAAAGATTGCTATTGCCCAGTAACTCGATTCATTCAAACGACTGCTTGGAATATTACAAAGCAAGTTTTAGTTATTACACAAATTAAGTACTATTGGGGAAAAAAACTACGGGTTTCATGAACCATGACAACGATGTTATTTAGAATTGATTATTTTCAATTGAAAACTTTCTTTTCTTTTTCTCACTAAAAATGTATTTAGATAAAAAGTCAATTTATTTTCCAATTATAAATGTGAGCTTAACCAACCCCCAACAGCCTTGGGATGTTGTGGACTGAGATCCAGAGAAATCTGGTTTTGACTAAAGCCTTCATTCTTCACGTTCATAGATGGAAGTAGGGCCTGTCACGATTACAAATTTAAGTTGACGATTAATTGTCACACAAATAATTGCGATTAACAATTTAGTTGTGTTTTTTTGGCATTGAAACATTGGACCATAATACAATTTTAATTTCTGTTTGGTCTTTTATTTGCTTCATAATCACAAATTGTACAGGCCAGATATGACAAATTAAATGACTTAAATATACAAAGGAATTACTGACACATTTCATAATTTTATACTTAAAAAAAAAGTTTGAAAAAATAGCAGAAATAGCTGATCTACAAGCACGTGACGTGTTGTATGCTTGTAGATCTGCTATTTCTGCTATCTGCTATTTCTGCTATCTGCTATTTCTGCTATTTTTTGTATGAACATAATTAACATTTTCATGGAAACGATGATTATGACGATCATTATGACGATCATGCAAAATAATTGCAATTATCTCAAATAATTGCGATTATCTCGACGATTATGTAATAATTGTGACAGGCCTAGATGGAAGTCAGAAGGGATAAATAGGCCCGGACCGCTGCCGTAGCGGTCCGGGCACCCGCGCGTCGCGGGTTCGAGTCCCGATCCCGATGGCCTTTCCCGCGTGTCACTCCCCATCTCTCTCTCTCCCCGTTTCCTGTCAGTATACTGTCCTATCTCTAATAAAAAGGCATAAAAAGCCAAAAATAAATCAACATAATTAAACAAAATACTAGGTAGGAACCTAATCTTTCAGTCTACATTTTTGTCTAGCATTAGGGCAAACAGATCTTCCCACAAGTGCCTAGTTCCACAACTTCCCAACGTTTTGCGTGAGACATTTCACGAGACCCATTCCCCATAGACATGCACGTGCACACATAGACATGAAAGGGGGCTTCAGCCCCTGCCCTTTTACCCGTCGGCAAAAAAGTGCCCTCTCCAGACAATTTTTTTTTTTTTTTTTTTTTACCCAAAAATATATTTCAACTGCCCCTTGCGGCCTATCGGTAAAGCTGACGGAAATGTCAGTGGATGTGTTGGATGCAGCTCAAAGTGAACTTTCCTCAGGTATCTAGTTTGTCGCCGTACGACCTTCCTAGCCCGTGTTATTAAAGAAAAACGGGCGACAAATGACCAAAACTCAATCGAAAATCGCGATCGAAAACCGGCGAAAGTGGCCGTTTTCAAGTTGTTTTGGCCATTATCTCTGGAACAGAAGGTCCAATCTGCTCAGTTCAAAGCTCGTTGAGTGCGTGACTTTGAGGACATTAAGCACGTTATGATACTGTTTCGGGTTTTTGGGCCTACAAGTATGGTAATTGTTCGTAAAGTCCAATAGGTGCCCTTGAGAAATTCCAGCCTCTGCCTCTCCAAATCCTTCTGCACGTCCCTGCCCATAGATTATGCATATACGGCCTTTGGTTGGCTTCCAAGGGAAGTAATTATTGGCATAAATGTGCTTTAACCCATTAAGACCGGGAAAGAAGCTTGTAGATCTGTAATTTTTTTGAAAAATCGTGAACATTTGTGCAAATCTTTTAATATATATATATATATATATTTTAGGCGAACATTTTGTACTCCAATATTTGCTTCTGGGGGGTCCCTGGAACAAAATATTTTGGTGGCCATATACATATCATTGTTGGGGGTCCTTGACATGAAAAGGTTTGAGAACCACTGATATTATAGCAACATCAGTCTTTTCAAAAAAACTGTTTTTTTTCTACATTTGTAGAATCCCCAGAAGCAAAGATTTGAGTAAAAGAATGCTTTAAAAAATATAAATATTGTATATATTATAAATATATATATTATTATTTAATATATATATATTTATTACTATATATATAATATATAATATAAAAATGTTCGCTTTAAAACATATTTGTATTCACAAAATGTTCACGTTTTTTCAAAAACAGATCTCTACGAGCTCGTAGATCTGCTATTTTTGAATAGCCCAAAGAAATCTTAAAATGACACGGTAGGCTATGCGTTCCCGGTCTTAATGGGTTAAACTGGCCGTTTAGTGCCTGCGCGGGATCAGTTTCGGCGTATATATATCCGAGCTACAATGGTTCAATTAGAGTGCACACACAATACATTTCCATCCATTTGGGTATACTTTATTGGATGGGGATTTTTTTACCTCTTCAGCAGCCGAACACGTCGGACATCCATCAGCGGACTGCGAGGTCGGCATGGACAGCATCTGTGGAAGCCGGCCGACACCTCGGGGGGGAGGGGGGGTCCCATCAACCACCGGGGGAGGGGAGGGAGACCCATCTAACGGCGTCTTGGGTTCGCCCTGGATCAATACGGAGAGACTTCATCACTCAAGACACTTCACTCTTTGTGCTAAATGGCAAAAGATGAAGCCAGTTATGTTCTTGGGGGTATGTCGTACATCACACCCGTTGTCAACGTCAGTTTTCCCCCGGCGACCGCCACCAGGGGGTCGGAATAATGGACCCTTACGGGTCCTGTTATGAGAGCTCTGAGAGTGAACGAATGGAACCGAAATGGACCCCATATAACCGCTGAGGGTTTTACAGTGTATTATTAATGGGTAATAGATTGGTGTCCCCGAGATAAGAAATAAATAAATGGTATCAAATGGGCATCCATGGACCTAATGCAGTGTTTCCCAAACAGTGGGTCGTGGACCCATTTTTATGGGTCGCAAGTTTTCATTTCCTACATAAAAATGGAAGAAAAATAAAAAAATAAAAATAAATAGAAATGTTTTCAAAATAAATACATTAAAAAATCTGAATTTTTCATATATATTTGCTTAATAATTCCAATTCATACATAAATATAATATTAAAGAAATTCCATAAAAAAATACGTACACAAAAAACATAATAATAGCCTAATTACAAGCTTACAACACGTCGTGATACGACGTGTTGCAAGCTTGTAGATCTGCTATTTTCACTAGTTTGGGTCCCGGGGGAGACATCAAATTTCTCTTTTGGGTCTCGAGCTAGAACGTCTGGGAACCACTGGCCTAATGCATAACAAACTGGGGGGTCCTTGAAATGAAAAAGGTTGAGAATCAAATCACTGACATACATTGAGCACTAGTGTATGTATTCATGATAGGTCAGACCAGAGGCAGACCAAAGTGAAATACACTGGTTGCAGTGCAGCTCCTGGGGCCGTCGTCCACCATTTTGATGACAACTCAAGGTTATGATGATACCCTTGGAGTAATTCAACACTGCCATGACACTATGCTTATGGGGGCATAATGTACAACAATCAGAGGTCAAAGGTGACATCTCCTATTGAAGTGACTGTAACATTATAGCCCTTATTGATTTGTGGGAGCAAGATGCTTTTCTCGATCTATGTTTGTACCTTAGAACTGAATGTAAAGATACAACGTCATGCAAACTCCCCCTAAATAATTTAGTCCCCTTTGGTTGTTTTGTGGTATTTGTTACTGTGCATTCGCACATAAGTGAAATTTGTCCAATGCATTTAACCCATCCTAATTATTAGGAGCAGTGGGTGCCATTAATAAGACACCCAGGGAGCAGTGAGGGGTTTGTCTTGCTCAGGGACACTTCAACTGGGCCAGGGGTGAACCAGCAACCTTCTGATTACCAGACTGCCTAGTCTCTACCCATTCAGCTGCCACCCCAGAAAAAAAAGTATTTTCCTTGATTAGAAGGCTGTGGGCACCTTTTACCTGTTACTTATTTAATAATGACCTAACATCTAAAAATACATGTCTAAATGACAGTGTCACATCATGTTTTACCTTAGGTTCCAGGAGTTCAACGCAGTTTTCCATTTCAGCCATATAAGGGTCACAGTAGATCAGAATCTGTGTAAGTTCGATCTGCAAAGAAGAACCATTGTTAAAGACGGGGTGCCGTGATTTTCAGTGTTTTTTCCCCCCCCTAAAACATAATCATCAGGTATTATGGTTATACTAGGAGGAAGATTTTTTTTTCAAAAGTGTACAGAAAGTGTTAAAATTATGTTTTTATGTGGACACGGATAGAAAGTTCATTAAGTATACCTGGTTCTCACCTTAGCACCTCCTCCACCACCTTAGCACCACCCACCTGTCCTAGTCCCTCCTCCTCCTCATGCCCACACCTGTTGTGTTATGATAATGAGGGGGAGGGTATAATTTTACTGTGTCATTAAAGTGCTGTTTTTCTATTGGCACGTTTGACCCTCAAGGTTTCAGCCTCCAGGAAGAAACTCAAAATAGTCAGAGAAGACATAAAACACCATAAAAACACCACCAGGGGGCTTAATGAAGTTCTATCAACCTCATAGACACATGAAAGACAAAAAAAGTGCAAAACCATGGCACCACGTCTTTAAACCAACAGGGCATCTGTATCAAACTGTAATTCCCTCTCATCTCATCAAACTCACCTACAAGCTTATACTGTATAAAATCCCTTGCTGTTCTTTGTTTCTGACAGTTTATTTGAGGCCATTGGTAACAACTGGAGATTCAGCATGAAACACAACAGAAGTATTTCCGTCATGGAAAGCACCTCAAGACTTTACCATGAAATGATTGTGCTCCAGTCCCACTGAAGCCGAATGCTTTCATTTCAAAACCATAAAGATGCTGTTTTCACAAAGTAAAGCCTCGTTTATGATTCGGCAACAAATGTCGTGCGGTGCCTTGCTCGACAAAATAAATAACACATTTTAAACTGAAAAAGAGCATTGAAACTTTCTTCAGCTGAAAATACGTTATCGTTATAGCCTTGCTCAGCCATCTATAAGAGGGTTGGCTTGAGCGTGCGTGCGTGCGTCTGTACAGTATGTGTGTGTGTCTGGAGCTAATCTTCAAATGTCTTGTGCACACTGCCAGTAGGCCACAGAAGTATACCTCCACTTTTCTTTTCACATTTTGAAATATTAACCTTAAATGTTATAATGGCAGTCAATGGGGACTCGGCTTGGGCTGAAACCTTGCCCAGACACAGAGTCCATACGTCACAGATGTCTGACGTCACAGGCTGGCCACATGAAGTCTGAGAACCACACTGGAGCCACTGGAGTCATTTTGGGGGTGAACTATCCCTTTAAAACCACTAAAACCCTACAACCTATACTTAGCTGACTGGAGTTCCTCGGGGCTTCATACCAGGTCTGCTTGTATTTCCCTCTACACCTTGATCTCTAATATATAAGCTCACAACGAGAGCTTTTGGATTGGCTATTTTTGCTGAGTGTTCTCAGCGAAAAGTACAGAAAGAATTCACCAGAGCCAGTGTAGCAAATGTGAGCCATCCTACTTTAAAAAAATGTATTTAAAATAAATCAAATGTCATCAAAAATCTCCTCAGAATAGGGACGCTAGGGGTGCATGTGGTCAATAGGGCTGTCAAACGAATATTCGATATTCGAATATTATTTGAATATTGGGAAAATATGTATATTCGAATATGAAAATTAATATTCAAATTTAAAAAGATGAAAACGTTTTTGTTTGTTTTTTGACAGGGACAATACAAAAAACAATGTATGAAGTTATAAAAACAAACAAACAAAATATATGTTTTATTGGATCCGGGCACTCGATACATTGTTTTTTGGTACTGTTTCTGACACAAAAAAAATTAAATAAAAATTAAATAAAAAAAAATAAAAAAATGTAATATATTTTTTTATAATAATAATATTCGAATATATTCGAATATCTGCACATTTTTAAGACCAATATTCGAATATCATTTCTGAGGAAAGTTGACAGCCCTAATGTGGTTAAGCCCCACTTACGTCCACAGGCCGCCCATCCTCCACCCGGGTGGTGATGAGGGTCCGTCCGGAGGGGTCGATGCTGTCCTTCTCCTCCGTCAGCCTGCGCTCCACCAGCTTGCAGTCCACGTAGATGGAGACCATGCTGCTCTGGACGGAGAGGCCGAACTTGTGCCACTGGCGGTCGAACAGGACGTGGAGGTCGCGGCTCTTGAACGTGAAGTGGAGGCTGTTCTTCGAGAGGCCGTGGGCGGAGAACTCCACCGTCTTCTTGGCACCGTCTACGACGACGGACGCCTAATAAGGAGGAGGTGAGGAAAGGATTCAAACAAAAAGGGCTTTTTTTTCCACCAGCAACACAGACTTAACCCTCTTTAAGACCTGGGACGCATCTGTGTCATTTTTTGATTTGAGCTAAAAATAGTTATTTTACACTTTGGCTATTCAAAAATAGCAGATATACAAGCTCATAGCGCGGCACCGAGTGCCGCGCTACGAGCTTGTAGATCTGCTATTTTTGAAAAATCATGAAAATGTGTGCAAATCTTTGAATATAGATATTTTTAAAGCGAACATTTTTAACTCAAATATTTGCTTCTGGGGGGTCCCCTGGAACAACATATTTTGAGATGGGGGTCCGCGGCCAAATACATATCATTTTGGGGTTCCTTGACATGAAAAAGTTTGAGCACCACTGATATAGAAACATACGTTTTTCAGAAAACTGTTGAGATTTAGAAGACATTTGTAGAATCGGCTTCAGGTCTTAATGGGTTAATAACGTTTATTTTATACGTGTTCTTCGATTTTAACCACTTTCACCCTGGCGGCCCTATTTTGGGCATGTCATTGTAGGGGGTTAAAAAAAAGGAGTTAACATAATTTTTTCAACAATTTCCACATTTTCAAATATAGCGGAAATAGCCAATTTACAAGGTCACATCGCGACACGTTGTGATCTTGTAGATCTGCTTTTTTTTGTTTTGCTATTCATTGTACAACAACGTATATAGGGGCTTAAGTGGTTAAAGTGTTCTGTAAGCCCACCTGAGTACCTCCTGAGTGGTCAAATATCTGCCAAAGGAACCATCTGTCCTTTTTCGTTGTTCTCCTCATCCGGAAGGTGGCCACCAGGGAGTATTCGTTTGAGATTCCGTTTGGAAAAACCAATCTAGGAAGAAAAAAAAGAAGATCAAACCGCAGTGTCAGAAAATGATTCAATTTAAATTTTAATCTCATTTAAATAGTGAATTCAATATGTCCTAGTGCACTGAATAAATTCAAGTTTTACCTTAACCCGTTTAGACCGGGTCATTTTTTAGGTTTCTTTGGGCTATTCAAAAAAATAGCAGATCTACAAGCTCATAGCGCTGCACCGAGTGCCGCGCTATGAGCTATGAGATCTGCTATTTCATGTTTTGAAAAATTGTGAAAATTTGTGCAAATCTTTTAAGATATATATATTTTTAAAGCTAACATTTGTAAAAAAAAATTTGTTCCAGGGACCCCCCAGAAGCAAAGATTTGAGTTACAAATGTTCGCTTTAAAAAAAATATATATATTCAAAGATTTGCCCAACTTTTGTCGTTTTTTCAAAAAAATAGCAGATCTACAAGCTCATAGCGCGGCACTCGGTGCCGCGCTATGAGCTTGTATATCTGATATTTTTGAATAGCCCAAAGAAATCTAAAAATGACATCGATGCGTTCCCGGTCTTAAAGGGTTAAGAGTCAAGAGTGAGCTTTTATATATATCCCCATGGCAACATCAACCACAAGCTTTGTTTGAGCCGTGGGTATAGCTTTTAGTGTCTGAACAATAAACACAAGCCAATCAACCTTCAATGAATCGATAAAAGTATTTCATTATGCCCGCACAAAAGACACACACACATAAATAAACCTTTTGATTTAATGACAAAGGTGATTCCATCGAACGTCATTAATTTCATACCGACCTCTTCAGCGTCGTAACAGTAATGGGTGCAAAATCAATGAAGTCGACCGTATATAGCTCAAGAATTAGCATACGTCAAATTCATAGAGTGCAACAGACTCTCAGTCTCATTGCAACCTCTCAACCCCGTTCTTTCATACTATTTTGTAAGAAATGTTTTACTTTTTACTTTTAAAAAAGGCGCTTAACCCATTAAGACCCGGGGGAAAAGCATCTGTCGTTTTAGATTTTATACTTTGGCTATTCAAAAATGGCAGATATACAAGCTCATAGCGCTCGGTGCATAATTTGTGCTAATCTTTGAATATATATATTTTTTGGTGAAGCGAACATTTTTAACTCAAATCTTTGCTTCTGGGGATTCTACAAATGTCTTCTAAATCCTAACAGTTTTTTTGGAAAAATATTATGTGTCTATATCAGTGGTTCAATTTGAGTAAAAAAATTTACTGTAGCTTTAAAAATATATAAATATATATTCAAAGATTTGCAAAAAAAATGACGATTTTTCAAAAAATTGCAGATCTACAAGCTCAGTGCCGCGCTGTGAACATGCATATCTGCTACTTTTTTTAATAGCCAAAGAAATATGAAGATGACACAGATGCGTTCCCGGTCTTAATGGGTTAATTGGCTGGAACTTAAGATCCTGATGATATTTTACATTAAAGCATTTGCAGCCAAAAAGTGAAACCGCCATAAACATAATAAATCAAGTTCAGTGTAAAAAAATAATAATGATAAGGTCACTGAGAAGCCAGCACACACTGCCTGGGGGAAGGAGAAAGAGGGAGGGGGGGGGGGGGGGAGAGAGAGAGAGAGAGAGAGAGAGAGAGCCCTCAGACAGTTCGGAAATGAGTTTTGTTCCCAATAGATCATCCCCCTGTTCTCTCCGAGCTTGATATCCTCCCAGATTGTATGTGTCTTGAATTATTTGAAACCGGCAGGAAAAGGTACACAACCTACGATGATAAATACGCCAAGTTAAAGCTCCTGAAAAATCAAATGCTTTTATGAAAAGCAGAGAACCGGTTGGGAAGGCTATTCGTACGTAGCCCCCAAGGGGGCTAAATGGCTATTTCAGCCGCAATCCAATAGGAAGAGTGGCAACGCTATTTGTTAAACTGATTCATGTAAAAGATTCAACGTGAAACATTTCCGAGCTGTCTATGCATATAACATCAGGCAATAAATGTGTAACGCAAACCTCATAAATAATAAGTGCCAAGAAATAAAATGTAAGATGTTTTTTGTTTTTTTTAACCCATTAAGACCGGGAACGCATCTGTGTCATTTTAAGGTTTATTTAGGCTATTCAAAAATAGCAGATATACAAGCTCGTAGCGCGGCACCGAGTGCCGCGCTACGAGCTTGTAGATCTGCTATTTTTGAAAAATCGTGAAAATGTGTGGAAATATTTTAATATATATTTCTTAAAGCGAACATTTGTAGCTCAAATCTTTGCTTCTGGGGGTCCCTGGAACACACTATTTTGAAATAGGGGTCTACGGCCAAATACATATCATTTTGGGGGTCCTTGAAATGGGATTAGGATTTAGAAGACATTTTGTAGAATCGGTCTCAGACCTTAATGTGTTAAAGGAGATCTCCAAGGGGCTGAGTAGTAACTGAAAGATCATGATAAGTTTGAATGGATATAATCCAGCGGAGGTATTTTGCCGGATGCTATAAATATGCGCTGTGCTATGGCAGGCTCCTGGACTCCAACGGCAACGTTCACAGGGTTCAAAAACAAGTATGCTCTCATTTCAAAACACAGTGTGCCATGCTTGATCCCTGGGGGGTGCCGGGGGGCAAAGTTCTCGACCCTGTCTTGACAGCTATCCGTGCCTAAAAACACACACGCAATCGGCAGGTGGATTTTGTTTTGAACGCTGTTTTTCCTGACTTTTTGCAAGAGAACAAACTCCCACTCAGTACACTTACTGTAACTCGTGGCAGTCGCTGACATTCTGAATGCCAGAGATCAGAATCCAAGATAGTTTTACCTTTTATACAACAGCCTGTCAGCCAAATAAAAAGAAACAGAGAGAGCTAAAACAGAAATACAGTGTAGCCTATCTAATTTAGGTTCATCATTCGTACGATATAACTTAGATTGGACAATCTAAGGTTATTATGTAAGATCTAAAACTATCTAAGATGCGACCACTTCCGATGCAGTAGGGATTAAAGTTACAGTAGAAACATCCCATTACCACATACAGTCAATTTCCCACAAATACTGTATAAGCATGAACAGAACAATAATATAAAAAAAAGGTCTTTCTTTACTGTCCAGGCAACTGACCGAGTGCCTTGGACCCAGCATACCAACATTAAACTTGAGTTAAACAATGCCGTCACACATTTTCTTTTGTCTTATAACGTAATATAAGATAATTTCACTATTTCTGACCATTTTCGTTCCATTTCCTGAAAAATAAAAGTTCCACCCGAGGTTTCCATACGATATGCAATGGCCATTGCCTGTGAACATATTCCTCTCGATAGCGTACAAACCAAAGCAAAAACCAGCCTTGTTAGGCAGAGCGTCTTCTTCTATTATCAAAATGCATGACCGACTATGATATGGTCGATGTCAGGCTGAAACCTTGTATGTCCAAAACTGTTACTATTCAGAAAATGAAGGAGAGAACAACAAAACGTGTTCCAAATGGATCCACAGTAGCTATTATTTAGTCACAAGCTCTTCTTAACACTTTCATTGGTTAAATATGTATACAACCCACAGACACACTAAGCCACTTTAAACTTGGTGTCCCTATTTTGGGCGCACACGAAGGCACATGTGAAGATTCTTCAAAAATATCTAAAATAGCAGGTCTACAAGCTCACAATGCATTGCGATGTCAAATGTTGTGAGCTTGTAGATCGGTTATTTTTGCTACTTGTGTGTGACACTGTCATACGGCGAAATATTAAGCATTAAGTATAAGCAAAAAGTTGAAATATGGAGAGATTTCTGCCCGACAGCAATGATATCACAGAAATCACCACAAAGATTAAGCCCTATTTGATACTTGTGCTATTCGAAAAAAGCTAATATGTGTATCAGTAAGCCCAATAAGTCAGATAATAAGAATGTAAAATGTTTTATAAGTCTGAATCTGCACCCAGAATCGCAGATACTGTATAGCAGGTGTGAGGTAAACCCTACTGGAAACTTCTATTGCAATATCGGTCAAATCAGTTCGAGTTCCATTAAGACCTGAGACCGATTCTACGTTTTCTGAAAAACCTATGTTTCTATATCAGTGGTTCTCAAACTTTTTGAACCCCGAAATTATATGGATTTGGTTGCGGACCCCCATCTCAAAATATGTTGTTCCAGGGACCCCCAAAAGCAAAGATTTGAGTAATGAAAGTTTGCTTAAAAATTATATATATTCAAAGGTTTGCACAAATGTTTCACTTTTTTTCAAAAATAGCAGATCTACAAGCTCATAGCGCGGCACTCGGTGCCGCGCTATGAGCTTGTATATCTGCTGTTTTTGAACAGCCAAAGAAACCTAAAAATGACACAGATGCTTTCCCGCTCTTAATGGGTTAATCCGTAATCGGCCAAAATGTCAATATCGTGCATCCCTAGAAAGCTACCAACTGCCAGCATATCAGCTCATAGTTTATCGTAAAGCAAGCCGACCTCCGGACCGATACGAGTGCGTTTTCTAATGAGAAAGACGCTGGCCTTATGAACGTGGACGATAAGAAAGGGAAACCAACTAAAAGTGCAAGCACTTCCAGACTTGAGTTTCCAGAGATGAATAAGTGGGGGTTGCACAATAGGAGAATACTAAGTCAGATACGTTGCTTGCAGTGAAGCCCCACAACACTAATCTCCTGATGCAGCACTAATACACCTTTAACCCGTTCAAACCGGGAACGCATCTGCGTAACCACTTTAACTATTATTTTATACTTTGGCTATTCAAAAATAGCAGATATACAAGCTCGTAGCGCGGCACCGAGTGCCGCGCTACGAGCTTGTAGATCTGCAATTTCTTTTTTTTAATCGTGAAAATGTGTGCAAATCTTTGAATATTAATTTATATATTTTATTATATTATATTATATTATATTAATTTATATACAACATATTTTGAGATGAAGGTCCACGGCCAAATACATATCATTTTGGGGGTCCTTGACATGAGAAAGTTTGAGAACCACTGATATTATAGCAACATAAGTTTTTTTTTATTATTATTATTAGGATTTAGAAGACATTTGTAGAATCCCCCAGAAGCAAAGATATGAGTTAAAAATCTTCGCTTTAAAAAAAATATATATATTCAAAGATTTGCACACATTTTCAATAAAAAAAAAAAAAGCAGATCTACAAGCTCGTAGCGCGGCACTCGGTGACGCGCTACGAGCTTGTAGATCTGCTATTTTTTGAATAGCCCAAAATAAATCTTGAAAATGACACAGATGCGTTCCTGGTCTTAATGGGTTAAAACCACAGATGGAGAAACAAATAACACAAAAGTATCCCAGAGTCTCCACTGCCTCAGCAGAATTTTGCTCGATCCAAACGCTCCCTTTACACTGTGTATTAACGGTTATCTTAAGACACGTACTATCTGACTTTGAGCTTATGCTGCAGTATAAAAAACTACTGCGTCCGCAAAGCTTTGTAAATCCTGTCACCATGAAACGCATCAGATGGCGCTCAGTAGACATGTATGTTGCGTGAATGCTGCTCCATTTCTAATCCAACACAATACCAATGGAAATTAACAACTTAAACCCCTAGCATCCCTATTCTGGGGACAATTATTTTGGCAAAGATAGCCAATGTACAAGATCAAAACACATTGCGTTGCAAGCGCGTTTTGACCTTGTAGATCGGTTATTTTCAGTGGTGGAAAAAGTGCAACATTTCTTTACTTAAGTAGAAGTATTATACTGCAATGTAGAAATACTCTGTTACAAGTATAAGTCCGGAATTCAAAAAGTATTGGCATCAAAATGTACTTAAAGTACCAAAAGTAAAAGTACTCATTATGCAAAATGTCCCATTTCAAGTTTTCATATGTATACAAATCTTTTGAAAATAGCCGATCTATGCGACGCATTGTGAGCTTGTAGATCGGCTATTTTGAAATGGCCGAAATATATAGGGCTGAAGTGGTTAATGCATGTTTCGTAAAAATAATCAAATAAAAATCTACAAAGTAACTAGTAACTAAAGTTGTCAAATAATTGTAGTGGAGAGTAGTAAAAGTACAATATTTGCCTCTGAGATGTAGTGGAGTAGAAGTAAAAGTATTGGAAATTGGAAATACTCAACTAAAGTACAAATACCTCAAAATTGTACTTAAGTACAGGTGCTTGAGTACATGTACTTAGTTACATTCCACCACTGGTTATTTTTCGGCATAGAGATTTGATGTAGAGGGAAAAAATGAGGGGGCCCAGTGCAGTATAGACTCTGATCAATGAAGTATATAGGGTCTAAAGTGGTTAAAATACTTTCAAAGTCATTTGTGTTGACGTGTTTTCAACTCCATTGTCAATCATGTTTTGTTGTATTTATCCTTGTGCAACACAACTCACATTAAGGGAACAATGCAAGGTACCCATGTGTGGTTACTTGCTAACGCCTTTTCGAATGGAATGAATGGAGAAGCCACTGTTCCGCTGCCAAAGTCTTGAAATAAACAATCCATTGGGTATACTGCAAATTGTATTATTGTTTTAACATCTTGCCGAAAAAACAAAATGAGAAGAATACATTTTGCAATTTCTCTGAGAGTAACAAGATTTATGTGGATCTTAGAGATAAATGTTTAATGCCGCGTGTCAATACAACGCGGATAAATCGGTATCTGCATGGGATCTCGATACGTCGAGACACAAGGTAATGCAAGGTTAAAAGCGTCCCCAAAATAATGTCTGCAGGGATAGACGGATACGGCAATTTATTGCTGTAATAAACAGAGAAAGTTCCAATGAAAGATATCCTGGGTACACTTCCATCTGAAACAAGTTCCGAGTGAGCGGAGGCCTCTTAGAGCGGTGTCATAATACATATTGTGCCAAGGAGGTGACAGAACATTAGCCAGATGTAGAAAGTCGAGCATCTCTACGTACATCTTAACCCATTAAGACCTGGAACTGTATCATTTTTAGATTTGAGCTAAAAAGCATTATTTTACACTTTGGGCTATTCAAAAATAGCAGATATACAAGCTCATATCGCGGCACCGAGTGCCGCGATATGAGCTTGTAGATCTGCTATTTATGAAAAATCGTGAAAATGTGTGCAAATCTTTGAATACATATATTTTTAAAGCGAACATTTTTAACTCAAATCTTTGCTTCTGGGGGGTCCCTGGAACAACATATTTTGATGGGGGTCCACAGCCAAATACATATCATATTGGGGGTCCTTGACATGAAAAATATTGAGCACCACTGATATAGAAACATACGTTTTTCAGAAAACTGTTGGGATTTAGGAGACATGTAGAATCGGCTTCAGGTCTCAATGGGTTAAGAGTAAAGTGAGAGACGTTTCAGAAGGCTGTTGGAAGGGGGCAAGAGGGGGCCCCTCACTCCAGGCCTTCCGTTCCCTCCCCCCCAGCTGACATGCAATATCGTCTGTTAAAGCACTCAGATAATTGGATATGAGGGGGATCGCACTCTCTCTCTCTCTCTCTCTCTCTCTCTCTCCTGTAATCGCCTCGCCGTCAGCAGTGTCCTTTGAGCAACCAACAGCTCCTTGGTCATGCGGGCCAGCCCAGACAGCGGTATACTAAGGCAGTGGAAGTGGAGTAGGTGCCCGTTACTGCCGTACATCTGGGACTGGGCTTGAGTGAATAGGGAAATAAATCACTAATCATTTGACCCCGAGATATTTCCCTCCACTAACCAGAGCAGAGAAGGGGACACCGCCATTTACAGTTTTTGCGTGTTACACAATTACACTAATAACATCCTCCCTCGCTTCCTTTATATATATATAGCACCTTTTATACGACGCGCTCTACTATTCTCATTACTGTACTTTTCCACCCATTCACACACACATTCACACACACACCGATGGTGGAGGCAACCATGCAAGGTACCAACCTGCTGATTGGGAGCAGTTAGGGGTTCAGTGTAGGGATGTTCGATATTATCGGCCTCCCGATATTATCGGGCGTTATTGGCATAAAAATGTAATATTGGAAAAGATCGGTATCGTTTTTTTGGGGGGGGAAAAAACAACTTTTTAATAGAGTTCTTACTGTATGGTGTGTGTGATATGAAATGTGAGCTTAACATAATCACAGTAATCCTTAATCATATTCCATCATATTCAAGGGCTTTTGCAGGGAAATGAGACAGACTGCAGTCACTTTCAAATTAGAGCACTGCAGAGGGCAGGCGTCTGTGTCCAGCTGATGCTCGTTGACGCTCGTTAATGTTATAGGCATGGAAGGCAATTATGCTTCTGCACTGTCAAATAGGCCAACATCTAATCTAAGATTAGTGGAACTCATTCAAATGACCCGGGACTCACTTTATTGAAAACCTAACAACATCACTGTATTAGATTCATTAGATATTATATTGATATTATAGCTATTTTATTTTAATAGATATCTGATGTTGTGACCTGACAATTAGTTGACTTACGGTGAAAAAGACCCCATATATCGGTATCGGTTGATATCGGAAATTAGGAGTTGGACAATGTATCATAGATCAAGGTGTTCATGTCACAGTTCCAGGTGACCAGTGGTGGAAAGTAATTAAGTACATTTACTTAAGTACTGTACTTAAGTACAATTTTGAGGTATTTGTACTTTACTTGAGTATTTCCAATTTCCAATACTTTTACTTCTACTCCACTACATCTCAGAGGCAAATATTGTACTTTTACTCCACTACATTTACTTGAAAACTTTAGTTACTAGTTACTTTTCAGATATAAACTATGATATTATAAAACATACATTAACCACTTTAGCCCTATTTTATACATAGCGGCTATTTGAAAATAGCCGATCTACAAGCTCACAACGCGTCGCATCGCGACGCGTTGTGGGCTTGTAGATCTGCTATTTTCAAATATTTAGTAATTTTACTTTTGGTACTTTAAGTACATTTTGATGCCAATACTTTTGTACTTTTACTCAAGTACATTTTTTATTCTGGACTTTTACTTGTAACAGAGTATTTTTATATTGCAGTATTGGTACTTTTACTTAAGTAAAGAATTTGAGTACTTTTTCCACCACTGCAGGTGACCAGGTTATAAAGAATGTACTGCTTAAGTTTAAGACGCACCTTTGTGTGTCATTTTTGCACCGCAGTGGTTCTCAAAGTGGGGTCCGGGGACCTCCACTGGTCCTTGAAGGGGTTACCAGGGGGTCCCCAGCTAAATTTGTTAAAACAGCATGACAATTCAAATCTGTTTAACCACTTTAACCCTATTTTATACTATAGCTATTCGAACATGGTCGATCTACAAGCTCACAAAGCGCTGCGACGCACTGTGAGCTTGTAGATCCGCTATTTTAACCCATTGAGACCTGAAACGCATCTGTGTCACTTTAGATTTCTTTGGCTATTCAAAAATAGCAGATATACAAGCTCATAGCGCGGCACCGAGTGCCGCGCTATGAGCTTGTAGATCTGCTATTTTTGAAAAATCTTGAAAAAATATTTTTCAGATTTTTTTCAAAAAACTGTTAGGATTTAGAAAACATTTTTAAGAATCACCTCAGGTCTTAAAGGGTTAAAAATTGGCTAACGGGAGGGTGGGCAGGCGTGCCGTCCGGCCAATCGGACGGACCACTCAGACATAACCATAAACAAAACCCGATTCGCCCATATAAAGGCAGGGCCACGGCCACGTCACTCTGACTCAGACATAATAACCATAAACAAATCCGATACGCCCATAGGCCTGTCACTATGACTCAGACAGACAAACCATAAACAAACCCGATACGCCCATAGGCATGTCACTATGACTCAGAGACATAACCATAAACAAACCTGATACGCCCATACATAGGCATGTCACTGACTCAGACACAAAATATTTTCAAATAGGGGTCCGCAGCCGAATACACACAGGGGTCTGTGACATGAAAATGTGTGAGAACCATTGCTGTGGCGTTCTTAATATCTCTGCCTCATTATCCCAGCTTAGGCATTGCTCATAATCTTCCTCCCTCCTTCTAACAAAACTCTCCGAATCAGTATAATTCACAGTAGGCCTATATTAATTCTGTCCCAATTATTCCCTGTCTAATGGCCGACCTCACAGCTTGCCCTTATCAGCCAAAGCAGATGGAACTTCTCTAAGCATGGGCATATCAGTGTTACATCATGTCAACGCCGCCATGAATCACCGGCACGATTGCAGAGTTTTGTGAGATATGCAGAGTAGATTTTCAGTGTTATTTTAGGATTTTAGGATCAGAGCGGCTCTGTGGGGGCAGATTTTATGTTAAACTACAGCGTTTTGAATTGGATTAGCAATCACCGCTCTAACTGCATCGTGTGGGCACAGGCGTTTTGGGCAAACACTGAGGCTTTTTGATTGTCCCTGGCCCTCATCACGCCACGGAATGCCTCCCTGTTTCTACAACAGCTGCCTGCATACATCCAAGGCGCGCTTTGCAGAACAGTAGCAATTCTGAAATAGCATGCACAGGAATTACTTTACTGCAGGGGAGCTGTCAGGCATACTTTATGAGATATCCACAACATGATAAATAATCTGGCTGTAGCATCTGTAGTGAGATGCATCCCAGAGGCTGCTGTGCACAATAATAAGTACCACACAAACACACACACACGCGTGCGCGCGCACGCACGCACACACACTCACAAACGCACCCAACACCAAACTACTCACTCTGTTGGCTTAATGAGCGGGCTGCTTCCTAGACGAAAAGACGGCCTGTCCTCTGTGACTGTTCCCTTTCTGAGCAGAAACGTTTCCGTCAGATCAAAACCTGTGTGACCAAGATTACGAGATGTCAGAAAATGTAACCCATTAAGACCTGAGGCCGATTCTACAAAATGTCTGTTTTTAGAATGTCTTCTAAAAAACTGTTTTTTGAAAAAACGTATGTTACTATGTCAGTGGTTCGCAAACTTTTTCATGTCGTGTCAAGGACCCCAAAATGTATATGCATTTGGCCAAGGACCCCCATCTCAAAATGTTTTGTTCCAGGGACCCCCCAGAAGCAAAGATTTGAGTTACAAATGTTCGCTTTAAAAATATATGTATTAAAAGCACACATTTTCACGATTTTTCAAAAATAGCAGATCTAGCAGATTTTTCAAAAATAGCAGATCTACAAGCTCATAGCGCGGCACTCGGTGCCGCGCTATGAGCTTGTATATCTGCTATTTTTGAATAGCCAAAGTGTAAAATAATGCTTTTTAGCTCAAATGAAAAAGTGACACAGACGCGTTCCAGGTCTTAATGGGTTAAGAAAAGAACAAATGCAGTCTTATCATAATATGTACAATTAATGCATATTTACATATATGAAGAATATTGCAAATGCCTTGAACACGTCATGGTAGGTCAAACAAGGTGATGAGAAAGTGACAGCTAAGCATGAACCCACGTGAGATTGACACTGGCATGTGCAGCATTTCAAAGTGAACTACGATATGTTAGCATGAATGAAGTGATCACACTTACCAGTAATTTGTAAAGGACGATCTAAACTGCTGGAGAAACGGCGGTCCTCCACTGTCAACGCTGGACATGAATTATCTGCGAAACAGAGGCATATTTTTTTGCAAGTTTGAATGACAATGCAGTAGAATCACATTAAATCAAACCTTCTGAAATGACAAACTGTCCCAAGAAGAACTATGAACAAAGCAATCGCTAACTCAATTGGTTGTGCACAATACTGTTTCTAAACTTAAGCCCTACAATATACACTTCTACGTACGACGACCAGCTAAAATAGCCAATCTGCATGTCACCCTTTTGAAGATTTTTTTTTGAAAAATGTCCCCTATAACAGTGGGTTTCAACCTTTATCATGCCAAGGACCCCTAAATTGATATACATTTGACCACGGACCCCCCATCTAAAAATGTTTTTTGCCAGGGATCCCCAGAAGCTAATATTTTAATATTTGAGTTACAAATGTTTGCTTTAAAAAAATATATATATATTCAAAAAGATGCACACATTTTCAAGGATTTTCAAAAATAGCAGGCTCATAGCGTGGCACTCGGTGCAGCGCTATGAGCTTGTATATCTGCTATTTTTGAATAGCCAAAGCTAAGTGGTTAAAATTGTGACGCTGTTAACTCATTTAGCTGGGATTACATTTAAATGACAAATCCCAAAGGCTTGATCATCATCAGTGTACATGGCTTTTGGGAGAGCTGTCCTTGGTCTTCTTTGAGTGGACTGTCTAGCAGATTTTGGAGCAATGAGCTGTTTGTGCAGTAGGTGGACGGTTCATGGTTGTAACACTTTTTTGTTCAAACATGCACTGTACTGTATATCCATGTTTGTGCTATACTGTACTTCTCAAACTTTGATATAAGATGCCCATACTGTAGCCTGCCCCAAATAGCGCACCAAATAGCATAATTTATACAGTATACTGAATAATCACAGGACGAGTGAATTAATCTAAAATACAGATACTATTCCACACTCCACAGTAATGCTATGCTTTTCCAGAACATTTACAAGTTTTGAAATACATTTAGAGTTAAAGGTAGGGTAAGTGATTTGCAATTATTCAAATAATTGCAAAATGGGTCTATGTTCTGATAGTGCTCGTTACTATAGAGTGTCCTGTCCATATAAAAAGTCTCCATGTCTCTCCAGCTCTTTATAAAACAGAAAATGTATTTTGTAGTTTTTTTTTTTTTTTTTTAGTTTCATTTCCAATTTTATCCAACCAGGACAGAGAACTCAATCAGGATATAGATTAAACAAGTGAAATTGGAAGTGATGACACTAAGAAATGAGCAGACAAAATTTTAACTGGAACACTATACAAATTAAGCTTAAAAATGGGTACTTTCTCCTGATTGGCTGAGATTTTGACACCTACCGAAAAATGTATTTTCTGTTTATTAAAGAGCTGGAGAGACAGGGAGACATCTGTTACTGAACAAACACTCTATAGCAATGATTACTATCAGAATATAGTATTTTAACCTTTTAACAAAATACTTTTTGTTTTAACCAAAAAATATCACTTACCCTACCTTTAACTATTTGTACTCCCTTTTTCTCAGAAGTTAGTCGTTACGCCAATTAATCCCCCCCCACACACAGATCTATGTTGCCACTGCTGTCGTACTCTATTGGTTCACCTGCCAGTGAGGTGCCCCCACTGAGAGTATCTCCGTCCTATTCCTCCCGTTCAACACCCCCCACTGACACTATAGCCGCCAACAAATCGACAGAAGATCGCCCTCCCCACCCGGCTTCTCTGCCCCGAACACGGCCAATAGAAAGAAACTGTGCCTCCTTCACATGTGTTACCAATGATACTAATGAAGGCTCTGTTCCATTCTGGTCAAACAGAGTCAGGGTGCTGATGTTGTGCATGTTGACTCACTGGAAACACTCTGTTACACCCAGTGGGTCTCAAAAGTGTGTTCCAGGGACCCTCATGGTTCCTTGAGGGGGTTATAAATGGCCCTTTACGGGTGTGTAACTCTGAGAGTGTACAAATGGAACCAAATGGACCCGTAAGGGTCCATTTGGTTCCATTTGTCCAACTCTGAGAGTTACCCCCATAACTCTCAGAGTTATGGGGGTCCCTTGAAATTAAACGGTTTGAGAACCACTGTGCGACATTAAATGGAACAGAGCCTTCATTAGTATCATTGGTAATGCCTGTGAAGGAAGTAAGGAAGAGGCCCAATTTCTTTCCAATGTGGCTGCTGTGCATACTGTAGAACCTATTGAGTTTGTACAGACGCTCAGCCCTAACCGGAATGCACTGCGGTGGATTGGAAGCCCTACTCTCTGCGGTGGGAGACAGGTACTTTATCCCTGCAACACCCGAGCGCCTCAGGATGTGAAGTTATTAGGTAATAGTTAGTTAGGGAAGGGGCAGACGTGGGTCTGAGTATGTGCAGGTATGTCTGATGTGACAGAGTTACACTGTTGACATTCATCCCTACGCTAGAGAAGCGGGTTGTTTGAAATGTCACATGAAAGACACACAAAGTAAATATTGCACATTTGAAGCCCTTTGGGTGCTCTTGAACATTGAATTGTTCTCTGTTCTTTGATTGTCTAAATAGTTTAGAAAATTAAAGAACAGATACGTACGACAAGCCCTGTACGACGGAACGCTGTGTCAGCGAAGCTCGAGGAATCATCAAAGATCTAAAAACCATCCCAACCACAGACTGTTCGAGATGTTGCCGCATGGAAAACGGCTACGTGGTCTCAAAGCTACTAGCAATAGACTGCAAAAAAAGCTTCTTTCCACAAACAATCAGGTACATGAACGATCTGACAAGAACCAGAACGAACCAGGGCAAAGGGAAATGCTAAGCTTACACCCAACCCCATCCGTCCTTTTCTTGCACTATTATGCTTGAACTGCACCTACCTAGTCTGCTGTACATAGAATATACTGTGAAGTTCTTTACACAAAGTTAGGTGGCAGGTACAATATACCAAGTCTTTTATGCACATGTACATTTGATGATGCTCCATTTTATTCTCTTTTTGCACTCTTTCTTTTCTTTAAATCTTTTTACTTTTTACTATTATTCTGTTGTTGTTATGATCTATGCTGCTGCATTGTCTGAAGGAAGATAAAAAACTAAATAAGTGTTACTCTTATGTACCTGCAGTGGTGGAAAGTATCTAAGTACATTTACAATTTTGAGGTATTTGTACTTTACTTGAGTATTTCCAATTTCCAATACTTTTACTTCTACTCCACTACTTTTACTCCACTACAATTCTTTGAAAACTTTAGTTACTAGTTACTTTTAAGACATAAATTATTATATTATTTAACATATATTAACCACTTTAGCCCTTTAACCAATTTTATACCTAGGCTATTTGAAAATAGCCGATCTACAAGCTCACAACGCGTCGCATCGCGACGCGTTGTGAGCTTGTAGATCTGCTATTTTCAAACATTTTAGTACTTTTACTTTTGGTACTTTAAGTACATTTTGATGCCAATACTTGTAATGGAGTATTTCTACATTGCAGTATTGATACTTTTACTTAAGTAAAGAATTTGAGTACTTTTTCCACCACTGTGTACCTGTACACAAGATGTAACAACAAAGTACAACCTTGAACCTTGAGATAACAGAGCACTCGGGTGGCACAGTGCTAAAGCAGCTGCCCACCGCTTTGTCGAGCGAGCGTCTATACGAACACAATCGGCCCGTGTTCGAGGAGGAGGCAAGCCGGGCAGGGAGGGTGATACTTGTCACTACATGTACTCCTACGGGCCGGGGCCGCGGCACCTGTCAGCGGGGAGTGTTGGGGCGGGAGGAGTAGGACGAAAGCTCTACGTCCTCCCGGTGGAGGCTCCTCACTGGCAGGTGAGCCAGTAGGATACAACAGCAGTGACAACACAGAAATGTGTGTGGGGAGTAGAGATGCGCGGATCGCGGTTTTAGCCACGGTTGCCGCAGTTAACCGCAGTTTGGGTGGATTTGGGTCAATCAAATATAATTATTAATTCATATTGGATAAACCGCGGGTGAAATAATGCGGGAATTAAATTAATGATATCAATCTATAGGCCTATAATAGCTTTTAAAAAGCACTACATTTCACCGTGTGTGCGTTTGTAGTATTTTAATATTACGTCATTTTACACCAGGCACAAAATAGCCGCTCACGACATGTTGCTTTGCGGGCAGCCAGTGTTGCCAGGTTGCGAGAGAAATAAGTAGCCAGGTCTATGAAAACAAGCCCAAAACAAGTGCCAAACAAGCCCAAAAGTCGCAACACAGAGCATTGTTTTTGCTCTGTGTTTTGTTTTCACTTTTTCTTTCTTTTTCTGTAAAGCACTTTGAGCTGCATTTATGTCATGAAAGGTGCTATATAAATAAAGTTTATTATATTAAAAGTCGCTTATAAAAAGCTTATAAAAAGCCGACATGGCAACAAAGTGGTTGAAAGCGAAAGTAACTTAATGAAGACGTTCGCTTGTTGTTACCATGGTTGTGGATTGTATACAGTCACTGCATCGCGACAGTGGTGAGTAACACTGTTTATAAGAAAACTAACATCAGGAAAATAACAATTATTTGGTGCGGTTGGTGCGGATCTATAAATAGGATGATATAAGTACCGCGGGTGGATGGCGGATGGATAATGAACTCTACTCTAAATCTCTTTGCTGAAAATAGCCGATCTACAAGCTCACAAAGCGCTTCGTGATCAGCTATTTTCCCCTGGATGTTCGCCCATTTTTGCTGAATGTTCACCTATTTATAACATGCCCAGAATAGGGATGCTGAGGTTAAGCAGAGAGACTGCTGATTCATATTTTATGAGTGACACCCTTACCTAGAATACTGAGTGCAAGCCAAATACCATGATTATATCATTTGCAAGCTGTGACCCAACTCTTGGTTTGCGTTTGAAGTTTTGAGCCAACTGGCAGAGTGGGGTACAGTATGTTACAAGCGTGGTCACAGCTAATAATCAGCATGACATTCTTTTTTCGTTGCTGTCCGGCAGGAACCAGCGTCAAAACTCCATTTTGACGCTTTTGCATTTTTTTCCATAAATCAGTGCTATTGATCACACTTTACGTCTCTGTGTTGGTAAAACAAATATTGAACCAATGAAAAGTATTAAAAAGTGCTTCTGACAAAACCAGCTAACTCCATTGGATCCTCAAACTTTCTGCTAAACCAGCTAACTCCACCCCCTTTGGTGGAGTTAGCTGGTTTTGCTGACTCCAGGCTCCACCCCCTTTTGACCTCCAACAGCTGTTCTTATCATCAGCTGTTCTTATCAATGATGAACAAAACCTCCATTTTTGTTTCGTTTTTGTCATTTCCTGAAAAATGAACATTTTGGAGTTAGCTGGTTTCTGCCGGACAGCAGAGATATACAGTATACCTGCAAATAAGTTTTGTTTGTGGTTGTTGCACCCAGACACGCCAAGCTTCTCCTGTGAAGGTACATTTCCCATAGATAGGAGGTGTCATGTCATTCCCTGCTGACGTTTTTCCTTTTTCTCCTTTGTACATATAGTGTTTTGTATTTGTTGATGACATGTATTATTGTGTTATTTTTTATGCTGTGCTGATGAATTGAATACATGGGACCACAATGGAAACAAGTTCCCAGGACCTTTTTTGTGTGCCTTAATGTCTGACTGTACCTTGTGCTGTCTACATTCCTGACTAATAAAGTATTCAATCAATCAATCAAGTCAGTGAAGAGGTGGGCGTGTTCAATGTAAATCACACCTCTGTACCTCATCCCTGATTGGCTATACATTTTATTTTTTTCAAATTTCAAGTTTAGCTGTCCTGAAATTGGTTTCCAGTGCAGGTTCAAGAAGCTCATTTCAATTCACCACATAAACAGCACAAAGTGCAAAAGAAAGAAAGACATTTGGTGTTAGAAATAATGGTCCGCTCCTTTTCGCCCTGTTTTATAAGGAGAGTAAAACAGACCCTATTGTAATCACATTTGGGTAGATGAATATAATACAGATGCAAAGGTTCATTTGGTCAAAATGAGGCTATTCTTTTTGGTTCAAGATGCAAGCTTAGTAGGAATAAGTCTAAGACTATGTCGAATGATTGAATTAGTTCCTGTAAAATCATCAGTGCAATACCTTAGTTGTAGAGAAATCAGGATGGTTGAAATATGGCCAATGTACTGGATAGGGTCTCATGTTTGATGTTTAGCTAGAACCTCTAGGTCAGTGGTTCTCAAAGAGGATTTCAGGGACTCTCTAGGTTCCTTTAGGGGGTTTAAATTGACACTTACAAGTATGTAACTCTGACAGTATACAAATGGAACCAAATGAACCCTAACGGTCCATTTGGTTCCATATGTATACTCTCAGAGTTAAGGGGAGACCTTGAAATGTTAAAGTTTGAGAACCATTGCTCTAGGTCCGTGGCTCTCACCATTTTCTGTATCAGGGCCCACTTGAAAATCTCAGACGCGTTTGCGTTTCACTTAACAGTGAAGTGGTCAGATGGATGGGCTGCGTGCATTTTCAGAGATCAATGTTTATTTTATCGATCAATCAATCGATTGTGTTCCAGCTCGGAGCAATGGAACTAACGTAGTACAGTGGTTTTCAACCTTTTTCATGCCAAGGACCCCTAAAATCATAGCTGCGGACCCCCATCTGAAAATGTTTGCTTTAAAATATATATATATTCAAAAATAGCAGATATACAAGTTCATAGCGCGGCACTCGGTGCCACGCTATGAGCTTGTATATCTGAGCCATTACAATGTTACAGCGATACAATGTTATTTTTAGCCAATTCTTTTTTTCTGTCTTTTTTTTTATCTAACTTTGACTTTGCCTGTACTTCTTCTTTGTTTGAGAGTTTAACTAAACTCCCCAAAGTCAAGCTGCTCAGGAGTCCAGTCTGCTCAGAATAGACTAATCAGTGTCATAGTGGGTCTGGGCCCTCTGTCACACACCGGTGCAGCAGCCAGTGGTGGAAAAAGTACTCAAATGTTTTACTTCAGTAAAAGTATCAATACTGCAATGTAGAAACACTCTATTACAGGTAAAAGTCCGGAATTCAAAATAAGTATTGGTATCAAAATATACTTAAAGTACAAAAGTAAAAGTACTCATTATGTAGAATGTCCCATTTCACAAGTTTTCAAATGTATAAAAATCTTTTGAAAATAGCAGATCTGCATTGTGAGCTTGTAGATCGTCTATTTTCAAATGGCCAAAATGTATAGGGCTGAAGTGTATGTTTTGTAATTATAATCAAAACCTACAAAATAACTAGTAACAAAAATGTTCTAATAATTATAGTGGAGTAAAAAAGTATAATATTTGACACTGAGATGTAGTGGAGTATTTCATACTCCACTTTTTTTGTATTTCATACAGATAAAAACAAACAAATTAAAAGTATAAGTAAAAGTATTGAAAATTGGAAATACTCTGGTAAAGTAAAAGTACCTCAAAATGTTACTTAAGTACAGTACTTGAGTAAATGTACTTAGTTACTTTCCACCACTGACAGCAGCCCAGAAGCCAATTCAGGGAACTCAACTCCCTTCCAGGGTCACTCTGTCCAGGCTCATAAAAGTATTCATGGTGACGTTCCTACATTTTTAACTATTTTTTGATTTTTTTCCTTTTAAACTTTTGTCAGGGAGGCACACAATATCTTCACAAGAGTCACAGAGTCAGCATAGCTTATGTGTGTCTTCATAGATTCAAGTGTCTTGTTGGAAAGGATATTTTTTACAGCATTGTGCTTCTCGAGGGAACAGCTTGGACACAGCAATTAAATTAACTACTAATTTGAGAATGTTGAAATATGAAAACGTGACTGTTGGATGAGACACTGTCCCTGTGTGAATCAAGCAGTTTATATTTTATTTTAGCTTGTTTTAAACAATTATGATGTTTTTGTTAATTTGTTATAGCTATGACTGCCACACACGTGGGTTGTTTGTTTGTGAGAGGAGAGGAGAGGACCACAATGGAAATAAGTGCTGGGCTTTATTGTTTTTCATCCACAGATGTTTTTAACCAACAGGATGATTTGTGGGTTATTTGCAACTCTAATTATCTGCACAATCTGTTCTATATATGTGTCACCATAACCATATACGTACGTGTCTCCCTCTAAACAAAAGTATACCTTGACAGAGAATATGGAGACAGCAAAAATACATACCTGTTCTGTCATTCACTGTCATTCCAAAAGTGCAGGGAATGGAATTCAGAGTCCAAAGGAAGGCAGTCCATTGTAGCAAGTTACTCATGTCTTGTCTGGCTCTAGAAAGCAGGCTCCCTGCAAACCTGGATACAAATAAAAGAAAATGCACACGGATCTTAAGCACAATAGAGCACATCTGATTGAATTAAAAGATAGCCAAACATTTAGCCCGGAATGACAACTGAAACAAATGCGTCAAACTCGTTTAATCTCGCGATCTTTCTGCATGGATAGCTTTAGGTAGGTTACATTTCAACCTTATCTAAGCCAAGATGCCATTTGGGCAATTAAACCTTCTACCTGCTTCAAGCACCGCCATTATTCAGAGAAACGTGCGAAAAAGTCGACATGTATAATACAGACAAGGTCACAAGCAGTCGGATGATGAGTATCCCACTCCCCAGGCCTCCAGGGCACCTCATCTTTAGCTTAATTGCAATGACACCTTGTGAAAAATCCAATCTCACCTCAGCCCAAATATAATCAATAAAGATTTATTTTACAGAGAAATAGAATGACTCTCATAGTTCACTCGATTTACACCCAAGTGTAAAAGTATTACCCTCCTAATATTGAGTTGCTCTTCAGTCTAGTCCATCAGCTCTTCTCTCCCATAATATGAGGCTTTAGACATAGTATTATGTCCGCTGACATTGGACATATGTCTAAAGCATGTTTTGTTGTCCCTTGTCAGGCATTTTGAACAGACAACAGTGTAACCTTAATATGGCTTAGTTGAATACCCTTATATACACTTATACAGTTCAAGGTTTTATCAAAACGGTGTCCCAATGGATGTATACTACTTGGCTATTATACTTTTTTTCCCACAACAGTATTTTGTTCAAGGCCTTAGCTGACAACAAGCCCCCCAATTCTGTAATCGTAAGAAAACACCTGCAGCTATATTGATTTTTTTAAATATTTGTATATTTCATCAAAATAATTTCCTCCAACCGAGCGTTTCGGAAGACTTAGTAATCTGTATACCAACAATACAGGACTTCCTATACTACAATTTGCCTTGCAGTAGTTTGTTCCGTTTTACTCAAGCAATGGCTCTGCAGCGGGTGCAATTCCTGCCATCATCCTTGTCCATCATTCTTTTATAAGTAAACATTTATGCTAATCCCCAACATTTGTATTCTATTCTCATGATGTGCTCCTTTCCCAGTGGGAGCAATGGATTCCGGAATTACAATTCCTTGGTCCACAAGTCACAATCCTTTGTCCAATGAATTGAAAAGCATGGCAATTCATATTCCTGGGTTCTCTCACTCACCATGCTCTGAACCTATAAGAGAATGTTTGTGGGAGATTCTGAAATAGTTTGTGGCACCGGGTTTACAATCATAAAGGCTTTACATAACTCCATATCTAATGGAGAAATGGTGTCACTCTCTCAATGGAATCCTATAGACACTAGTAAACTCCATGCCATGCCCTATTAAAACGTGAGCTTTTTTTAACAACTTGTAGTGGCAACACTCTATTTGACCACCACTTCTTCATACAGTATAGGATATCATGTCATGTGTAGTGGTGACCAGATTGTTTGCTCCCTTCCCTTCCGCAGGAAGGAATTAAGTAAGATTACCCAATACTTCTTCCAGGTGGACTTCAGAAATGAAACCTGAGATTGTACAGTTATCTACAAGAACAAGATGGCCTCTTTTTATCATTAGACCACCTTGCTATCAAGGTTGCCAGATCTGCTTATTATAATTTCCCTGCAAGATTTTATTTGAAAATAGCCGATCTACAAGCTCACAACGTGTCGCATCGCGACGCGTTGTGAGCTTGTAGATCTTCTATTTTCAGCTGATTTTTAGCTGATGTATATGTTAAAGTGCTTTTGGGCTGGTTTTCCTAGACCTGGTTGCTTGTTTCTCTCACAGAATCTGGCAACACTGCTTGCTATCCTAAGTTTGTCCATTATGTGGACTGTTGTGTTTCAGAGACCTGACACGTTGTAGAGCAGGGTTTCATCCCATATAAAAACCTATTATTGATGTCTTGATATAAATTAGCATCGTTCAAATTAAGACAATAGTGTTTACTTACATACTTACTTAAGCCTGTAGCAAAACTTTGGGCATAGGCCGACTACAGTGTGGAAACAAAGAAAAGGTTTGCAGTCAAGCTGACTGTTGTTTTCAAGATACTTAAATCATGTCTGACGTTACAAACGTGGGTGTTCCACAAATAATGTTAAGTTTATTTAGTAATACTTTTTAAATGCTAACATGTATAATAATAATTCTAATCAGTGAAATGTTATTAGACGATGAATTGCATAAGAATAATATGATTAAAGGTGATGTACATGATAAACAAAACATTAAAGCTTTATATGCTGATAGTAATCACTGCTAAAGAGTGTTTGTTCAGTAACAGGGGTCTGCCCACCTCTCCAGCACTTTAGCAAACATAAAATACACTTTCAGGGGGGCTGACAATTCTATCCAATCAGGAGAGAGTCAGAGAACTCATCTATCAGCCTACTAGAGCCTAGATGTTATAGTGTTCCAGTTCCAACTATGTGTGCTCTGTTTTTTCTTTTTCTTTTGTTTCATCACTTTCAACTTCACTTCTTTATCCTGCATCCTGTATATAAGTTCTCTCTCCTGATTGGATGAGATCGGTATCCTGACCTGAAGACATATGTTATGTTTACTAAAGAGCTGGAGAGATGGATAGACCCCTGTTACTGAACAAACCACTCTATAGCAATGATTACTAGGAGAATATTGAGCTATTTTAACAAAACAATATCACATTATGCCACCTTTTTAAAAAATCAGTTTGATCTCACTGATTACTTCAGCAACTAATGGAATCAATTTTCCTACTAATGAAACAAATCCCAATTAGCCTAAGTAAATCCATTACTTTATAGCACTGCAGATTACACCATTACCTCTAGTAAGGTAATGTACTAGCATCCTTGATTGTAAGACAGTTGAAATTGACCTCTAAAGATCATGGCAAAGTAGCAAGATATAGATATGGGCAACTCAGACCAACAGTAAACTATTTGTTTTCATGACACTCTCTCTAAGTGCTGTCCTTGCAGATAATTTCTATAAAACAAAAATAATAGCCTAATAATGGCCCTAAGAAGTGAAAAGACCAAATCCAAACCATGAAATGCACTTGACTTTACGAAACACAACTGTGTTGTTTAAGCAAGCATAATACACTAGCATCCCACCACCATACATGCAACACTAGAGAAGCAGGGGCCCTATGAAGATTACAACACAGAGTCACCCCACAAGATATTTCACCTCAAGAAGAAAAAAATAACTTTATTGCATATCCACTATCATCACCATGTCAACCATGTCAGGTTTTGATGCTGAAATTGATACAGTCTACAACAGCGGTTCTCAAAGTGGGATCCAGGGACCCCCCAGAGGTCCTTGAGGGGTTTCAGGGGGTCCCCAGCTAAATGACTGATAGTTAGGAACCAACTTTCACAGGTCTGTAACTCTGAGAACCTACACATGGAACTAAATGGACCCATTTGGTTCCATTTGTACACCCTCAGAGTTAATGGGGGTCCGTGTCCTTAATGCATACCAAACTGGGGGTCCTTGAAATTAAAAAGCTTTTGAACCATTGGTCTGCAACAGCCAGTAGCCCATATTTCTCATTTTGTAACAGCAATATAGACAAAGCAGGCAACACATTCTTTGCATTCAATGTCCATGTCCTGTCTGAGCAGTAAAGTTAAGGCTGTGCTGCATTTTCTCATTCATTCATTCATTCATAATCAACTTCATTCAGTCAGTGCAGTGGTTCTCAAACTTTTTCATGCCAAGGACCCCCAAATTGATATGTATTTGGCTGCGGACCCCCATCTGAAAATATGTTGTGCCAGGCAGGGACCCCCAGAAGAGAAGATATATGTTAAGAAAATTCAAAATAATTTAAAGAAATCCCAAAATGTTCGATTAAAAAAATATTTTTTTCAATAGCCAACATATACAGTGGTTAAAATGATTGTGATGCTGTATTAAAGGAGAATTCCGGACAAATTAAGTGTTATCTTTGATGTCTCGTTACTCACCTACCGATGTGAAAAGTAGCGTTCTTTTTTTTCATATATTCCCCTGTCGTCATTTTTTAAACACCCTCCGTTGTTATAATGGGAGCCGCTGGGTTAGTGAAGTTCGTCTATTATAACCGATGCAATGTTATTTTTTTCTCTACTACGATTCATTGTAGAGTCTCATGATAGTCAAACATGCGCTGAAAATTCCTGCGAGCCTGCCGTTAATGGCGAACGATTTAACACTGGTTGCTTGTTTCTTCCAGAACCTGGCAACTCGTGTTGCCAGAATCTGGAAACAAGCAACCAGTGTTAAATCGTTCGCCATTAACGGCAGGCTCGCAGGAATTTTCAGCGCATGTTTGACTATCATGAGACTCTACAATGAATCGTAGTAGAGAAAAAAATAACATTGCATCGGTTATAATAGACGAACTTCACTAACCCAGCGGCTCCCATTATAACAACGGAGGGTGTTTAAAAAATGACGACAGGGGAATATATGAAAAAAAAGAACGCTACTTTTCACATCGGTAGGTGAGTAACGAGACATCAAAGATAACACTTAATTTGTCCGGAATTCTCCTTTAACACATTTTGCTGCATGGGGGACCCCCTGGTACCCCCTCCAAGGACCCCTGGGGGGTCCGCGGACCCCACTTTGAGAAGCAATGAGTCAGTGAATGGGGCAGCTAATACGTACTTTGCAAAAGTGAAACATAACAGCATGAAGTTGGCCACCTGCGTGCGTTACAGCAGTGCCTCTCAAACTTTAAACTGTCAAGGACCCCCACCTTAACTCTGACAACAGTATACGGGTCCATTTGGTTCCATTTGTATACTGTCAGAGTTACAGACCCAGTAGGGTCAATTTAGAACCCCTTAAAGGAACCCAGACCCCGGACCGCGCTACAGTGTCAATGAGCGACCGCTGATGATTGGCTGGACGCTTTCATTTCTTAATAATTACTTGATCAAGCGATTAACTTAATTTATTTCCACGCGTTCCTGAAAAATGTCACTGCCGCCTGCGTGCATAATTAAATGTTTAAAACCTATACACACAAGGACCATTCATCATAAATCAAAACATAAACACATTGTTTAAGGATAGTGTCCCGTTGTGGCAAACCTAAGTTATAGAAAGCCATGAAGCGGTGCGTAAAAAGACACTTTCGCACCAAAATTTGGCACGAAAGTCTCTTTTTACGCACCATTAAAAAAAAGGTAGCCCGGGTTTTTTTTTAAAGGTGGATTAACCCGGTTCAACACGCAGATCGTTCAATCTAACACACGCGCTTTCTTTTTTATGTTCTTTTAGTGGTAAGAGTGCAAATTGATTCGGCTTTAAGCAGCCGTAATACTTACTGTTGTAGAGAAAGTTTCCCCCTTCTAGAGCTAACACCAACAACGGAGAGGCATATTAATCCACAATTATGATTAGGATCAGTTAATAAAATCCCCGGTGCCAATGAGATCTCTTGGTAAATCAAAAAGTAGTCACAGTGTGGTTGATCAGATCGCCTTGCTTTTAGATCCTTAGTAGATCCCAGGTCCTTATTAGTCGCACTGGAGTGACCCACCCTCCCACTCTGTCATTATTACTGAAATGTATTGACACAGACTCTCTCAGTGCAAACAGCATGGATAGATAGTCAGATAACACATCAAGCTCTCACAGCACATGGGGGGGGGGAGCCCAGCAGAGTTTCGAGCACACTTGCTCCCCAACCAGTGGTGGGAAAAGTACTCACTTTTTTTTTTTACTTGAGTAAAAGTATTTGTAATGTAGATGTACTCTGTTACAAATCAAAGGAATTCAAAATTGACTTGAGTAATAGTACAAAAGTATTGGCATCAAAATTTACTTAAAGTACCAAAAGTAGAAAGTAGGTTACTCATTATGCAGAATGTCCTATCTCACAAGTTTAAAAACAAATCAAATGTATTCAAATCTTTTGAAAATAGCTGATCTAGAAGCAAATTTTCAAATGGCTGAAATGTACTGTATATAGGGCTGAATTGTGGTTTATGTATGTTTTGTAATAATTATCAAAATCTATAAAGTGACTAGTAACTAAAGTTGTCAAATAATTGTAGTGGAGTAAAAGTATAATATTTGCCTCTGAGATGTAGTGGATAGAACCAAAAGTACTGAAAACTGGAAATACCAGGTAAAAGTTCAAAAACAAAATACCTCAAAATTGTACTTAAGTGCAGTACTTGAGTAAATGTACTTAGTTACTTTACACCACTGTTCCCTACCTATTAAAAGCATGTGCGCAAAGTAAATAAATACCTCTTGTCCTGCTGCGTTCTTATCAATATTTCTGAATCTCTCATATAAATTGCAATTTGCTCTATAGGGGCCACCTGTAACTTATAGGCTATAAAGCCATAAAATACTGTAGATATTGCCCAGATTGTTTTCCCCTTCAGCAAAGATCTAATGATTAGAACAGTAATCCATCCAGAGATCCAGGTATGAATGTGAAGAAAAAACTATCTTACCAGTCTGTTGGTGTATTTATGCTCCAAAAGGCTTGATGGCAGTCAATATTTTGTATTCATAAACTCGTGACTCTAACATGGTTCAGCTGCCTACAGCTGTAGAAGCAGGCCTAATTCTATAGGAGTAGGCCAGAGCCATCTATTTTTGTCAGAATGCCAGTGGTGGAAGAAGTACTCACATTTTTTACTTAAGTAAAAGTATCAATATTGCACTGTAGAAATAGTCTGTTACAAGTAAACGTACAGAATTAAAGATGTACTTGAGTGAAAGTACAAAGGTATTGGTATCAAAATGTACTTAAAGTACCAAAAGTAGAAAGTACTCATTATGCATAATGTCACATTTCACAACTTGAAATGTATAAAAATCATTTGAAAAGAGCTGATCTACAAGCTCACAACGCGCTGCGACGGGTTGTGAGCTTGTAGATCTGCTATTTTCAAATAGCCGAAATGTATATAGGGCTGAAGTGGTTAATGTATGTTTTGTAACTAAAGTTTTCAATATT